>NC_067399.1:40814590-41157090 GCF_016432865.1 Antechinus flavipes
GTTCCATCCAACATGGCGCGCCCTCATCAGAGAAAGTGTTCACTCTATCAGCAAAACAGAATTGAGTTAGCTCAGCAGAAACTCAAGATGCACCAAGTTAAAGAACCAGCCCAAATATTCCTAGGGACTGTTGTGTTCAGTCTGTGGCAGAGCATTATGAGCTTGTATTGGTCTGATCAGCCACAGTCGGACACATTGTAACTCAACTGTAACATAGTAACATAGGTTTGCTTCGAGAACAAAAGTACAACTAACCATGTGCCATGCAATAGAGAAGGCTAGACTGGGACCTAAATTTGAGTCCCACCTCCACCATTTATTAGTTTGTGGCCATGGGCAAGTCCCTTCCCTGTCTGTCAATTTCTTTTGCTTTATTTTTCAGTCCAGAA
Source organism: Antechinus flavipes (assembly GCF_016432865.1). Taxonomy (NCBI): domain Eukaryota; kingdom Metazoa; phylum Chordata; class Mammalia; order Dasyuromorphia; family Dasyuridae; genus Antechinus; species Antechinus flavipes. Next base: position 40,814,980 of record NC_067399.1, read on the forward strand.
CCAGCGAGAGTTCATGGGTAATTCCTGATAAGGAAACTTTTTTCCCCAATGTGAAACAGTTAGTATCCATTGCTTGTGATTTGGGAGTTCCCTGGGGCACAGAGCTTGAGTGTCTTGCTGCTCAGCTTGTCAAAAGTAGGAATTGTACCGCATCTTTCTGGCTCTGAGACATAGCTCTGTCCACTACACTGTGCTATTGCATGTGTGAAATGAATATAATCCTCCATACAGGGCTGCTGTGAGACAAAAATGGGAGTATGTATAAAGCTACATATTTTGTGTCAGCTATCATTATTATATAAAATAGGTCAAGAAAAGTAGGGAAAGAGAAGATTGGCTGGGGATTAAAATTTTGTTTTTTAGAAATGTAATCATCCCTCTGGGGTTCTTTCCCCAACTCCTACTAGCACTGAAAATCTGGGTTCCCAAAGAGTGGCTAACTACTTCTCCCATTAAGGTTATTGTGTTTTCCTTCATTCTCAAAGAGAATCATGATGTCAGGGAGATGACTCCATGACATGCGAGTGATGTGGATTTAAGTGAGGGAGGGCTGGACAAGATCACCTGCCTCCTCACTTTCCCTCCAGAGCCATCTGGGTCCAGTGGCCAGATAGAGATCAGGACGACTGGAGATGACCTTGGATGAAAAATTACTCTTGCAGAGGTTTCTAGTACTGTATTTCAAGAGCCTCCCATCAAGTGTGCTTTTTATTGCTTATCAGTCACCGGCTTGATTATCTTTTCCATAAATTTGTTGATTAAAGGGGTATAAGAAACACAGCTGTTACAATCACATACTCCCAAATAGGGGTACATTCTCCTCTTGTACACATGAAGTCCTTGGTGACAATGAGCTCAGAGACCTTATATGGCCAAGAGTAGATTCACAGCTTTGGGATACTGGAAGTCTTTTGATTTATCCTTTTTGAAGTTCTCATGAAGTTCCTTCCGGGTGGAGGTCTTGTTGAGACTCAAGTATCAGTGCCTGTCCTTGGTGTGTCAATATGTCCTCTCTGTGTCTCTCAGGTACAGAGGATGCTATCGCTACTGCTGCTTCAGAGATGCTATTACTGGTTCCAGTTGCTGTTAGGACTATTTTGATGTACCTCCCAAACTCGCTGCCCAATGAGGGACTGTACACTTCCTCTGGGCTTATTCCCCATTTGCTATCCTCTATTACAAATGCAAGGATCTGTCTACCTCCTGAGGCAGCTAGATAGTACAATGACAAGAGAAGTGGGTCTAGAGTGAGGAAGAGGAGTTCCAATCCAGCCTCAAACATTCACAGGTTGCGTGGCTCTGGATAAGTCTGTTTGCCTAATCTCCTCACTATAAAATGGGAATAATTATAGCACCTACTTCCTAAGGTGGTTGTACAGTCAAATGGGATAATATTGATAATGTACTAAGCACAGTGTCTGATACGTGGAAGATGATGAATAAATGCTTGTTTCCTTCCTTTCTTCATTTAGAAACTCCTAAAAATTGTCTGCCTTGCTTCATTAGTACAATTGCAAATTAAAAATTTTCTGTGTTATGTGTAATTACAAATGAAAAATTTGCTGTGTTTTGTAGTCCCACAGGGCATGACTGATTCCCTTTAACCAACCACAAAATATCTCTTGCATGACAAATTCTGCCTAAACCCAATGGTCAACTTTGCTCCTCCCAAAGTGACTAAGGATTTGTTTGTACCCAGTTTATAGCTTTGATTGATTTACTGATTCAATTGAGGACTGTGGACCTTCGGAGTATAAAACATTTGAGGAACAAGGAAAGCCTGTTCATGCACAAGAAATCTGTAGCCAACATGATGTTTTCTGGAGAAATTTGTACTTCCAACACCTGCTCACTTAACCAAGGGGCCACATGTAAGTGAGTTCTGAGTTTTTCTTGAACAACATCCCTAAATCCAGGCCTGGGTCTCCTTCTTATTCTTGATGCATAATTGCAAATGATTAACCCAATTCAGTAAACCAGTTTGTACTGAGTAGAAGTCACTTTGCTGGAATACCACAAATGAAGGGATGGATGGACACTAAGTAGTTTAATCCTTAAGGTTACCATAGTTGCCACATTTAAGAAATATGGCCATTATTGGAGCATGCAGAAAAAAATATAAGACATCTTCTTGAGACTATAACCTAGCTGTGGAAATGAGAGAGACAGATGCATATGTAATACCTAAAGGAACTATAAAAAAGCATTTGTAATGGGTGAGATGAGAGATAATAGCAACAACTAGTATAATAAATTAGAGGTATTCAAATCAAAACAGAATAATTCAATCAATAAGCATTTATTAAGCACCTACTATATGCCAGGTATTCAACTAGTTGCTAAGAGAACATGCTTAAGAATGAAACTCACTTTGTAAGGAATTAAAGAATTAATTTATATAAAATAATTTTTATATAACATAATTATAAATTATATATATATAAAATCAAGGAAATTCAATTAAAAAATTTTGAATTTAGCAGAGACACAAATGAGTGTAGTATGGAAAACATTTTATTTATTTAAAAACATTGGTAGGGAAAGGGATCCTCTCCCTAGAATGATCCTTCTACCTACTCTAAATGACTGCCTCTGGTATCAGAGTAAATGACGAGAAAAAGGTAGTGATAACCTGAGAGCTGCTGAGCTCTCATTACTAGTAAGCACACACTTATTTAAAAATCATTTTCTCTGTGATCTTTTGGACATTAAGATGGTCTCAAATCCAGAGGATGACTTCATGAACTGATACCACTACCTTTTCATATTGAAATGATCTGAGATATCAAAGATAATTAACTTTTTTCAAACTATTTCAAGTTTTTTAAAATATTTCTATAAAGCTTCATTTATATATGTTATTTAAAAGAAGAGAATCTTTGTATATATATTTATACCTGCTAAGAACTAACAGAGTATATGGCATGCAGTAGGTACTTAATAAATGCTTGTTGCCCATTCCTTTTTGGTTTGAATACTTCTAATTTATTATATTATGTATTGGTCCTACCTCTCATTTGACCCATCATAAATGTTTTCACTGTTTCTTTTGGTATTACATGTGTATCTTCCTCCCTTATCTCCACAATAGTGTTTTTAATCTCTGAGATGATGTCTTATACTCTAGATATCTCAATGCTGGCCACAGAGCAACATTAAACTGATGTTTAATGGATAAATACATGAGAAAGTGATGATCTTATAAATTACAACATTAAACAAGACTTAAAATTGTGTTTTTAATGGCTGCTTTGCTTCTCAGAGACTCTTCCTTTAAAGAAATTATTTCTTTTGTGACCTAACAGTTGGTCCAATTTTGAAAATGTGAGAAATAATTTATTTAGATCCCTACTCTATCCCAATCAGTATTAATCAATTTGATAGACTCACATCAAAATTCTATATTGGGCCCGAGAGCTGTGAGCTGCAGATTGTAAATTAACTTGCTTAATTATATAGGAAGTTAACCGTGACAAATATGGAAATATATTAAAAATGATTGCACATGTATAACTTAGATTGCTTGCTGTCTTGGGGAGGGGGGGAATTGAGGGAGGAAAATGAGAAAAAACTCAAAATCTTACAAAAATGAATGTTGCAAACTATCTTCACATGTAATTGGAAAAATAAAATACTACTGAGGAAAAAATATAGAAAATTAACTAGAGACCTTTCACCCCCATTTTTCCTTGTCATGATGACTAAGCCCAGTATAGCAGAAGTAACTAATCTACATGGAAAGTCCCCAATTTCTTTTTCTTTCTTTTTCTTTTTTTTGCTGAGGCAATTGGGATTAAGTGACTTGCCTAGGGTCACACAGCTAGGAAGTGTTAAGTGTCTGAATTCAGATTTGAACTTGGATCCTCCTGACTTCAGAGCTGGTACTCTATCCACTGCACCATCTAGCTGCCCCCCTCCAATTTATTTTTGTACTTCTGGACCATCCTCTCTTGTCCAAAATGAACCAGTGACCTTCTTATCACCACTTAGGTCACTAACTATGATAGCTTATACCATTGCTTTCCTGCCTAACCTAAAGAGAAGATGGTCTATCTTTTTAAAAAAAAATAATATTTTTTTTATTTTTCAAATACATGCAAAGATAATTTTCAAAAGTCACCCTTGCAAAACCTGTATTCCAAATTTTCTCCCCTCTTTTAGACAGCAAATAATCCAATATGGGTTAAACACTTAATTCCTCTAAACATATTTCTACCTCTATCATTCTGCACAAGAAAAATCAGATCAAAAGGAAAAAAAATGAGAAAGAAAAAATAATCAAGCAAACAATAACAAAAAGGTGAAAATACTATGTTGTGATCTACATTCAATCCGCATAGTCCTTACTTTGGATGAAGATGGCTCTCTCCATCACAAGTCTATTGGCCTGAATTATCTCATTGTTAAAAAGAACCATGACCATCACATGTGATCATCACATAATCTTTTTGTTGCTATGTACGATGTTCTCTTGATTCTGTTCATTTCACTCAGCATCAGTTCCTGTCAATCTCTCCAGGTCTCTCTGAAATCATCCTGCTGGTTGTTTCTTACCGAACAATAATATTCCATAACCTTCATATGCTATAATTTCTCCAGCCATTCCCTAACTGATGGGCATCCACTCAATTTCCAGGTCTTAGCAACTACAAATATTTTTACACATGTGGGTCCTTTTCCCTTTGTTATTATCTCTTTGGAATACAGACCTAAAAGAGACACAGCTGGATCAAAGGGTTTGATAGCCTCTTGAGTATAGTTCTAAATTGCTCTTTGGAATGGCTGGATAAGTTCACAACTCCACCAACAATGTATTAACGTCCCAGTTTTCCCACATCCCCTCCAACACCCATCATTATCTTTTCCTCTGAAACATTATTTTGATTATCTTTCCTAATGTATCATATGTTAACCAATTATTCTGTATTTGGTGCAGCCATGCTTGAATATATAGATAACACTAAAAAAAAATAAAGCCTTGGAAGGAGGGAGCTATCTCAGACCATGAGGAAGATCTGAATTCACTTCATTAGAGGGGATCACAGACCCTTTAATAAAGTGCCATCAGCTCACCAGCAGAGTTCTGCCTCAGTTCCTTTGATTGTAGGTGGGACGATTTTTATCTCACAGAAACAATATTATATGATCATGGGATGTAGAGTTGTAAGAGATGTTACATTTCATGTAGACTAGCACCCCCATTTCAGAGATGAGGAGATTGATATTTATCAAGAAATGATTAGTTCAGATAGCAAAAGTAGAATTTGCTATTCATAAGAAATTGACTCTATATGGTTGCTTGTCTTTTAATCTCATACAAATTCAGGAAAAAATCATCATCTTCAAGCAAGAAATCAAAATGCTTTCTTTAAAAAAAACAAAACTATAGCTGTCCTAAATAAGTCTAGTTTCTGATTAGAATTCATAAATGAAAAAAAATCATCATTTATTAGGTAATTAAGACCACTGGGCATTTTGTGTGTTGTTTCCATTTGTAATATGTGCTTGCCAATAAAAAAGTTACTGCTCTCAGTCAGTTATGTAATTTTTCTAGAGAATGTGAGGTTACCTGGCTTTAATTCAATGGCCACCCATTTCTAAGAGATAAATGTGCTAGTTTTTTAAATAGTAAGCAGCCCATCATCCTTCTTAGAGCAATATCTAAAGGCCAAAAGAGAATAACCAGTGTACGTAAAGTATACAACAATAATGGAGAGAAAATTTAGAACAAGACTGTTAAACAAAAAGATTGTCCTGAACAAAAGATTGTTTTTTTTTTTATCACATCTAACACTTCATGACAACATTTGGGATTTTTTTGGGACAGACACTGAAGTGGTTTGCTATCTCCTTTTTCAGTTCATTTTATAGATGAGGAAACGGAGGCAAACAGGGTTAGGTGACTTGGCCAGGGTCTCACAACTAGGACCTTTTCGAGGTCAGATTTGAACTCTCTTCTGGACTCCAGGGCCAGTGCTCTGTGCACTGTGGCACTGTCTGGTTGCTCAAAAAGATTGTTGCTCTCATAAAATACTCTATGGGACCTTTCATGTTCTGACAAAATAAGCTTCCCATTTTATCTGAAAGACACAGAAAGATCTAACTAATGATGTAGGACACAAATTATCCCTAACAAATTCGAAGGTGGATTGAGGAAATGTGTGATTCCAATAGCAGAGAAGCAATGAGGATCAATAATTAATCAGGGCGAGGATGGAATTTGCTGGTCACAGGTCATATATTATTGTTCAGTAGTTTCTCTTTGGGATCTCATGGACCATAGCACAGTAACGCTGTCTATAGGGTTTTCTTGGCAAAGATAGAGTGTTCTGACATTTCCTTTTCTGATTGAGGCAAATAGAAGTTAAGTGCCAGAGTCACACAGTTAATGGCTGAGGTCTTCCTGTCTCCAAACCCAGCTCTACTCATTGGACCAATGAACTGCCTCAGAGGTCACATCATCATAATCAAATTTTAGGTTGCCGAGAAATAAGCAAGACAAGACTTTTTGCTAGAAAGTTCTACTTAACACATAAAAATCTTTCTTTCTTTCATGATTTCTTGCCATGAATTTCATCATCAGTGAATGAATGCCTTGGCAAGCATGGGCCACAGATACCTTGCTAGGAGGAGTTTCTGAGAGCTAATTGTTTAACTCTTTTGACTTCTCTCTTGGAGATTTCTGAGAAATAGTCAAGGCTAATTTGGATATTTTGATCCAATTGCTCTGGAGGAAGCCGGGAGGAAGAAAATAAATTGAAGAAAGAGGGTAAAAATGGCTCCCTAAATTGTAAAGTGGGAGGTATGTCTTCGCAGCACGAGGATGGATGAACAGAAAAGAGAGAGGAAATCATTGTTAAATTTTTAAAAAACCAAATGATTCATCTAAAAATTGAAATATGTATCCTCCACTTTTTACAAAGTAGATGAGGAAAACGAAGGCTCAGCAAGGTTCCACCTCTCTCTTGGGTCACCAGCTGGAATTCAAACACAGGTTTTTAGACCGATTCCAGTTGTTGCTATTTATTCTTTATTTTCAGAGATGGCCAGTGACGTCACAAATGAGTGATGACTTGACTTGCCCAAGTTAATTGCACAAATCATGAGCCTCACTCGCCTTTCCAGAGTCACTCAAGTCTAGTGACAAGAGAAAAGTCAGGAGGACAGGGGTCATCCAGGCGTCCTCCATGTCTGACCAAGCTCTAAGGGCTCCCCAGAGCCTGCTTCAGCCGCCTTCACGGCCAAGGGAACAAATTGTGTTTATCTGCCCTTTGGGAAATGATCTGCTCTGCTTGAGGTAGGCAACCAACCCCCTACCTTAGTAATGGGTTCAAAGCCTGTCAAAGCATCTTCCTGATTTAGCTCTGGCTATGGCCACTGCCTCAGCCACTCTGACCTGCGGCTCCCAGAAGCTGTGGCATTTATTCCAGTGCTCTCTTTACTACAGAACATTTGGGTTTGACTCCCACTGTGACCCACTCCACAGGACTGGCTGCAGCAAGTTCCCTAAGACCATTCTAGGTTTTAAGAAGCTCCTATCCTAGAGGAAACATCATGCAATAGTAATTTCAAAATGACATTATTTTTAATGACATGATTATGTCAGTGAAAAACAGTGTGTGATGGAATAACAGACAGCAGAATTTATGAACCATAATATCATGTTATATCATATAATATTGCAGTGCATCATGTCATTATATAACATGTTAATATGTTAGCATAATATAATAACCATCATTATATAACCCGTTCTGTCAGGTTATATAACCAAAAGGCTGTGGGAATTCTAAGTCTTCAAAATTTAAAACCATAGACACTGTTTTATAATGTTATATATTCATATAATACAAAAATATGATTTTCATTTGCATTGGAGAAATATCCTTTTAAAAAATCTACTAGATTACAAAAATGTAGACAGACACATGTATATACATACTCTTATACATGTACACTCATACACACATATGCACACATACATATATATACACATTCATATGCATATGATACACAGTACATACACACATACATCCACATTTTCACACTCATACATATATATACTCACTAGAAACACATACACACACTCCCACACCACATATACACATACGTACACACACCTATTTGCCATACATACCACACATGGACACACCACAAATACACACACATTCATTCTCTCTCTCTCTCTCTCTGTCTCTGTATCTCTCTCTGTGTCTCTGTCTCTTTCTCTGTCTCTGTGTCTCTCTCTGTCTCTGTTTCTCTCTCTCTTTGTCTCTCTCTCTCTCTCTCTCTGTGTCTCTCTCTGTCTCTGTTTCTCTCTGTCTCTGTCTCTCTCTGTCTCTGTCTCTGTCTCTCTCTCTCTCTGTGTCTCTCTCTGTCTCTGTTTCTCTCTGTCTCTCTGTCTCCCTCTCTCTCTCTCTCTATGTCTCTCTCTGTCTCTGTCTCTCTCTGTCTTTCTCTCTCGCTGTCTCTGTCTCTCTCACACTCACACATTCTGATGCTCGTCTTTAGTTTTTTTCCATGACTTTCCTTCTTTAATTTGAGACAAAGAAAAGGGTAACATTGCTTTTGCCAAAAGCTTTTAGCAAGGAGAGAATGATACCTATAGCACATAAAGGGAATCAGTGTACACAAGAATGGAAAGTTACTGACTTGTTAGAACAAAGCAGTGACAGCTGCTGGCTCTAAAATTAGAGGCTGAGACAAGAAATATTAGACATTTTTGTGAGTATTACCAACTAAATCCCCAGAGGCGTAATCTCTCCAGCTCTTTTAGAATGGTTTTGCAGTTGAAAATAATTCATATCAAAGGCCCAGCGCCATATTTGTTAATTGGTGACTTACTTCAGACCTAAGGCCAGGATAATTATTGGCTCCCATGCTATAAAGTAGGAAATTATTAAATGAAGCTTAGCTAAACAGAACACACCCAGAAGAATCAGCATCTTTTTGAAAACTATGTTTTGTAAGATTAATTTAAAAATATAATTTCATAGTGAGTTCGAGGGTGTTATTCTCAAACTGATTTTTCTTCTTTTTCATTCTCTTGGAATTCTTCCAAAATAATTAGACCAAACTGTGGTGGTAAATAATTCCTAAAAAATTTAATCACTTTAGTAATTGTTGTAAATTCTTTTAGCTGCTGGAGTACCATGGTTCACATGAAGAAATTGAAGGAAAAATTAAGTGGTGTTAATGAAGCACCTGGTGGGTATTCTCAACTCCCCCAATTAAAAGGACAGCTCCCCTAGTGCCCAGCTTCTTAAAATGTGGTTCAATATCCCATATGAGCTTCGTAACTGAATGTGGGATGGTGAAATTATGATTTATTATCAGTAAATGTTTGATTTGTATATTTTTTATATATCTATATACCCAGGGACATGCAAAAATTTCTCAGGCAAAAAGGGGAGATAAGAAGAAAAAAATTGGAGAAGCTCCACTTCCATGACCGGCTTCTTAGGTTCAAAGTATTCTCTGAATCTACATCCTAAAAATTACAGCTCAGATGCCTCCATCTGATGTGTTTATTTTTAAAATAATCACCCAAAGAATACATTTAAATCAAAGCAAAGATATTTAATGAAGTGGAATAATAAGGCAAGTAGCAACAAGACCTTTTTCACATAAAACTGAGCTTTATTATACCATAAATACTGACAAGATCTGTGGAAAGAGAGTTGATACACAAAGAGTAAGTAATCAGTCAATAAACATTAAGAACCTGCCGTATACCAGGCACTGTAATAAGCACAAGGAACATGCATAGAAAGTGGTACCTACATAGGGAATGCATGTAGAGAGACACATTGGTCACCAGGGCGCTTGGATGGAGGGATAACTGATGCCCTCCATGCTGTAGATGTCTTCCGGTGATGTCATTTTCAATGACTACTTCTTGTTTTTTTGTGAGACAGTGCTGCTCATAACCTTCCATGATCCTTTTCCACAAGATTTTACAGATTAATTTTATGTTCTAAACTAGGGTTACCCTTAGCTTTCTAATGAGCATATAAACCAAGTATTCTCTGATTATTTGTTCTTTTTAGACTCTTTTGGCCTCCTTGTAATGGCAATGAGTTTTCACAGATTAAAGTTCTATCTGAAATTATTGTATTCTGTAACTTTTTTCATTAGTCCATATTCATTGTCAGGAAGAATAGGTCAAAATAGTGGGTTTTTAAAAAATAGTATATCACTAGTACCATTAGTATAAATAATAATTTTGATTTTTTTATTCTAATAAGTTAGTAATATAATTGTACACAGCTGACTCAGGAATAATTTTCACTTTCCACATTTTCCTATTTATTATATCTTATCAATTTCTTTTTTTGGGGGGTGTTATTTAGTACATGGCAATTCTTTCTTCTTAGAAAATGCTCATGTTAAGGGCATGGTTATTCTATATGTTTTTCATCTAAACTAATTCTTATTTCTGTTCCATGTTTACCAATATATTTGTTGCTAGTGCCTGGAAGCCATCAAGAAACAAAGTGGATGTTGATTAAATTTGAAGAGTTTTATCAATTCCTTCAATTTCTATAAGTCAAGATTGGCACATAAACTGCAAATATGGTGACTTTATGGCAAATATTGGTGAGAAGTACTGGAATATAAAATTGCTAAATATGTCAATGAAATAATGCTTCCAGTTTCCATGGGTGCATGATAAAAGCAACTCCGCTTGTTTGCTTATTCAAGGAGAACCCATGGGTCATCCTTCCATTTACCTATAGTTTTTTTTCTTTCTTCGTTTTCAGGAAGAATGACAAGATACATATGATTCATTTCTTCTGATGATGCATTTATTCTATATCATTGAACAAGAATACCCCAGTAGAAGTACAAATGGCCAACTAAAAGTTCACAGATGATCAAATACTCTGGTTTTTTTTAGTCTCTTCTTCCCTCTTTTAACCACTCTGAAACCATCAGTGCAAAAGTGGAATACTTAGGGATACCTAGGACTGTTTTCTAATTTTCTTAGTTTTGGGAAACATCATGGTCAAAGAATGTATCACCAGGTGGCTGATTTCCTGGGAATGAACTTTGTCCTCAGAACACGGGCATAGTCTATTGCCAGGATGATACTAGAAGTCTTTTTAACATGGTAGAAGCTGCCAGATATTGTGCTCCACTAGCACAGCCTTGGAGAATCCAGGCACCTGCACGCTATGGTGAGCTATCCAAGCAGAACTTTAATACAGGAAAATTTCCTAATAAAATATTTTAATTTGATAATAAAATCAAGTAGACATGGCTCTTTTCAACAATGAGGTGATTCAGCCAGTTCCAATAGACTTGTGATGGAGAGAGCCGTCTGCATCCAAAAAGAGGACTGTGGGGACTGAGCGTATATTACAGGATAGTTTTTTCACTTTCTTTGTTATTGTTTGTTTGCTTCTTAATTGATTTTTCTTGTGCAGCATGTTAAATATGGAAATATTTATAAAAGAATTGCACATTTAACATTTATTGGGTTACTTACTGGACTCTAGTGGTGTGGTAAGAGAAGAAGAAAAATTTGGAGCAAAAGATTTTGCAAGGGGATGTTGAAAACTGTGCATATATTTTGAAAATTAAAAGCTATTATTATTTAAAATAAAATTTTTAAATGCAAAAATAAGTCAAGAAAAATGTACTTTCACAGAGAGTGAAAATTTTTTATTAAAATTTTTATTACATGAAAAACCCAGGTATGCTCTTAGGAATTTTCTCATTTCTCTTAGTCCATAGTTCCCACCTAGGAAACTAAGGAAAATGGTTGCATGGGACCCCTCTTTATGAGATCATTTTCCTATTTGTAAGCATGTAGTCCATAACATTACAGAAATCTAACTGACAGAAGTAGGAACTCGACAGATATCTTAAATAAACAACATTATGTATTGATATATGTAGAATTGAAAAGATCATATATTTAGATGTAGAAATGATCTTAGAGATAATCCAGTTCAATCTCCTCATTTTATAGATGAGGAATTAACACCCCCCAGAATGTAAATATTGTTTAGAGCCATGCAAGTACTAAACCATGTATCTGGAACTTAAACTTAGGTTCTCTGACTCCAAATCCAATATGCTCTCTTTATAATACAGGGAGGAAGATGTCACAAAAGCACAAGCATTTCCAACAGAAAGATAAAACTGGACATAGAATACTGCAGAAATCTCACCAACTACTTCAGGGTTGTTGTAAACAAACTCTGGGCCATACAATTAATAGCTATTATTTGTCAAGAATGATATGGTCACATTGTTTTGAAAACATGGGCAATTTCAAATTTTGATAGAATACCTTTTCTTAACTTCTTTATAGTATTCTCTCTACTACATCATGCTGTACCTCAATATGTATTACATACTTCCCTTCTCCTTCTGTTTTTGTTTTTTGGAGGCACAGTTAAGTGGCTTGCCCAGAGTCACACAACTACTAAGAATCTGAGGTCAGATTTGAACTCTTATCCTCTTGATTCTAGAATTAACGTTCTATCTACTGCACCACCTAGCTGCCCTCCTTCCCTTATTTTTAAAAAAAGCCTTTTTATTTTCAAACATATGCATAGATAGTTTTTAACATTCACCCTTGCAAAATCTTGTGTTTGAAATTATTTTCTTCCTCCCTTTCCCCCACCTCCTATCCCAGACGGCAAGTAATCCGATATATGTTAAACATGTGCAATTCTTCTATACATATTTCTACAATTATCTTGCTGCACAAGAAAAATCAGATCAAAAAGGGGAAAATGAGAAAGAAAACAAAATACAAGCAAACAACAAAAAAGTGAAAATGCTATGTTGTGATCCACACTTAGTTCCCACAGTCCTTTCTCCGGGTACAGATGTCTCTCTTCATCATAAGATCATTGGAACTGGCCTCAGTCATCTCATTGCTGAAAAGAGCCACATCCATCAGAATTGATCATCATATAATATTGTTATTGCTGTGTGTAATGATCTGGTTCTGGTCACTTCACTCAGCATCAGTTCATCTCCAAGCCCCTCTGTATTCATCCTGCTGGTCATTTCTTACAGAACAATAATATTCCATAACATTCATATGCCACAATTTACCCAGCCATTCTCCAATTGATGGGCACCCACTCACTTGCCGCTACAAAAAGAGCTGCCACAAACATTTTTGCACATGTGGACCCTTTTTCTTTTTTTATGCTCTCTTTGGGATAAAGACCCAGCAGTGAGACTGCTGAATCAAAGGGTATACAATTTGATAGCCCTTCCAGATTGCTCTCCAGAATGTTTGGATTCCTTCACAACTCCACCAACAATGTATCAGTGGCCCAGTTTTCCCGTATCCCCTCCAACATTTATCATTATCTTTTCCTGTTATCCTAGCCAATCTGACAGGTGTGTAGTGGTACCTCAGAGTTGTCTTAATTTACATTGCTCTGCTCAATAGTGATTTAGAGTATTTTTTTACGTGACTAGAAATGGTTTTAATTTCTTCATCTGAAAATTGTCTGTTCATATCCTTTGACCATTTATCAATTCTTCCCTTCTTCTTAAACAAGGTATAATGACTGAATATAATGTCTCCTTATGACTCCAAGATATTGCAGACTTCATGCTTTGCTCTTATACCTAATAACTTATAAATGAAATCTCAGGCGTACCTTTTAACATCATTGTTTGAGACTGGTGGTGCAGTGAAGGAGAGAACAGATTATTTAGAGAAAGACAGCAATGTGCTCTAAATTATTGCATGCAGTTTATGTTTATATTTTGCAGATATAAAGCAAGTAATGGTCATTAATTCTTTCCCAATAAAATATAGTATATGATGTGCATATATTTTTAGATGTAAGAAGAGGTAGTCCTTAGATGAAGTGAGGTTATAGGGATGTAAGTTTGTGTGCTGGGAGTCATTTAGCAGGCAAGGCTACGTGCCAGGAGCAATACCAAAAGATCCTCCTGTTCACAGACTCATTATTAACTCTAATTTCAGATTCAAAGACAGTCTAGTATATGCTGTATAAGATACTAAAATTATTAAACTTGCAGAAATTCTCTTTCTCATTAGTTCATTGACCTATCCAGACTCGGTTCAAAGAAAAATCTTCTTACATGGGTTGACTTTTCTTCAACCATAAATTCATCAACTTAGACAAAATTGTTGCTAATGGGCAATTTATTATCAGTTTCAAGTAGTAGAGAAAACAAATAAACATTTGAACAAGACATACAAGTCTGCAGCAGGACCAACAGCTAGCATCCCTTCCACGTTCCGCCTTCTCCTAGGTGATTCGAGGGGATGAAGGGCTTGCTATTTAAGTTCTGGCTGGAATTCTCCCAGGATTGTTTTAAAAGAAGCCAAAAAGGAGAAAAGAACTGTGAAAAAGAATATGGCAAATGTTGGAGAGGCTGTAGGCAGACAGGAACAGCAACACACTATTGGAACTGTGAATGGATCCAATCATTCTGGAAAGCATTGTAGAATTACACATTCAAAAATCCCTAAAGAAGGCATGCTTTTTGAACCTCTTATACCACTGGTAAGTTGCTACACCAAAGACACGATAGAGAAAAAGGTCTTGCATATGCAAAAATATGTATAGCAGCTCTTTTGTGATGGCAAAACAAAATAAAAACTTGACTTCAGTTTTATCAACTACCATAGCTACCAACTACCATAGCAGACCCAATCTGCTCTCTGTTTCTCTAGCTGGTGTTAGTCTCTCCATATGCTTCTGCTTCTGGTTCTTATTCTAAGATGTTCAGAATCTCTTCTACTCTTGTTTTAATCTCTGTAGCTCCCCAGCTTATAACCCCAAGGGAGGAATGTCTTCCCACCACTATTTTGCTCCTACTTGCGTGACCCAGTGATCAAGGAATTCAAGCCAGCATAAAGTAAGGATGTATACCTTTTAGTCCTCCAGAATCTCTGTGGTTCTGAGTACCTGGCTTACCTTTCTAGAATAGCACTAGAATTTCTGTTAACCCAACATTTTCTAAAGGTAAGAAGAGTAATAGAATATTTGTTTATAGTGAAATCTAGCAGCAGATTCAGGTGTTTGCCATTGATTTCACATCATGAAAAGAAAAAAAAATCTATATAACCAGGTAATTGGATATGAGTTCCCCAATCTACCAGGGAGTTAGAATCACACTTTTGTTCATGCAGGAAGAGTGTTTATGGCAACTGAATAGGGGAAGACCCAGTCAAGAAAACTGAGACAAAAGGAACTTCATCAGAAGAAAGAGCCAAGCCCTAGTTTATAAGAAATATTCATGTAAAAACCTGCATAGAGTTAAGATGCTATAGCATAATTATGTGATATTATCATTCCTTTAAATATCCGAAGTAGCTATCATTCCCATAGGATTCACAATTAAATATGAAAACAATTTAATTTTTGAAAAAATACATAATTAAATTTGTTTAACAGATTACATATAACACATATATATGTTTGAGAGTTAGATACCTGTGAGTTTATAAAACCTCTAAAGCTAACTTGAATCTGCCAAATCTTTAGATGAAGTTGAGACCACGTCATTTTTATCCGCTGATGAATGGGTGAATAAACACACAACCAAGTGCACAAAGAGACAAATGCTGGCTTGACATAAGTAAAAACATCTAACATTACAGGGGTTCAAAGTTGGGATGGGCTATTTCAGGAAGTGGGAGTTTGCTCCTCACTGGAGGTAGGTCTTCAAAGTAGAAAATAAACCATCACTTGTTGAATTATGTTACAGAAAGGATTCTTTTTTTTTTTTCAATTCAGTTTAGGCTGGATAAAGTTTTGTTGATAAAGATTCTTTGATTCTGGGATCGTAAACTAGGATCATAAATGCATCCATAATTTGCTTCCTTTTGTAATTATTTTTTTCTTACTCTACTTTCAACTCCTACTGTGTGTTGGAGGGAGACTCAAAAATTTTATTTATTTTATATTATGTAAAATTTTATTATATTTATTTTATTTACCACAAAGAGAAACTTTTTGGTCTTGACTAGTGATTTGTAGCCTTAGATCAAAAGGCAAAAGTTGAAAGATGGCATTCTCCTTGAAATACACAGAGAGCTTTGTTCAGTCATTTAATTTCATAACTGCTCTCTAGCCATTCATTCTCTTTAGAGATTTCTAAAGCTTAGTTCCCTGAATTTCCCAAAACTTCTCCTTTTCAAGGATTTGTTTGTTCCTTTCGTAAAACAATCATTTCATAACATTTATTCCCATTCTTGGACATTAGGTCCTCTAGAAATAGCCTAATGTTTCTTTATCTATATCTGTAATTGACAGAAATAAAACTTTAGATTTTGATTAGTTGTAAACAAGGTAAATATATAAATGCTAGCTATATTATTATCATTTTTTCTTCAGTGGCTCTGTGACCCCACTGATGTGGAAACAGCTTTGTTGATACAGATTGTGACCCATTCATGCTTGCTCATTCTTGTATGTCTTAGCCATGACCTTTCATGAATTCACTGAGGGGACCCAACCCATTGTGTCAAGGGTCTTATTTTAAATGTCTTAATCCAGCATGATGGATGCCCGTTTATTATATCTTACTTTCACTGTAAGACAGGCCTTTCTCCTGTCCTGGTCACATATCTCTCTGCTAATATCTTTAATGCAATTAAAAATGAACACATGCTTGAGTATGAAATTCATTGTGGATAATTCTTTATAGTCTATGTCCAACATCCATCTCTCCATTGCCCTTTGGGTGACTCACAATTTTGATGTCTTTGAGATAATAATAACTCATAATTCACAGCCAAATGGTGTCCAAGAGGAATACTTTTATTAGAAAAAAAAAAGATGGGATTTTAGATCAGGAAGAAGCTTGAGGTTTTTGAGAGAACGCTTTGAGCCTTTCCCAAATGAAATGCAGACTGCTCTCTTCATTCTGCATTCAGGCCCCTTGTTGTCCATCTATAGCATTTTCCCAAAAACATACATCCCAATGGACCGGTTCTTTGGGCTTGTCCAGCCAACTTCATTGTCTGGACTATAAGCATTTTTCACCCACTTAACTTTTGACAAGGGGACAGGCCAAATTTTTTTCAATTCAATTCGATCCAACACAAATTTATTCTGCACCTACTATATGCAAGTCACTGTGCTAGTTTATTAAGATATAAAGAGAAAAATTAAACAATTTCAGCCTGCATTGAGCTTCTATTCCCATAGAACATAACCCACACATAATCTCTGTTGTAGATGACTAAATATAATATAATTTCACTTGGGAGAATATCCTTGCAATTTGAGTATAGGGAGAAGTCTCGGGTGGTGATCATATGCTACAAAAGAGGGAGACAAGGTGGTCCTGGAAGGAAGTTAGGAAGTCTAAGAGATAGAGCTGAGTAGAAAATACATTTCAGTTATGGTGGGGAGCCTTGGCGGGGGGGGGGGGAAGCAGAGTGACAAGAGAGACCATCGAGTTTGTTGTTGCTTCTTTATTTTTGAAGAGGACCAATGACCATTATTGGGTGATGTCCTGATTTATGCATGAATTATATTTAAGTAAGGCAGAGTTGCACAAAGCCATTAGCCTCACAAATAAATGAAGAGAAATATGAAAATGTCTGGAAAGTAGGTGGGAGCAAGTCTACAGAGGGCTGTTAATGTCAAGCCAAAAAGTTTGTGTTTTATCCTGAGGCAATAGGGGTCCAATGAAGACTTTTTAAAAAGACATTGTCATACTTATATTTTGGGAATGTTAATTTGACAGCGATGCGGAGGAGGGATTACAGAGCAGAAAGACTGGAATCAGAGAGACCTTTCAGACAGCTGTTCCAGTTGTCCTGGTTAGAGATGATGGGGGGTTGAGGAATTGAGATATGAGAAAAGTTTTTTTTTCCTAAAGTTTGACACTGAAGGAGAAAGATTCAGGACCTTGGAGGGGATGAGTCAAGGGAAAATCTTTTAAGGATGGATAAAGAAAAAAAATGAAAGAGAAATTATTGAAGGGGCAAGCTTCCAGAGGAGATGAGAAGGCATGAGAGCCAATGGAGGCAAGGTCCTGGAGAAGGAGGGGGGCCGCTTCTTCCTCGGAAACTGGGACGAAAGGATGGGAGAAGGGGTGAGCGGGTGCAGAGGTTTTGAGGTAGGACTTAAGGGCAGAGGAAACACTTCAAATGGCCTTTATTTTCTCAAATGAAAACTATTTTCTCAGCTGAAGGATAAGGGGGAAAGTGGTGCACGGAGATCCAGAGAGAAGAGAAAGTTTGAAATTTCCGTGGTGGGGAGTGTGGTAGAGTGGTTATGAACTATATTTAGGAGTCTCGGAAATATTCTAGGACTTGGAGCACCCAGCATGCAATTACTCACAAACAGGGGCATCTGGAGGTCTCACCATGTATGAGGAAGCTCTTTCCTTTGGGAGACTGCAGGGAAAGTGGGTGAAGATGCCATCCATGGACAGGCAATGTGGCTTGGTGATTACACACCTGCCCTCAGGTCAGAAACCTTATCACAACCTGATCCCAGCCAGGCAGAAGCAACAGCTCACTAATGAATGACTTCACTGGAGGTCAGCTTGACTTCACTGGCAATGAGCACCAGTCTTAGATCAGAGATGAGTAATAAGGAAGTATCTTGAGGGCTGAGGTGATCTGGTTCCACATAAATCAATCAACATTTATTAGGTTCCCACTAATAACAATGATAAATGTTGATTGATTGGTTTATGGATGCCCTTCCATAAATGTCAATTACTCAATCAATGAACAGCTAAGGAAGCTTAGCTTCCCACTCTGGCTCTGGGATCCTCAGTGAGTCACTTAACTTCTCAAAGTTCCAGGCAACTAAGGTGATAAGCTGGAGAGTGGGAACCTAGTTGCATTTCTAAGGAAATTTCATTTTGCGGAATTCCCATACCAATGTGATTATAGGCATAGACAAAAAATGTCTTTCATGACACTGGAGATATATATATATATATTTTTTTTGTTGAGGCAATTGGGATTAAATGACTTGCCCAGGGTCACACAGCCAGGAAGTGTTAAGTGTTTGAGACCAGATTTGAACTCAGGTCCTCCTGACTTCAGGGCTGACACTGGAGATAATTTTGACAATCAAACACAGTCCCACATTATACTGCACTTGATTTAAAAATCAAAATTTTACTACACAAAGTTATTTCTACTGTGTCTATTAAAGAACCTTGTATGATACTTTTGTAAGGGATGCAGGGATTCTATTGCCATAATCAAGAGGTGTAGGAAGCCAAAGTCCCCAAGAGAGCATCAGCTCTGCTTTGTCCCTTTCAGACTTCCTCCTGAAGTGATCTGCATGGGCACAGATGAGCCACACAGAGGCATGAAGATGGTTGGAAAGAATATCATCAGAACAACCCCATTGATTTCATATGTACAAGGGGTGTCATATTAGTTGTCTTCTCAGTGAAGGGGGAAGTGGCTAGAGGGAAAGAGAATTTGGAAGAAGGAGCAGGAGGAGGAAGGGAAGAAGGAGAAGGAGAAAGAAAAGGAGAAGGAAGAAGAAAGAAAGAAAGAAAGAAAGAAAGAAAAGAAAGAAAGAAAGAAAGAAAGAAAGAAAGAAAGAAAGGAAGGAAGAAGGAAGGAAGGAAGGAAGGAAGGAAGGAAGGAAGGAAGAAGAAAGAAAGAAAGAAAGAAAGAAAGGTAGGAAGGAAGAAGAATGAAAAGAAAGGAAGGAAAAAGAAAGAAAGAAAGAAAGAAAGAAAGAAAGAAAGAAAGAAAGAAAGAAAGAAAGAAAGAAAGGAAGGAAGGAAGGAAGGAAGGAAGAAAAGAAGAATGAAAAGGAAGGAAAAAGAAAGAAAGAAAGAAAGAAAGAAGAAAAAAGAAAGAAAGAAGAAAGAAAGAAAGAAAGAAAGGAAGGAAGGAAGGAAGGAAGAAGAAGAAGAAAGAAAGAAAGAAAGGAAGGAAGGAAGGAAGGAAGGAAGGAAGGAAGAAAAGAAGACTGAAAAGGAAGGAGAAAGAAAGAAAGAAAGAAAGAAAGAGAGAGAGAGGGAGAGGGAGGGAGGAAGGAAGGAAGGAAGGAAGGAAGGAAAAATGAAAAGAAAGGAAGGAAGAGAGAAAGAGAAAGAAAAAGAAAGAAAGAGAAGGAGAAGAACAAGAACAACAAGAAAAGCAAGATGAATTACAAGAAGAACAAGAACAACAACAACAATAAAAACGAGAATTAAAAGAAGAACAAGAACAACAAGAAGCAGCAGTAGCAGCAGCTCCTTTTACTTTGGCTAGCTGGGAGTTCTTAGGATGATTTTCATGGATCCACTAATAATCAAGGGGCATTATAAGAATGAAAATGAATTATTTGACCACAGCATAAATAAAACTTTGGACTGAGAAGATCTGAGTAGCTTGAGAACAATTCGGGTTAAAGGAAAAACTTAGACATTAGCTAGCTGGCTACTCATGACTGGCTGGGGTCTAGAATCCCCAAACAGCTGGAAAAGCCCTGAGATCAAAGATGTGAGCTTGCAGCAGCTGAAATTTAGTGGCAATGCCAGTAGATGCCAGCAGAGATTAGCACAGCCACGAGAACGAAGCAGCAGCAGAAGACTAAGTGCCGGGACCTCCCAATTTGTACATAGGCTGATGACCCTTCCGATGTCCGGCTCAGCTTTACCAGGGAACAGGCAGCAGTGTTGTAGATAGAAACAGGAACCTTTCAGAGCGGGCAGGGGGCTTCCAGGGGCCTCAGCCTGCAGCTCGTCAGGGGGAAATTACAGGGTCTCTTTGCTAGTCCATTGCTTTGCCCATACTCAGATCCAAGACACAGTGCTGGCTCACAGTCCCAGAATGAGGAGGAGCGCAGCCCAGAACCTGCAGCCACAGTGGAGCAGGGACCCTCCTCACAATTCCAGGACAGAAAAGAGTGCTTGTGGTCACTCACAGACCAGAGCACAAGCCAGGAAAGTGGCAAATACACCTCTCCTTGGATCATACCACCCCAGGAGAACTGAAAACTTCCAGACTCTCAGAATTAGCTCTGAAAAAAGCTGTGCAAAAAAATCTGAAGCTTGGGACTGTGTCCCCTTCGATTCCAGGAGCACAGCCAAATTTTATTTTAGTTTATTTTTTTATAATTTTTAAAATTAAAGCTTTTTATTTGGAACATAAGATTTTTATTTATTTGAACATTGACCCTTAAAAATCTTGTGTTCCAAATTTCCTCTCCTTCCCTCCACCCCTCCCCTAGATGGCAAATAATCCAAAATATGCTAAACATGTTAAAATATGTGTTAAATCCAATATATTTATACAATAATCTTGCTGCACAAGAAAAATCTGATCAAAGATGAGAAAGAAAACAAAGTATAAGCAAACAACATAAGGACTTAAAATGCTATGTTGTGGTCCACACTCAGTTCCCATGGTCCTCTCTCTGGGTGCAGATTGCTCTCCATCATAAGACCATTAGAACTGACCTGAATCCTCTCATTGTTGAAGAGATCATGTCCATTAGAACTGATCATCATATAGTATTGTTATTGAAAAGTATAATCTCCTGGTTCTGCTCACTTCACTCAGCATCAGTTCATGTAAGTCTCTCCAGACCTTTCTGAAATCATCCTGCTGGTCATTCCTTACAGAACAATAATATTCCATAACATTCATATACCACAATTTACCCAGCCATTCTCCAATTGATGGGCATCCATTCAATTTCCAGCTTCTAGCCACTACAAACAGGGCTGCCACAAACATTTTGGCACATACAGGTCCCTTTCCCTTCTTTAAAGGTATCAGCCCAGTAGTAGCACTGCTGGATCAAAGAGTATGCACAGTTTGATAACTTTTTGAGCATAGTTCCAGATTGCTCCCCAGAATGGCACAGCCCAATTTTAAAATAAAAATCAAGAAATAGCCTGGGAAAATGAGTCGACAACAACAACTACAAAAAAAGATCCTGACCCACAGAAAGTTGTTATGGTGATGGGGAAGATCAAAGAAAACCATCTTAGAGGCACGAGTTGACCAGGTTAGACATCCTTAGCCATACTTGTCTCTGATTCAAAAAATTAAAAAATTCAAAAAATTCAAAACATTTATTTAGCACTTTCTAAGTGCCAGGGACTATGGAATATAAAAGCAGAGTGAAACAATTCCTGTCCTCAAATAGCTTATATTCCATAGAGAAACAGCATGTATGAATATAAATAGAAAGCAATCTGATCAGGAAAGATTTTGTGTGGGAGATGGTGTTAGAGCTGAGCTAGGAAAGAAATCAGACATTAGAAAAGGCTGCAGTTAAAAGGAAGTACATTCCAGATGTGGGGGATGGCTTTTCCAAAGGCAGAGATGGGAGATGACGTGTAGTATGGAATAGGAAGACATCTAGTCTGCCCAGAGAGAAGAGATAATGAAGGGCTAATAAAGTTGCAAAGGGCTTTACCTGCCAAAGGAGCTAACATTTGGCCCTTGGGATATTAGGGAATAAGAGAGTTTACCAAGCAGAAAAGTGACATTTTAAGATCTGTGTTTTAGGGATAACACTTTGGCAGTGATGAGGAGAGAATGACTTGAGGCAGGGGACATAATTAGAAAGTTATTATAATACAATTATCTCTTCCACATCATGATTTTCCCCATCATGGTTTTAATATATCACGAGTTGACATAAGAAATTAAATGGGAATTTCGGGGTGGGGGAGTCTTGTGGAAGTCAAAGACAATACATGAAGGCCCACTGATGATGCAGAAAAAAGTTAGAAACTCAGAAATGAATTTATATATATTTATATATACACATATATAAATATAAATATAGAGAGAAGAGACACATAAAGAATATTTTATAATATCAATCCAGATTTTACAATAAAGTGCTGTAAACACCCTATAGAGGAAAAATTTAAAAATTCAGACTTCTCTGATTTAAAAGGAGGGCAAACATTTTTACACAGATTTTCCATATCATGGAGGCCTTGTACCCCCCGACCCACAAGATGTAGATAACTGTACTCCATATGGAAGGTGATGAGGGTCTGAAGCAGATCAGGGCTTGTGTGAGTGGAGAGAGAGAAATGGTGGGGCGAGGGCTGTGAGGGAGGCAGAATTGCTGAGATTTGGCACCTGATTGGATCTTCAGGATGAGACAGAGTGAATGCTTCAGAAAAGCATGAAAACATGGGCGAATGGAACAATAATAAAGCCTATAATAGAAATAGAATCTAGGCAGGGGTGGGTTTTGATGGGAGGTTACTAAGGGGCACCATGATACATAGAGTTCTGGGTCTGGAGTCGGGAAGACTTGTCTAGTTGAGTAACCTTGGCCACTAACTCTGCCTCAGTTTCTCCAATTGTAAAATGAATAACTGAATTCTAGCTCTCTCCTTGCCCTAAACTATGATTCTATGGGATGTGAATAGTCATCTACCAAAGGAAATGAAGGAAAAGAAGAGAACCAGAAGATATTGAGAAAACTGAGAAATGAGAAGGTTTCTAGGAGAAAAATAGGTGTCAAATGCTCAAAGCATCAAGGAGAATGAAGGTTAAGAAATTAACATCGAGATTTAACAGTTAAGAGCTTAATATTATTTTTATTTTTTTTGTTTTTCCCTTTTGTTCTCATTTTTCTTTCTCAACATGACTCATGGAAATAGTTTAAAAATTGATTGTACATGTATAATCTATGTTGGATTGTTTGCTCTCTTGGGGAGGTAAGAGAGTGAGAAAAAAATGGGAATTCAAAATCTTACAAAAATGAATGTTGAAAATCATCTTGTCATTGGAAAAATAATCTACCATTAAAATAAAAATTTAAAAACCAACAAAAATCAATTGAGAGCTTACTGATAACTCTGGATAGAACAATTTCATTTGAGTGGCAAGGTTCCAGAAGCCAGATGTCTACAAGCAATGACCAGAGAGAAAGTAGAAGTTACAAGCGTAGACAACCTTTTCATAAGGAGCTTCCAAAGAATAGCCTCTATTCTCAATTAAGTCTGAGGTGTAATCCTCTGCATCTGAGACGGTGGGGAAAAGATCAATGGGAGATGCTTCAGGAGGTTTAGATTGTTTCATGAGCAGTGTGATAGGGAATCAGGGACACGTAAAAGATTACCTTCTTGCACGGAGGAACCAACTGAGGTTATGTAACATAAAATTGAAGTGGATTCACATCACAAGGTTCAGGGGACCCGTTCATCAGCCCAGGAGTAGGAACGAAGGAGATGGATGGTAGGAGTGATCCAGGATTGGAATCTGGCAAGATATGAGCAATTATAAGACAAAGGTTTCAAGAGGAGATGATAGTATAATATTGAAGTAGGGTAAAGGTTGGGTAAAAGGAAAAGCGAAGCCAGACAAAGAGTGATGGCCTGTGAGAATACTGAGGAGAAGAGAAAACTGAAAATTTTGAAAGGAGAAAGAATAGGCTTTATGGTGACATTTAGGAAGAGATGGAATGATAGGAAATTATAATCAGATAAAAAGAATTTCAAAATTCTTAATCATGAAATTGGTACATTTGTGGGTGGGAGGTCAAGGCTGGGATGTGAATTTGGGGCTGAGGTAGAATAAAGGAGTAGGTCATGGGAGTTGGAAAGCTTGAGGAACTGGGAGGCTAAGGTCATTGAGGAGTTACATGCATTTCCTGGCCAAGAAGCCCTGGCATGGATCCCACTGACTTTGCAGTTGGACAAACTAGGATCATATTTCAACTCTATATGACATTGAGGAAATCATTTAATTTCTCTAGATCTCTTTCTGATAGCTTGAGAATCAATTTTTCCATGCCTGTAGTCTCCAAAGACCACCTCTCTATATTTGATCTAGCCCTACCACTCTTCCTATTTTTATTTTATTTAGACCCACTTCCTCAGGTAGTTCATCAAGGACTCTAACTGCAAAAGTAGTGTTCTACTGTCATTGATGATAAAGCAGTTTGTTAGAGAAATCCTAACAGGTTTCTCCCCCCCCCCCATTTTTATGGTTGTTTTCCTCTTTCCAATTTTATCTTTCAATGTTCTTGGTACTTTTTGATTTCATTGTGTCAATCTTTCTTTAAATTTGGGTTGTGTTTTTTCCTCTCCCTTGCTTCTTGCCATTGTATGAATTTTCTGTTCACATTTTTCTACTATGTTCTTCTGTAAATTTTACAAATGAATTTAAATTCAAAAACAGTGTTGCCCTTGGCTGCCATATCTCTCCGCTTGGCAAGCTTATCAAATAATTCTTGACTTAGGCTGTATCTAACCATGCGCTTTTGGCAGCTTTGTTAGGTTAATTGCTTAATACCAGCTAAATTTCTGTAGGAAATGGCTCTAGACCATATTGAAATCTGTTCCTTCATCTACCCTCCATTTAGAGGGGCATGAATATCTTATTTAAATAAATTAGACTGGAGACATTTTGATGATTTGCCATTATTTCTCATTTTTATAATCTTTTGGAGATTTTTACCTTTGCCCTAACAAGTCAATTATCTAATCAATCAGAGGCACGCAGTTTGGAAAGATCTCCCAGATTGGCAACCAACCATTTCTTGCCTCCTTAGATATAATCAAGTTCCATTTTTTTGATGATGTTGTTCAGTGCTTAGTACATTCAAGACTTCCTGACTCGTTTTGAAGAAAGTACGGGAGGAGAGCTCCTAGATTATCTCTAAGCCTCTGGCCACTTTGTTTCTCAATTAAGTGTCCTATTTCCTAATATATTTTCCACCATTCTCTTCTGTGCCTGTGGTTGTGTTGAAATTAGATTAGTAACAAAACGCACGATTTACTTTAGTCATCAAATTTTTCTAACTTCTCATCCTTGGTGACAGATCTTGGTGTCTAAGTTGCAATTATTTTCACAATGCTCTTTTTGCTTAGACTCATCATGAAAATTATAATATGAGATAACCAATTTTTCTCCCTCCTTTCCTTCACACCCTCCCCTAGACAAGTAATCCAATATATGTTATATTTGTGCAATTCTTCTATATGTATTTCCACATTTATTATGCTGCACAAAAAAAAATCAGATCAAAAAGGGGGAAAATGAGAAAAAACAAAAGGCTGTGAAATAGTGTTTACTGAGGTCTTGGGCACATGACAACATAAACTTAGAAAACTTCAAGAGGAGCCTGTGAGGCATCTTTCTATTCCATTTAGCTGCAACCCCCTTGTCTTCTAGTTTTATTTATACTGAGAATGTCAATATTGATATATTCAATTCCTCTGGTAGAACGCCCATTCATTGATCACTGTACAAAGATCTCAGAGTACTGACAAATTCATATTATAAATGGACTAATTATGAGATTTGGGGCACTCTCTTTTACTATTCTTCCACCATCACTGTGAGAAGGGAAGGAGAGACGAACATCAAAAAAAAAATTGTTCGGTTTTCTTGGGTGTCACAGCCAAAGAATCCATTGCCCAGTAGCTAGCCTAGTTTTCCTTGGAAAATGGGCCAAATCAGTTGTTCTGATCATATTGTTGATAGGATAGCCTTCCAAAACCCAGGATTAATTCTATGCCAGAATGAAACATAAAAGCAGCACTGTTGCGAGAAAAAAATCAAAATAAGGTTAGTCTTTTGAAATTTTTATGACTTCAAACTTTCTGTCACTTTAAGTAGGGCTAAAGTACATGAGTCAATCCCTGCTAGAACATATGCTTTGCTATTATGGGCTCAACAGCCATGACTCATGGGAACATTGACAAAGGATCTCTTTGCACTCTATATTCAAGATCTCCATGAGCCAATGTTGTTATGCAACAGCAGTGACTTAAAGCAATTAAACAGAAAAGCTACTCTATGGTTGTGGATGGCCAGGCTGACTAACTTGCTCAATGTCAGACTGATCGGGCAGCAATGGGGAGCAGCAGCTGGAGGGCTGGATTGGGCAACAGGTAGAACTGAGTTGGAAACTTGCCTCCACGGCTTCCTAGCTGTGTGACCCCGGCAAGGGGTTTAACCTCTCTCTATCCTAATTTCCTCATCTGTAAAATGGGAGTGATAATAGTTCCTACTGCCGAGGGTTGTTCTGAGAATCAAATAAAATAATATATGCAACCTCAAAGGTATTGTATAAATGTTTACCATTATTATTAATCACAAATAAAGGAAGAACCAAGTGAATGAAGAATGTGTCTCCCATAGTTTTCACACCACTCTGGAATTCCCATGAATTCCTAAATTTAATGTGGAAATGAGCACTAATGGAAGTAACTATGGGCAGTTTTTGATCGGTAATTAAGTGTTGTGTTCGATTTAATTTGAACATCATGTAAACCAAGCTAGCAGACTAGCAGATAATATCAAGGCTATGTCCATATATATACGTATATATATATATATATGTATATATGTATGTATGTATTATATATACATACTGACATGTTCAAAGTAAAATTATATATATGTAAGATTATATAAGCAGATACATACATTTAGAGTAAATTAAAAGTTTTAATGAAAAACATTTAAACCAGATTCCAATGTGGTACTTCCCAGATTCAGGGTTCAATGATTGAGATAATCATAATTATATAAATATGGCTTGAACCTCCATCCAGAACTCTACCAATAGGACAGGAATCTTAGATCAACTATCAAAGCCTTTAATTAGGACAAAAAAAAAAAACAAATAGTGAGGGAAAATCACCTAACCATCAAAGGAGATACAGGCTCCCACTATTCCCTTGTTACCAGGGAGAAAGGGTAAATTTCCCAAAGATTGAGCCTAGCTGGACTACTTTTTTGGACTCCATCTCTTAGCAATAACTGTGTCTCACACAGTTGGCTGCACAGTGTTGTGGTTCCATTCCAATTGCAGCAACCAGTCTTCTCTTGTCTCTGAAGTCATATATGATCCTGGGTAAGTCACTTAACCCTGTTTGCATCGGTTTCCTGATGTGTAAAATGAGTTGGAGAGAAAAATAGAAAACTACTCCAGTATCTTTACCAAGAAAATCCTAAATGCAGTCGTGAAGAATCAGACACAATTGAAAACTGACTCAACAACAACAGCAAAGAACTGTGTTGGGGCAGGGAGGAGACACTTGAACAATGAAATTCAGTCAGTGATTGACAGGCAATGGTTGGTATAAAAAATTAACTAAATAGTCTAAACTGTGGTAGGTGCTGTGGGGGAGTATGAGCCATGATCCTTAACCCCAAAGAGAGAAAACTAAAAACGTGGAATAGCAGAGAACAATATAATTATTAGCTAGTACAGACTAATTGTCAGTGTTGTCTGAGTTCGGGAGAGGGAGGTGAGGATTGTAGTAATCAAAGAAGGGTGCAGAGAGAAGATGGGATTGCAGAGGGAAGATGGGGAGGATGGGATCAGGTGGAGGAGGGGGAGAAGGAAAGCCCAAAGCTCAGGAGTCCATGTGAGGGGAACAGCATCGACAAAGGCATCAATGGGGGGATAACTTCAAGAGGAGGAGACCAGCCTCCCTAATGGAGATGGGATATTGTTGGGAGTCAATCAGCCAATCAACTCTGTTATTAAATGCCTACAGAACTGGGCATAAAAATAAAAGCAAAAAACCAGTCCCTACATTTAAGACGCCCCATCTAATGGCAGGAGACAAACGCAAACAATTAAGCACAAACAATATATAAGACAGGATAAATGTGGGGTAATCACAAGGGAAGGCATGAAGATTAAGGGGAAAGGAAAGCTTTCTCAGAGGAGGTGGGGTCGGAGCTGAGACTCGAAGAAAGTCAGGAGATGGCGAAGGAGAGAATTCCAGTGAAAATGTTCAAAATTAGTTGTATTTGAGGACCAGCAAGGAGGTCACTGGATTGATGACAATGGTAAGCCCCGGATATGGAGGGACACGCATTGATTTAGAGCTAGACAGGACCTTTGGAGGCCAGTGAGTCCAGCTCCCCCATTTCATAAACGGAGACATAGAGACATTAAGGGACTTGCACACAGTCCCACAGCCGGTGTCTGAGTCAGAATTCTAACTTAGGTCTCCCTGATTCCCAATCCAGAGCTCCATTGACTATGTCATCTAGCTCTCTGCTATCAAGTTAATCAATGAAACCAGACGGCCCACATATTAACCTTATTTTTTAAAATCCACTGTCTCCTTTACAGAATACTGATTATGATGAAACCAGGGAAGGGGTCATCCTCCAACATAGCTACCAGGTCCCTTCTTGGATATCCCTGAGCTGGTGGGTTCCTGAACTCCCAGTTGTCTTGTCCCAGAGACAAAGGATAATATAAAATTTGATTAAGTAAATAATCAAGTTATTTGTTGCACACAACCCAGAAGGCCTCTACCAAGCCTTCTCCTCTGACTTGGTGCTCTGATAGGCTCTTTCCCACTTTGTTCTGAACTATTTTGTGGCTGTTTATTCATATGATCCTAAGTTAATCACATGAAAAATACTTATATGCTTTCATATAAATGCTCTCAGGCTTGCTCTTTTCCTAATAATCCAAACACAATTCTCTCTACTTAGCAAACCTGCCATCCTTTAAAGGGAAGGATGTTGTCAAGAACAGAGCTTAGGATTTGGAATGAGATTTGATTCTGCTTCTTCCTTCTTGACAGAGAAACCTTTCCCTTTCTAAGCCTCAGTTTTGCTTGTAAAGCAATGAGCATTAGACTCAAAGATCTCTAAAGTTCCTTTAACTGTAAATCAATGATCCTATAATGAAATTTCTTCCCTACTTCCTTACTTCGAGATGAGTTTCCTCATGTATGTGGAAGCCACGGCCCAGAACCATAGCTGAATAACCCATAGCGTGGGTTTTATCTTGAGGGATTCTCAAAAATGAGATTCTTTAGTTCCTGTCTTCCCCAATGAATTGTATCTAGGGAAAATGAGCAACAGAAGCACTCAGTCTGACTAAATACTGAGTATTGGAGGTCAGGCTTTATTTGATCCACCACCACTACATCTTCTCCAATAGGCTTCTTTATCCCTTGGTTAGCTCCTTTCCACCTACATACATACCCACAGGGCAAAGGATTTGATTGATTCTTCTCTCTGGTGAACTGTGTCTCCTCAGAACTCTACATTGTCCTCCAGACTTATTTACTATCTGCTCCCCTCTCTCCCAACATGAAGGAGAGATGGATGGTTGACTTTTACTGATGAACCTGGGCAATCCTTGTAACTCATGGTGGGCGAGAAGGACAAGCTCTAGGTTTGCTGCTTCTCATTATGGAGCAATCTTTGCTACATCTCACTTGGTCCAGGAACTCCTCTACTTTGTCCAAGACCAAGGTCTGTACTATGGTCACCTCAACATGTATAAACCAATTTGGCCATAGACCAGAGAAGGACTTGTGGTCCACACTCAGCTCCCACGGTTCTCTCTCTGGGTGCAGATGGCTTTCTTCATCATAAGCTCATTGGCTCAGGCCTGAATCATCCCATTGTTGAAAAGAGCCATGTCCATCAGAATTGATCGTCTTTTATTCTTGTTGTTGCTATGTACAATGTAATTCTTTATTTTTACTACCCCCTAAATAACATTTCCTATTTCTTTCAATTATTTAAAAATATGATTCTGAGAAGGACTCCATAAACTTCACCAAGATGCTAAGGGGCACAGAACAACATACACACAAAAAACTCGTAATCTCTAGGAAGCTAGACGGTGTGATGAATTGGGTGCTGGAGATGAGACATGGGGAGGGAGAGGGATCAAGAAGATCTGAATTCAAAATCTGATCGCAGACACCTATTGTCTTTGTGACCCCAGATACAGAGTCTAGTTCAGTTTCCCCAGTTGCAAAATGAGGTAAGTAACAGCACCTATCTTGCAGGGTTGTCGTGAAGATCCAGAGAAATACTATTTGTAAAGCACATGGCACATTGTAGGTACTTGTTTTTTTTTCCCTTCCTCCTAGGCAGTTCATCTATATTCACAAAATTAAGATTTAATTTGGTAAGCATGAAAGTAACACATTTCCAAAGTGTTTTAAGGTTTGCAAAGTACTTTTCCCATAAGACTACCACAAGGTAGCAAGTGTAAAGATTATTATCAGCCTAGCACAGAGCATGGCACATTATATGGACTTAATAAGTGTTTACTATAGATGATTGATTTGATTCCCCACTTTGTAGATGGGCAAGCTGAGGGTCACACAGGTAGACCATTTTTAAGGTGAGATTCTAACCCAGATCTTCTAACTCTGGGACTGTAGGTATAGACTTAATAACTGTTTATTGATGGATCACAATTTTGTAGATGGGCAAGCTGAGGGTGAGATTCTAACCGAGGTCTCCTAACTCTGGGGCTGTGACTCTGGAGCAGGTAGTGGTTGCTCTTGAGAACCCAAGAAACGGCGACCTGGAACTAAGAGGTATGATAGCTTACTTGGAGGTATGTGGGAAACAGTAAGTAGCATCCTTCCACAATGCCTGAACAGAGGTCAAAGTGGATATTACATACCGCCCAGAATTCAATTCTGTCTCAGCTCAGCCTTATTCCTCACAATGCTAAAACCCCCTAGGAGACTTAACTTTTATACACAAACTAAAAAGTTCAACCTTACGCGGGGGCTTGTACATTTTGAGAACTTTAATTATTTTAATTAAAACGTCGATCCCTTTCTCCCCTCATGTTTTCACATGTTACTTCTTAAATGCATTAGCTGTCAAATGTAACACCATTCTATTTTTTCACAATCCATCTCTTGCAAGAAGTCACAATACTCCCTCTCCCCAGCTTTAAATTCCCCTTTTTATAGGAAAAGCTCAAATTCTGTGATGTGTCTAATTATGTGGCAAGAGCAAGAACAGTAGGTTTTGGGGAGGTGTAATCGTTCTATTTGCATTACTTACCCAGAGGCTGCTGCTGACAGATTTTGGGTTTCTTTGTGCCTGCAATATTTGAGATATTTGTTTTATCACACTCTCAAAAGTAGTTTCTCTTATTGGGTAATCATGAGAATAAGTCACAGTTCTCAAAGCTCTTAAAGTTTCGCCAAGTACCTTCCTCGGAACAGCCCTGGGAGGTAGAGGGGTGTAAGGGCTATTATCATTCCCACTTTACAGATGGGAAAACTGAGGCTATATAATCTTATTTGAACCTCACAACGATCCCATGATATAGGTGCTGTGATTATTATTATTACCATTTTGTTCTTGTTCAGTTTTCCAGCTATATTTGACTCTTCATGACCCCATTTGAGTTTTGTAATTTTTTTGTTTTTTGGCAAAGATACTGGAGTGCTTCCATTTCCTTCTTCATCTTTTACTAGTGAGGAAACTGAGGCTACTAATAAGTGTTTGAAGGAGAATTTGAACTTAGGTCTGTCTAACTCCAAGTCTAACACTCTTACCCAACACATCTGTGAACAGCTTTAGAAGTTTAACTTAATTCCTCTGAGCCTCAGTTTTCCTCATTTGTGAAATGAAGATATGAACACTATACTTGTATTATGTATTCCAGAGGATTGCTGTAAAGACCACAAAAAGGGTCTTTGTGCTTTAAAAAAAACAGGCAAAATAGGGACTGTAAACCTCCCTCTATTTTCTTTAACTAATAAGAGCTATGTAGACAAGTCACTATTAACATTTTTATAGTTTACAATCCAATTTTGTATAGACCAAAATATTTTTAGTGAGGAATAAAGTTGTCTTGTAACATAGTCTTTTCCCTGACACAAAGACTTCCCTTGTTTTGTTTTGTTTTTTAATACATCAGTGTCCTTCTGGAGAACATATGGCTTGAATTCATAGGTCATAAGAATTTAAGTCGGTCCCCCCCAAATGGGAAATTAACCAAAGTTAAAAATATCCAAAGGAGATGTGTGACAAAGCAAGAGGGAAAGATGACCATTGGGCAAATGGAATGCTCTACCTGTATCCAATGAATGCTAAGATACCTAGAAGAAGGCCATCTGCAATGTTGCTTGGATGTCATCGTGGCAGATTTCTCAAAGGACATGGTAAGAGTACACAGAATGGGTCTCAATCTGCATCATCGGCTGAGGCTCACATCCATGAGATTACACTTCCTTTAAAGAAAGTCTAGGAAAAAACTAAAGTATCTAGGAAAGAAGAAAGCACATAGTATTCATGTTCAACTCTCACATTTCTTTTTATGTTAGGAGAGATCATTTTCATTTTACATGAGAATAAGCAAAAATTCTTTAAAAATTAATTGAAAAAAAAGACTTTCTAAAAAGAGAAATGTTCTTTATGCAAAAGGCAAGTAAGATTTCTATTGATTTTTCATTCAGCTTTCTATAGCAACATAAAATGCATATGGGATTGACAATACACATTTGCTATTTGTATGAAGGAAGCATTGTAAAGGCTTTTCATCATTTAGATTCCTTGGCTGTTTCTATTCATACCCAACTCCATGTATGTTGAATTGCTGGAACAAGTCCGGAACAATTACCTCTATCCTATAATGGACATTGACCAAAAAATCACCATGGAGCACCAGAATTCAATAATCCTAGAGCAGGTAGGTGTGGGCCATAGTCGTCCTATCCATCCTCCTGATCTATATCTGGCCACTGGATCCAGATGGTTCTGGAGGGGAACGTGAGGCCGATAATCCTGTACAGTTTTTCCTCTCTTAAATCCACTTCACTTGCATGTCATAGCATCACCTCCCTGATGTCATATCAAGAATAAAGGATAAAAAACAAGAAAGAGACAGGCTTTAAAATCCATTGTTACACTCTCCATCTCCCCGACAGCAAATCCCACAGAATCCAAATAAAACTTCCCCATCACAAACCTCCTCACACGCACAGTTTTGTGCCCGGGATCCAGGACGTTTGCACCCACCCCTACGGGTTCTGTTTTCCCATGAAGAGACTTGCTGGGGCCCAAACTGCACCATCCAGAGACAGCTTCTGATGGGGTTAAGTCATTGCTGCCCGCAGAAGCTGAGCTCTAGGGGGGGCACCCTCGCACATCCCATGGCCAGTCCCTCTCAGGAGTCCTCAAACTACTTTTTGTTTGTTTTGGAGAGGGAGCTAGTTTGAGGACCCCTGAGAGGGACTGGCCATGGGATGTGCCATCTGTGGCATCTGTGGGCCAGATGCAGCAGCTGAGGACGTTTATCCCCCTCACCCAGGGCTATGAAGTTTATTTAAAGGTCCACAAAACAAAGTTTTTGTTTTTACTATAGTCCGGCCCTCCAACACTCTGAGGGACAGTGAACTGGCCCCCAATTTAAAAAGTTTGAGGACCCCTAGATTGAGGGGCTGCTGCCTTGATGTTCCACTCACAAATTAAGGTCTGCCCTAGGGACAAACCCAGAGCTCTAGGATCAGAACCAGAGACACCCAATCATCTTCTCATTGCCTTTTGAGCTATATTTGCATTCACCCCAAATCATTCACAAACAAAATCGTGCTCCTTCTCATCCCCTGGCTCAACCCACTACTCTGGGTATAAAGGAAGCCTCGATACTCCAAATACTGAAGAGCTCCCCCCACCAATAGTATAGTGGAAAGAAATCTAGCTCTAGAAGAGCCTTGGGTTCGATCCCACTTTTGTGACCTCAGGCAACCATTTTCTGGCTTCAGTTTCCTCATCTGAAAATGAAGTGACTGGACTAGATGCCATTTGAGGTTCCTTTCATCTCTAGGTTTTTAATCCAAGTTAGAAACTAGAGGATTGGTTAGGTAGTCTCTACATGGAAAAGATCCTAATGCTGTTGCTACAGCTATTTCAGGAAGTTTTCCAAACTACAAAAGCAATGTACTGTTTAATTTGGCCCAGATACTTCTTGGCTTGGCCTTGGGTTTAAAATGCAAAATCATTTGCATGCAATAGTTCATAAATTTGTCACAAACTGGCTCACTATGCTTGAACGGGGACTGTGGGAATAACTCCAAATATAACAAGTCTTTCATGTTCCATTAAGATCCCTTTCTCCTTTCCAATTTTGCATAACCCAGAAGGAAAACACACACACACACACACACACACACACACACACACACACACACAATTATGTATGTTATTATGGTTTAGGATACCTTCACTGTATGAAAGAGAAAAATAATCAAACATAGGATTTCAGCCTTCTCTGAGATTGTCTTGTAATGGGAAGATGGCCCATGAAGGCCCAGCTGTCTGAGAACTGGGCCTCCATTGGCTAGTCCTGATTGCAGGATTACTGCTTCAAGAGATCAAGTTTTTTTTAGAGGGGAGAGATTTTTAAAAATTAATTTTTCAACATTTTTTTAAAAAAATAACTTTTCATTTTTTAAAATACATGCAAAGATAGTTTTCAACATTCACCCTTACAAAACCTTGTGTTTCAAATTTTTCTCCCTCTCCAAAACAGTAATTCAATATAGGTTAAATTATGTGCAATTCTTCTAAACACATTTCCACATTTATCATGCTGCAGAAAAATCAGATCAAAAGGGGAAAAATGAGAAAGAAAAAAGACAGGCAAGCAAATAACAAAAAAGGGGAAAATACTACAATATGATCCTCAGTCAGTTCCTATAGCCTTCTTTCTAGATGCAGATGACTCTTTTCCATGAACTTCTTTAATAATAATAATAACTTTAAGGTTTGTAAAGCACTCTACATATATTGTCTCATTTTATCCTCATAGCAACTCTGGGAGATGAGTACTATAATCTCCATTTTGCAGATGGGAAAACAGAGGCATACAGAACTGAAATGAAGGGATTTGTCCAGGGTCACATAGCTAGTCATTATCTGAAGCTAGAGTAGACCTCATTCAGGTCTTCCTGACTCCAGGCACAGCATGCTAGCTATTTCAGGGCTCCTTAAACTTTTTTCACTTGTGATCCTTTTCACCTGAGAAATTTCTATGCAGTCCTGGAATATATAAGTATATAAAGTAGGCACACAAATCAAACATTTACTGACAACAAATCATAAATTTATTTTAAAACAATTCTTCAACATATACATATATACATACATATATATATAATTTTACTATTAAAGACAAAAGCAAATTAGCATACTAATGATATGATGTGCTTATTTCCATAAAAAATTAAATCTTGTGGATGTGGTTC
Organism: Antechinus flavipes; assembly: GCF_016432865.1. NCBI lineage: Eukaryota > Metazoa > Chordata > Mammalia > Dasyuromorphia > Dasyuridae > Antechinus > Antechinus flavipes. The sequence continues at coordinate 40,850,896 of NC_067399.1, forward strand.
TCTTCAACAATGAGATGATTCAAACCACTTCCACTTGTTCAGTGATGAAGAGAGACATCTACACCCAGAGAGAGGCCTGTGGGAACTGAGTATGGACCACAGCAAAGCATTTTCACTCTTTCTGCTGTTGTGTGCTTGCATTTTGTTTTCTTTCTCAGGTGTTTTTTTCCCTTCTTTATCTGACTTTTTTTTGTGCAGCAAGATAACTGTATAAATATGTATACATATATTTAATTTAACATCTATTTTAACATATTTAATATGTATTAGACTACCTGCCAGCTAGGAGAGGGATGGAGGGAAGGAGGGGAAAAATTGGAACAGAAAGTTTTGCAATGGGAAAATTACCCATACATGTGTTATGTAAATAAAAAGTTTTAATTAAAAAAATAAGTCTTGGTGGAATATTTGATTCTGCAATATGTTAGAGCATTCAGAAACCTTTTACTGTTGCCATAATTTTTTTGTGATCCCCTACCTTCAGTTACGTGGGTCTTAACCCATAGTTTAAGAAGCTTCTCTCCTGTGCCACCTAGCTGCTTCTATACTGAAACAAAGAAGGTGTCCATCAGAAATCAGAAAATACACGAATTTAGCATCCTCTGATTCTACCATATGGTTCATTTAATTAACATTTGTGATTTGGGCGAACTTCATAAAAACATTATCAAAAGCATTTTTAAAAAGAATTTGACATCTTTAGTTGATAAACAAAAATGTAGCTCTTTAGAAGAGGTAAAAAGAGAACAAATAACTTCAATCTATCATTTAAGTGCAAAGTATTAACTTTTACAGCCTCAAAAATGATTTAAAATGTTTTCTCCTAATTAGTACATTTCTAAATATTGGGGCTTAAATGAATGTTCAAAGCGAAAGAGTACATGAAATTGTCATTCTCTAAACATTTGAGAAAACATATTCTCAGCTATTCCATATTGGGCAGGATATCTTATATCTTGCTGTTGTAATCTTAATCACAACTAGCATTGATATGTTTTAAAATTCATAATGGCAACAAGAGCTACCACACACAGAGAATTTTAAAGTTTGCAAAGTATTTTTAAAATTATTATTCTCATTTTACAAATTGGTAAACTGAGGCAGACTGAGGTTAATTGACTTGCTAGGGTTAAATAGCTAGTGAGGTTTTGAGGTCAAACTTGAACTCAGGTCATCTTGACTTGAAATCTTAACCCCTTAATCTGAAGGAGTATGGAATAAATATAGGAGAGGAAAAAGGTTTTCCATACCTCTTTGTTTATAGACACATTTTTGGCCACATTTTTACCAAATCACTTTCCCTCTTGCACCTGATACCAGTTGTATTATGTATATAATTTATTTAAATCTTGATGACTTAGAGCCAGTATGTAAATAACAAATAACTGATTACTAATGTCTCACTTATGAAACCAGAAAGTATTATTGCTCTCACCAGTAGGCCTTCTAGCCTATGAGAAGCTATTCTTTTTGAGTAAATTGATAAAATGAGAGAATCTAATGATCTTTTATGAATTTAAATTCTTTGATTTTACCATATATGGCTTATTTAATAGGCTACTGATTTGATTCAGCCATCATAGGGATATTTGCCTAATATTCTGGTAATGGGTCATGAATAGAGTTGCTCTCTCTGCTTCTGACCGCTAGCTAACTCAGCTCTTAGCTGCTTTGGGGATGATGAACTCTCTGGCTGCCTCTGGCTAATAATAATTGTAATAATAGCTTGAATTTATATGCTCCTCGTTAATAATAATAGTAATAGCAATAATAGCTTGCATTTATATGCTTCCATTTAATAATAATAGTAATAATGATAATTGTAATAATAGCTTGAATTTATATACTCCTAGTTAATAATAATAATAGTAATAGCAATAATAGCTTGCATTTATATGCTTCCAATCAATAATAGTAGTAATAGTACTAATAGCTTGCATTTATATGCTTCCAGTTAATAATAATAGTAATAATAATTGTAACAATAGCTTGAATTTATATACTCCTAGTTAATAATAATAATAGTAATAGCAATAATAGCTTGCATTTATATGCTTCCCAGTTAATAATAATAGTAATAATGATAATTATAATATAGCTTACATTTATATATTCCCAGTTTAATAATGATGATGATGATGATGATAGTAATAAAACTTGCATTTATATACTTCTGATGAATAATAATTACAACTATTATTTATACATTGTAAAGTTTATAAACACTGCATGTCACCTTACTCAAGAAGGTAAGTGAGTTGATCAAAGTCACACAGCTAAAAAGCGTCCAAGTTGAGATTTGAACTTGGCTCTCCAGGCTCAATGCTCTGTACACTATGGCATTGCCTAGGTGCCACATGGAACTCAGTGCTGAAGGGCTTGGGCACTTTGAGAATAACCCCAAAAAAATCTCTTTTCATCCACTGAGCAAGAAGAGCTAATAGCCCAGTGTATTATTTTTTTTTAAAAAAAGGAGTAGCTCTACTCTGCCTTTCTGTTACCAGCTTTCCAGGTAGCATTATGCAGGTCTGAAGCTTCCTGGGAAGGATGTGGTCCATCTCCACCTTAGCAGCTGTTCCCATGTGTCACCTAGAATGGCAAAGGCGGGGAGGGCTCAGCTAGGTGAGCTACTTCTTTTGCTTTAGGTTCTTTTGCCCCATTCGAGGTGAGCAGCCCTGAGATGGATGTGTCAGAGTTTGGAGGTGACCTCGTGAGTTTAAGGGGTCCAGAGATCCTGGGTCCTCCGGCAGTGATGGCCTCCCTTTTGAAGGAATACTGGGCAGTTATTCCAGTCACACAGAGAAGATGACTGTTGGCCAGAGGATGAGTCCCACCCTCTGACCCGGCTTGCCAGAAGATGTCTACTTTGAGGAGAACATTACAGAACCGAAGATTGGTCCAATATGCCTCGACAGCTGTACTAGAAGATGATTTGTTTGGATGGTTTAAAGTCTCAGCTTCTCAGCAGAATGCAGCAGTGTTATTAATACTACTTGTTTGGCTTGTTTAAGCTTTTTTTCCATTTGTCAATGAGCAATTGGAAAGTCCTTTTGCATGAAGCCTTTCTTTTGTGTGTAGAGGAAATAAATACCTGTTGTCCATTGAATACCTTTCCACCACTTTCTTTGGGGACTACCCTAAATTGGATCAAGCCCCAGTTGGTTATTGTTTGGGCCCAGAGTGAATGTAAAGAGGAATTGTTTCTGTTGGGCCAGAAGATCTGAGGGTCTTCCCCTCACAGATTGGATTTTTTTTTTTTTGGACTAGGTAAAAAGACACTTTTTGCCTCAATTCTTACCTAGCCTTAATCACTGAATGGGCGTTTTCTCAGTCAAATGTAGACCTGTTAAAAACCATAGCTTAAAACGGCCAAGGTTTCCTTGGCCATCTCCAATCATCCTGACTTATATCTGGCTACAGGACTCGGATGGCTCTAGAGGGGAAAATGAGGTAGGTGACCTCCCTTACTTATATCCACTTCATATGTATGTTATTCTTTGATGCCAGAGAATTTAGGAGACTAAGTTTTAGATAATTCTCCCCTCCAGGTACTAAGGTGGAAGTGTTAAAAAGCAGATTTAAGAATTCTCATTAGAACCCAGCTGGCCCCAGATTGATCACTTTGACCCCATGCATGGGTCCAGAGCAGAAAAGGGTAAAAGGAAAGAAAATGGCAAGTCTCTCGAACCTTCCCTCATCATGTTTTATTAATTGTCAGATTCCCTCCCCCCATCCCCATACATTCAGTAGATTCTGACTCATTCAAAGAACAGGGTAGTTCAGTACTAAGAATTGACACCTGTCCCCTGAGAATAGCAGAAATGAAATCAAGCTGGTGATGAGTGGAAACACCGACATTAAGAATCTATATCCCTGGTGTATAATAATCAAATTACCTCAACATGTTTCAGTCAAAAAAAAAAGTGCTTCTTAACATTCAACACCTGCCCTGCTGTCTCTTGAGTGTTCACAGCAATTTAAAATGAGTCATGTGTCTAGTCCTCCCTGAGCTGTTTAAGCTTCTCACCCTGAATTTGAGCGTTCCACAGCTGCTTTCCATTCCAGAACATTTTTTTTAAAACTACATGTTCCTTCATTTTGCCCTGATGAAAAAATAACTTTCAAGGGGCAACTCTGCTCGGAAAGCTCCATCTGGAATCACCTGGCCCAGGTTCCCATCTCATCTCAGATACTTACTAGCCAGGTGACCTGAAGCCGGTCAACTTCTTGGACCTCCTTTCTCCCTCTTTATAAGAGAGGATGGCCTGGACAGGCTCTTCCAGCCCTAAAAGGAGTGTCCAATGATTCTCTACAAGGCACAGGAACTTATCATCATCAAAATGTTAAATATATCATTTTTTCTTTTAATTATCAAATTTTTGTAAAAGGGGGTGACATAATTAATAGTCTGGAAGTCCTTGGATGGACTACCACCTCTGAACATGGACAAATCACTTAACTGTTCTGGACCTCAGACAAACTCTCTATGATGAGAAATTATTGGTGGGTTGTAATAAATGGATGGAGTGGCTACATCAAGACCTTGACATGGCAGAATTTTAACAGTCTTTACATTTACCCCTCAACGAAATTAGATATTATTCCATTACAAACTGAAGAACTCTGGAAAGAGACCCAACTTACACAAAGATACCCCACTGGTGGCCCCATGGGAAGAGAACTGGAGTTCTAATCTGGCCTCAAACACTTACTAGCTTCATGATGCTGAGCAAGTTTCTTAAATCTCTGTCTACCTCAGCTTTCTCATCTGCAAAATGGGAACGAGATAGTGACTACTTCCCTGAGTTATTGTAAGGATAAAATCACTTTGTAAAGTGATTTTTAAACTCAAAAGTACCATATAAATGTAAACAATTATTATGGGAGATAATGAGGTAAAGTGGAGAGAACACTGTATTAGAAAACAGGAATTCTAGTGATAGTAGTCTCCTTGATCCCTAGACTATCACAACTTTTTCTATATTAGAAAATCTATCACCTTCAAAGCTAAACCAGCCAAGAGGACCTAAGAACATAGTTATTCTTTTTTGGAAAAAGAGAAAAAAGTCATACAGTTAGCCCCAACTTAGAAACAATTTCCCCCCTACGAGTTTCCTTATAAATTGGTTGTTTGGAATGTACAACACAGTTTCCCAGACAAAAAAAATTAATAAGCAGCAGTTAGATTCTCAGCTGGGCCTGTTTAAGACATTATACTGATGAAATTAAAGTCTTAACAGTTTCTAGTTGTTCCTATGAGAAGCCCAGACCCCAGGATCACATCTTTCTCCTGAGAAGGTCCAGCCTCTAGAAAGGGACCATCTCTTCATCCAATCTCCCCTCCTACTTCTATTTGTGGCCTTGGTAATGAAAAGGAATTACTAGTATTTTTAGATGGAACACGGGTCGATCTTAGGATTTTATAAAAGCACTGAAAGGGACTGAGGAAAAGATTCATTTTTTATTATACATATGTATGTATCTATCTAAGATAATCAATAGCTAGATTAGCTAGATAGCTAGATGGATGGATAAATGGATGGATGGATGGATGGATGAGCAGATGGATATTTAAGTAGATAGATATATAAACAGATAAATAGATGGATGCACACATGTATAGATGAATGGATGGACAGATAGATAAATGGATGCACGGATGGATGGACAGATGGATATATAAATAGATATAGAGAGTGATGAATGGATGGATGGATGGATGGATAGATTGACAGAAAGACAAAAAGATAGATGAATGAATAGATAGATGGATGGGCGGGCAGATATATAAATACAGTCATGTAGACAGATAAATGGATGGATGCATGCATGGATGCATGGATAGATGAGTGGATGGACAGATAAATGGATGAAGGTACGGATGAATGGATGGATGGATGGATGGATGGATAGGCAGATGGATGTATAAGTAGAAGGATACAGAGACTGATAAATGAATGGATAGATGGATTAGATGGCTGGATAGACAGAGACAGATAGATTAAATAGATAAAATAGAAAAGATTGACAGATAAAGCATAGCACTTGATGTATACCAAGTACCATGCTAAGAACTAGGAATACAAATATTAGCAAAAAGTTGTCCCCTTCCCAAAGTAAAAAGTAAGTCAAGAGAAAAACCTCATCTTGAAAATATATTGTGGGTCTCTAGTTTTGTTAGCTCTGTAGAAGCCTGTGGGAAGCATCTAAAACTGGCACTACCCACACATGAGGTCTCATCATGCCCATCAATTTATTTTGATCCTGAGAAAGGCGTTTTGGAGCAGAGCAAGAAACAGCTTGACTTGGAATAATATAAAGATGTATTTGGGTGATTTTTTTTTCAATCCATCAATCCTTTCCAAAACAATATTTCAAAATAGAGTGACAGGCTCTTCGCAGCTTCCCCGGGGTGGGGAGAGAGCAGTGGGTGGTACACAGTAAAGAGTGCACTGGGTCTGAGAACAGAAGACCTGAGCCGGCACAGTTCCTAATTTACTGAAGGAAGGGGTTCCAAAACTCCTCACACATTCCTCAGTCCAGGTTCAACATCCTCCCCACAGTGCCACCTACTGCCTAGAAGCAGTAATTCCTTTTCCCCTAGAAACAATTACCTGGATTATAGATGGGGTCCTGGACCAGCTTATGAAAATCCTATAACTGATCACATCCCTAAAGTCTAATACAATTGTTTGACCGGCCTTTGAATTGGCAGCTCATCCGGCCTTGGGGACACTTCTTGCCCCACTGACCTCATGGATGATCATCGTACATGGACTTCTGAGAGCCTCCTGATTGGACTCTTGGATTTTACTGTCTCCTCTTTCAGAACCATTTCCTACAGAGATACAAGTCTGACTGTGTCATTTTCCTGTTCATTGACTACTTAATTCCCCTGCTCAAGAACCATTAGTGATACCTTATTGCCTCTATCTACTCTCTGGAATGGATTGGAAGCTACTAGATGATCAATAGGGATGAGCTCCTTCCACCTGCCCCTCATGGCAACTAGTTGGCAAGATGGTGGGAGAGAGAGTTGGCTTTTAATTCTGAAGACCTGAGTCCAAATTGCTCTCAGACACTAGCTGTGAGTTCCTGGGCAAGTCACTTAACTCTGCTTGCCTCAGTTTCTTCATCTATAAAATGAGCTGAATAATGAAAACCACTTCATATTTTTGCTAAGAAAACTTCAAGTGGGATAAGAAAGAATCAGACAGGACTGAAAACAACTGAACAATAAAAATCTCCCAGAGTTGTTGTGAAGATAAAATGAGATTTATTTGTAAAACACTTTGCAAACTTTAAAGTCCTATAAAACTGTGAGGTATTATTATCATGATGGTATTCCAGAGTCTTTGTCTCTCCAGCACAAATGAAGGTCCTTTTCCTTAGTCTTGTCTCAGGTACAAAAATTCCTACTTCTGCCTCTGTTCTCTTTCTTAATTCTTCAGAGACCATGTTATCCTGTGACTCGCAACCATACAATATGATGAAAAGAATATTGGCAGAAAGAAGGACATTTAGATGATTGCTTTTCTATTGATAAGCATAATAAAATCTGAATCCTTAAGAAACCTGTTTTAATCAACAGATAAAAACTGTCTATAATTAACACTGGCAAATGCTTATCTACAGATGGATGCTCTTAAAAGAATTAAAACAATTTATTCTCTTCAGTAGGCTAAACACCATTGAATTGATAAAGAATTGATAAGTAAAACTTAGAAGCTGAAGTGAATACATAAACCTAATAATAATGATAAATAAAATAATTTAAAAGTAAATAAACATGATAATAAAACAAATATTTAATAAAAACAAACTTTAAGTTAGTTATTAGTGATGTTTAAAGAGAGAGAAAAACTAAACTGCCTATATCAAAAAGGAAAAGTCAGAAGTGAAAAGGAAATAAAAGAAATTATGAGAAATGAAATGTTGCCTAATTATATGCCAATGAAACTGAAAATTAAATGTCATAAAAACGAAATGAATGAATATTTCTAAAAACCTTTAAAATATCCATATTAGTGGAACAGGAAATATAGAATTGAAATAATCTGATCTCAGGGGAAAAAATTGAAAAAAAATCATAAATGAATTTCAAAGAAAAAAGCTCCAAACCAATGAATTTACAAATGAGTGCTATCAAACATTCAAAGGATAGCTAATTTCAATTTTACATAAACTGTTTACAGTGATAGGACGGGAAGCAATATTACCAGATTCTTCCTAATACACAATATATCCTAATATACGAACCCAGAGAGAGTTAAAATAGGGAAATAAAACTATAGACCAATTTTCCTAATGAATATTAATCTTAACACTTTAAGTAAAAATTTAGCAAAGAAGCTACAGCAAGAACAAAAAAAATATATACACTATGATCAGGTAGGATTTCTATCAGGAATGCAATATTGGTTCAATGTTATGCAAGCTATGATCATAATGGGACAGCTAGGTGACATAGTGGTTAGAATACCAGGCCTGAAGTTAATAAGTCTCATCTTTGTGAGTTCAATTCTGGCCTCAGATACCAAGTAGCTGTGTGACCCTGGGCAAGTAATATAACCTAGTTTGCCTCAGTTTTCTCATCTCTAAAATGAGCTAGAGAAGGAAATGGCAAACCATTGCTGTCCAGTTACTTTATTAAGAAAACCCTAAGTGAGATCATAAAGAATCAGACATGACTGAAACTACTGAAACAATTGAAGAGCAACAAATAAACATAATAGATCTTATTAATAATAAAAACAATCAATACCATATGATTATGTCAATAGGTATTTCAAAAAGTTTTTGACAATACAATACCCATTTCTGTTTTGTAAAATGCTTATAAAAAAAACTGAAACATGTATAGTAAATAGTATCTATCTATAACCAAAAGCCAGCATTATAAATAATGGAGGTAAACTAGAAGCCTTTTCAATAAGATCAAGGATAAAGCAAGGATGTCTTTTATTTATCATTATTTATGTTATATAATTATATATTACATTATTTATTATATATTATATTATATAACAATTATTTATTTCACATAGTACTAGAAATGGTAGCTATGGCAATTAGAAAATAAAAAGAAATCTAGAGAATATGCATAAGCCAAAAAAAATCGAATTATCCCTTTTTGCAGATGATATAATTGTCTTTAGGGTGCATCCCAGAGAGTTAAGTTTTTTTTTTTTTAACAATTCCCTTTACAGCATTGTTTATAGAATTTATTTCTACAGAGCACAAGTGAGCATCTGATTAAATGTTCAGTGTCTCAATACATCAATGGATTTGTGATCTCAGAGAACTGTACAATGAAATGATCTGATGTCCTCAGATGAGGGTTTATACAGGTCTTCTCTTTTTCTTTATCTTTTATTGATCTTTAACTCCTCATAATAGGCTTTTGTCTTCACTACTGCACTACAATCTACACCTTAGCTCTCATTTTTCACATCCCTTCTCCATGGCTACCTCATTATGTTCAAATCTAATGATGTCTCATAGTTTTCATTCTTCTAGCTGCATCATAGCCATAGGGTACTTTTCCCTTCTTAAGTCTCTTTCCCTGACTTCCACCCTACTGTGCCTCTCTGGTTCTCCTAATTCTTTCAGGCTTTTTGCTAGCTAATTTTTTCTCTTTTAGTTTATTTCCCATTAATTGTGAGTGACCTCCAAGACTCAGTCCTATTACTTTTTATACCTCCAGACTCATTATAGGGGAAAAAACCATTTATATATCTGTTTTCCATGACTAGCTATATGCAAAAGATTCTCGAATGTATAACTCTAGCCTTTCACTTCTCAATTTCTCTCTTATCTTTTGTCTTCAGTATCTGTATTTGTAAGTTACATTAACGATTGAAATATTGAAAACAAAAGTTTAGCTTTCATTTCCCAATTTTCTCACACTCATCAGTTCATTTTTTTGCCTTAAAAATTGAGAGATAATTTTAACTCTATTTTTCCCTTCTTTCCCCTTGTTAATTTCTTACCAGTATTTCTCTGCAATATCCCTCAGTATTTCATATTCTTATTCTTGCCCAGCTACTCATCACCTTGTATTTGAATTTCTTTATTGAGCTCTTCACTAATCTTTCTTCTTTCCTCTTTTTCTTCCCATTCTAGTCTATTGAAGAATGACTATTCAGCACTTCCATACTAGGGGCCATAGTGCCCCATGGAATTCTAATGCTAACAATAATATTAAAGATTACCCAGGTCAGTCTCTTCATTTTATTAAAAAAACTGGACTTAGATGATTTGCTCAAGATCATACATATAGGTTGTAATTAGAAAATCTAAGATTCACACCCAAATCCAAAATTAATCCACTGCTAAGTTATACGGTGTCCAAGTCTCCTATTTCATTGACCCCCCTCCAAGTCTTGTGATCCCCCAGAGTGTTTTCAATAATCTTATAAAATTCAGAAAACAATATTATTTCTTTTAAAAGTAAACATAATACTGCAACATATTTAACATGTGTAGGATTGCTTGCCATCTTGGGGGGGGGGAGGAAGGAGGGAGGGGAAAAAAATAAAAAAATAAAATAAAATAAAAGTAAACATATTTCATATGCCTTTTTTGGGGGAGCAAAAGATATGTAAAAACCAAGTAAATGAGTACAAAATTAAGAATCATTGGCTTTATTTCTCTCTTTTCACTGCAGAAATGTGGTACTATGAGTATGGAATATTGTATAAACTATCAGACATTGTCATTGTGGTTGTTTTGGTGAAATGCTTCCCCCCTTTTTCAAATCTTAGTAAAATGAGAGGTGTTTTTGGTAGGAGAAGAGAGAAAAAATATTCAGAAATAATGTGAAAAAAAAACTAAAAGGCATCAATAAAAAAAGGATTTTTTAAAAAAGGGAAAAAAAAACCAAACCAGGACATTCCCTATCTTTAAAAATAGCAGTTCTGCTAACTTTAGCCAAAATGTTTTTTAAAATCATCCATAAAATTAAAAAGGAAGTCTCTTAGAAAGATAAAAAAGATTCTCTCTTCATCTGAAACCTAGTTCCCAATTTTATCACTCAATAGAAACAACCCTTTACAATGTTATCAACAATCTAATTGTCAAATCTAATGACTTTTTCCCACCCTGGTCATTATCTTTCTTGACATTTCTACAGCATTTGATGCTATTGACTACCTTCTCCTAGATAATATCATTTCCCCTCTGTGTTTTCATGATAATATTTTCTCATAATTTGTCTCCTACTTCTCTGACCAAACCTTTTCAGTTTCCTTTATTGAAGAATCATCTATATCAGTTCCCTCCCCACTCCACAACCATTGGCTCCCAAAAGTTTAATTATCACTTCTATGTACATGCTTTCAAGATCTGCTTATTTAGCCCTAGTCTTTCTCCTGAGTCCTATTGCCAACTGACTTGTTGGACATTTCAAACCGGAAACCCTACAGATATTTCAAACCCAATATATCCAAAACAGTGAGTCAGATAGTCAACAAGCATTACTGATGTGCCTGCTATGTGTCAGGCATTGTGCTAATTTCTGGGGATACAAAGTGAAAAGATAGTCCCTGCTCTCAAAAAGTTTACAATCTTTTTTGAGAAAATTGGGGTTAAGTGACTTGCCCAGGGTCACACAGCTAGGAAGTGTTATGTGTCTGAGGCCAGATTTGAACACAGGTCCTCCTGACGTCAGGGCTCATGCTCCATCCACTGTGCCACCTAGCTGTCCCAAAAAGCTTACAATCTTATGGAGGAAATAACAATCAAAAAATTAAATACAAACAAGATAAAAGAGAAAATGAAGGTAATCCAAAACAGAACTCATTATTTCTCCTTGCAAAATCCACCTGTCCTCTAAACTTCAATTCTTATACCCTAGTTCTATTCAGTCACCTAAGTTTGCAACCTTAGTACCATTTTCCACTTTTTGTTCTCACTCAACCCCACATATTTAATTAATGTCACAGTGTGTCATTTCTATCTCCACACTATCTCCTGAATACATCTCTCTTTCTATTCACACAGTGTCAGCACCTCAATTCAGATCCTCCCCACTCTTACCTGGACTATTGAAATAGCCTACCCCCTGGTCTCTCTGTCTCAATTCATCCTTTACATCATAACTGACAAAGTGAGTGAGGGATTTTCTTGAAGCATAATTATGACCACATCACACCCTTATGCAATAAATTCTTTTAGTGGTTTCCAATTATATGTATATGTATGAGAAGTTTATTTTTTATTTAACAGGCTTACATTAAAATAAAAAAGAACTTGGAATTAGAAGAGAGACAACTATGAATCCTGCCTCTGACATTAGCTATGTGATTACTACAGTTGTTCCGTCATATAGGACTCTACCTGACCTCATGGACCATTATAGCACACTAAGCCTCTTCTCTCCTCCACTATCTCCCAAAGTCTGTCCAAGCTCATGTTCTTTGCTTTCCATAATGCTCTATTTCTTCTGGTTACCTTAATTCCCACTTTTGATTTGTCCCACCTGACATTTTGTATGATGTACTCTGCATATAAGTTAAATAAATAAGGTGACAATGTGCAGTTTTGTCATATTTCTTTCCCAATATTAACCCAATCATATATTTTATATTGATTTCTAAGTGTTCTTCTTGACTCACACATAGGTTCCTTAGGAGACAAGATGGTCTGGCATTTCCATCTCTTTGAGGACTTGCCACATTTTGTAGTGATCCACGTAGTCAAAGGCTTTAGAGTAGCCAATGAAGCAGAAGTAGATGGTTGTGTTTCTTTTTCTTGAACTCTCTTGCATTCTCCATAATCCATCAAATGTTGGCAATTTGGTCACTAGTTCTTCTAGCTTACTCTTCTTGTAATTCTTGATTTCCATATTGTTGACATCTCGCTCGCAAAAGCTTAAGCATAATTTTACTGGCGTGTGAAATGAATGTGATTGCTCATTAATTTGAACATTTTTGTGATCATATGTAATTATAAACAAGTCATTTAATCTGAACTTCAGTTTCCCCATCTGCAAAATGGGAATAGTAATAACTTTAGTACCTAAGTCAAAGACTTGCTGTAAGACTCAAATGAGATAATATGGGTTGAACCTCTTTGTAAATAAAGAATATGCTTGGCCCCAAAGAAGAGCTATGAGAAGATGCTTCACCCTAGTCCTTTGCAGAGGTGTGTATCAGGAGTGGAGAGGGAGAGAAACATTGCATATATTATCAAACACTTTTCAATGTATTAATCAGTTTTACTGATTTTTTTGTCTTCTTCCTCTTTTTCTTTATTAAAAAAATAACTTGGTTGATCAATCAACAAACGAATAAACATTTATTAAGTATTTACCATGTGGCAGGCACTGTTCTAAGCCAATTGTTGGGATACAAATATAAAAGGACTCTCTGGGGAAAAGATGCAGAGGGAAATTTAAGTGGTTTAAAAAGAAAAGCTATGAATAGAAGCGATATAATTGGAAACCACTAAAAGAATTTATTGCATAAGGGTGTGACTTGGTCATAATTATGCTTCAAGAAAATCCCTCACTCACTTTGTCAGCTATGATGTAAAGGATGAATTGAGATAGAGAGACCAGGGGGCAGGCTTTTTCAGTAGTCTTGGGTAGTACAGTGGCTAGAGAACCAGCTCTGGAGTCAGGAGGACCTGAATTCAAATTGAACTTCAGATACTTGACATTTACTAGACTCTGGGTAAGTCACTTAATGTCAAGTGTCTTGCAAAAAGAAAATGAAACTAACTACAACTGTTTGTGAATGGAGACAGTTGATGGGTATATCTTGGTCTGAATTACCAAAGACTTGACTCAGTATGTGTTTGCCTCAGTTATACAACATTATGCCTAAATACTACAGTTTATTGACTTGCAAAAGATAGAAAATTAGCTGTTTTTTCTATAGGAAGTGGACATTGTTGACTTTGTCAGCAAGAAACATTCTTTTTTTTTTTAATTTTTTATTTAATAATTACTTTATATTGACACTCGTTTCTGTTCCGATTAGCAAGAAACATTCTTGAATTATTTTCTCAAAAGAGGGAAAAATGTTATCAGGCCATCCTCTTCAAACCCTACCACTATTGCCTATATACTCTTTTAAAAATTTTTATTTTTTTAAATACATGCAGCTAGTTTTCAACATTCGTCCTTAAAAAACTTTGTCTTCCAAATTTTTCTTCCTTCCTTGCCCTCTTCCCTGTCCCTTAGACAGCAAGTAACCCAACATGGGTTGAATATATACAATTTTTCTAAACATATTTCCACATTTATCAATCTGCACAAGAAAAATCAGCTCAAAAATGAAAAAAATAAGAAAGAAAAAAAAGTAAAAAACAAAAAAGTGAAAGTATTATGCTTTGATCCATATTCAGTCCCCATAGTTCTCTTCCTGGATGCAAATGGCTCTCTCCATCACAAGGCCATTGGAATTGGCCTGATTCATTGTTGAAACTAGTCAAGTCCATCAGAACTGATCATCACATAATCGTGTTACTGTGTACAATGTTTTCTTGGTTCTACTTACTCCATTCAGCATCAGTTCATATAAGTCTCTCCCAAACCTTTCTGAAATCATCCTGCTGATTTTTTCTTACAGAACAATAATATTCCATAATATTCAAACTGGTGGACATCCACTCAGTTTCCAGTTTCTTGCCACTACAAAAATAGTTGCCACAAACATTTTTGCACATGTGGATCCCTTGCCCTCCTTTAAGATCTCTTTGGGATATAGGTCCAGTAGAGACATTATTGGATCAAAAGGCATGCACAGTTTTATAGCCCATAGTTGGACATAGTTCTCAATTGCTCTCAAGAATGATTGAAATCAGTTCACACAATTCCACCACCAATTTATTAGTGTCCCAGTTTTCCCATATCCCGTCCCACATTTGTCATTACATTTTCTTATCTTAGCCAATCTGAGAGGTGTATAGTACCACTATTGCCCCCATACGCTTGAAAAATGTGCCATTCTAATCTAACAAGAATTTATTAAATGCCTGTGGCACAGGAAAATGAAAATAAAAGGGGGGAAGCCTTCAATTTTACTTAACATTAGGGGAGAAATTCTATCTAAACAGATATGTGTACACATGATTTAGGGTTTTATAAGGTTTTCTAACAGCATCCTGTAGGGAGATCATTTTGGCAGAGGATGGATTAAAAAAGGGAGAGATTGAAAACCAGAAGGTCAATTAGGAGACTTTTGCACCTGTATGAGAGGATTAGCTTGAAGAACAGTAGTGGATATGTGTGTGGAGAGATAGGGATGGAAATAAGATAAATGGAAGTAGAATGAATAAAATTTCAGGAAAGGATTAGATAGGTTGATAGGTTGATAGATGGGGTAAGAGAAAGGGAGATGTCAAGGAAGTCATTAGTGAGTTTTAGGTGATTAGAAAAGTTCCCCTTAACAGAAACTGAGAAATTCAGAGAAAGGGTTAGATGTAGGGAGGAAAGAGTTGTTTTCTGGTTGAGTTTGACATGTCTATGGGACGCCTAGATGAAACTGTCCAATAGGCAGTTGATAAATCAACAACAGGACTCAAGAGAGATTAGATCCACATACATAAATATGGGATCCATAAAATGTCTATACAGGGCAGGTAGGTGGATTGAGTACTGGTGCTGGAGTCAAGAGGACCAGAGATCACATCTGGCTTCAGACTCCACTAGCTGTGTGACGCTGGGCAAGTCATTTAACCCCCATTGGTTTCAGGGGAGGGAAAAAGAAAAAAAAAAACCAAACCATAAAAGCACAGAGATGATAATTGAATGAAAAAAGCAGCTCATTTCAGAGCCTGGGGGAACATTCATAGAGGTCAAAACACTGATGAAAATCCCATAAAGAAGGCTGAGGATTAATGAAATTGGCAAGAGAAGAATTAGGAGATAACTCCATCACTAAAATTCAGGGAGGAAAGAATAGCTAAGAAAAGGGAGAAGCCAATAATATCCATTCCTGCAAAGATTTCAAGACAGGTGTTGGTTTTCACCATTAAGAGATAGCTGGTAATAGTGAGAGAGCAATTTCCATTGAGTGGTGAGGTTAGAAGCTAGTTAGCAAGGGGTTGAAAAGTGAGTAGGAGGAGAGGAAGGGGAGGCAATGAGTGTAGGCAGCTTTTTCTAAGAGTAATAATAGCTGACATTTATATAAAACTTTAAAGTTTGCAAAGCTCATTTTACACACATTATAACTTGAACCTCAGAAAAGTTCACATAAGTATTCAGTATGAAGTAAGTATTCAGGTATTTTTAGCCCATTTTACAGATGAAGAAACTGAGACAGGAGAAGCAGACTCCAGATCTTGACACCAAGTCTAGCATCTAGTCCATTATCCCATGCTGCCTCTCTTTAGTCTGGAACATTTCTGACCCTTACAAAGTGAACGTGGGCAAGTCACTTAACCTGTCTCAAAATCCTTGTCCTCGTGGAAATGAAAGAAAGAATAGTGCCTGTCTTCAAAAGGATTTTGTAAAATGAATGAAATAGTATGTAAAATGCTTTGCAAATCAGATAAAGCTTATTTATCATTATTAATATGTGGTGCTCTAAGAGCTCACTATCAATTTAGCCATTTCTAAAGTCCACCCATTGACTCTTTCTTGTGCCTATTTATTACTATTTTTCATACACTGCAATTCTGATAATCTGGTAACATAAAAGACATATTAAAGAAAAAATACTAACAGTATAGCAGATGAGACAAGGAGACAACTCTCCCCTACACACTCAAAGAAGATGAGAGAACAATTCTCACTCCCATAAATATAGTCCCCTGAGGCTTAACCTAATACAGGAGAATTAGTCTTTTTTTTTTCTTGGTATTTGAAGGTGAATAGTATATGTGAAGTTAACTATATATTACCATAGTATGACCAATCTAGAGTGGTTTTCTAGAAGCCAAGTAGGAGAAAGAGGAAGAGGGAAGGAGAGTTATTCTACCGGAATCATAATGGTAGTACTTTGGATGTAAAAAAATGTAACATTCTCAATTAGATACCATTTGGACAGAGAATCGGTCCAACTTATTAGTTGGATATCCAGGCTGGACAGAGAAAACATAACTCATGAAAAGAAAAAAAAATTAACATTCCACAAAGGAGAAGATTGAAGTCAGAGGGCAAATCCCAGAAATGCAACCTGTGTGACCTTGACTAAACCTTTCTCAGTTTTTTTTTCATCTAAAAATGAGGGAATTGGACACTGTCTTCTTTAAGGTCCCTTTCAGCTCTAAATCCTCTCTTCCTGTGCTAGATCAAAGCTTCTTAAACTGTGGTTCTTGACCCCATAAAAGGTTGAATAACTGAAAGTGAGGATCACAAAATTATGATTAATTATCAGCAAATGTTTGATTTGTATGCCTATTTTATATATCTACATACTGCAGTCACCTAAAATGTCTCAAGTGAAAGGGGGTCATGAATAGAAAAAGTTTAAGAAGCTGTGGTCTAGATAATCATGGGCTAAACAAGTTCAAAGCAGAAAGTGGCCAGAGCATCTTTGATAGTGTCCTTTCTAGTGTGCTCATTTTACAGATGAGGCCTCTGAGGCCCAGGAGAGTGTTGAGCCTTAGTCCTCTGACTGCAAATTCATTATGCTTTCCACTGTGACAAATTCCTAAAGAAAGGATACCAGAAAAGGATTGCTGGGAAGTCTAGAGGAGTCTAGCTGCAAATAGGGCAGCCCTAAGAGAGCTCATTAGTCACTAAGTGTACAGGATGGGCTAAGTGGAAGTTCTTGCTCTTCTTTCATAGCTCAAGGTCCTAGATGTTCACTAGTGTGAATTCATCCCCTACTGATACATCTCAAAATCTCGCCATATCTCAGTAGATTTCATGGGGTATTGATTTAGAAAAGAAAGGGGACTTAAAGGTCATCTAGTCTCACGTCCTCATTGTACAAATGAAAAAAACTGAGATCCAGAGATCAGATAGGTGGTGAGCCATAGAGTTCACTGGGGTTTGAAGCCAGGGTCTCTTATACCAAATTTAGTATTCTTCCCACTACACAGAGAATTTAATGAGTTGGGGTTAGCCAAAAAACAGTCCAGCCAACTCTCTGGTGAGGAGGAATATTAAAGTTAGCATGAACCTTAAGAGTACATTGAGCTCCAGCTTTGATCACTTCTTTGATCAAAAGCACTGACATTCCTCTGTTATGATTATCATTTATTCCTTCTCGATTCTTCACCCATCTTAAACCCAATCTTTGGCTTGATCAAGATTGCCAGTCTTGCTACCCCCACAGTACTTGCTCTGGCCATTACTCCAGCTATAAATTCACATACTTCCCCTCCCACTCTCTGCCCACTGGTTTCCTAGTTCAATTTTACACTCTCCTCTCTAGAAAGCTTCACTCCCTTCTTCCTTTAATGCTTAGTCCTTGCCAAACCTCAGCCCTGACTTATTCCCAGCACCCACCTCCTCTATTCCTGCTCATATGCTGCTGAACAGAACTGGAGGAAGTTTCCTGATGATGTTCACTTCTACAGGGTCCTCACTGAAGCTGGGTAATCCTTTTATTCCTCCCTATTCAATGCCCAGTCTCACTCCCTGGAGAAATGATTCCAATCTTCTTTCCTCAAGTCTCACTCACCAACTATTCTTATTATCTCATCTCACACTTTTCACAAAATCTGGGTCATATTCTTTGAACTCCCCTTTCTCCTTTTCCCTTCATTTATTTTTGTTAATTCAATTTATTTTATTTCCAGTTTTAACTCTCTCCTTTCCACCTTTTCATTAATAAGGCAAGAAACATAAAAACGATTCTCATCTCAAAATATCTTGATATCATTACCACACTTTTCCTTTCTTCCATAATGAGGTGGCCCTTCTTCATGTCAAGGACAATCTTTTCCCATACACTCTTGATTATATCCTCTATTATTTTATCCAGTAGATTTTCTACCATTCTTTCTCTTCTCTTCTTTTCTCTCCTCTCCTCCCTTCTCTTCATCTCCCTTCTATTTTCTCTTCTCTTTTCTTCTTTCTCTTTCTTCTCTGTCTCCTTCTGTCTTTCCACTCTCTCTTCCTTTCTTCTCTATTCGTCTCTTTCTCGCTCCTGATCTACTGGTTCCTTCCCTATAGCCTTCAAACATACCTAAATCTCCCTCATTTAAAAAAATCCTTTCTAAAGCAACTTCCTTGACCTGTCCAAGATCACACAGGTAGTGAGGAAGGCTGGATGAGGATTCAGATCTGCTGACTCATTGTTCTAACAGACTCAGACTTTCCAGAATTAGAAAGACTAGTTTTCAATATGTTTGACTGGAGTCTTCCTCTATCCTTTTCCTATAGGTGATGAGATTAGATTCAGGGAACTAAATGATGAGATTAGGGTTCTTGGGGGTCAAGGAGTTAAATGATGAGGTTAGTGGTAGTTCAATCAAATGAAGAGGTTTGGCTCCCCTAAATCCTCTTAGTATTTGGCACATGGGTAGGGAGTTTTGGGAACCCCCTTCTGGTGGGGCAGAAATTCTTTGTAAAGGAAATTATGAGCCCAAAAGGCTAGACTGATTAAAAAAAAAAGAAGTTTATTATAGGCATTAGGAAGTCAGCCTTTGCTATGCATGAAGAGAAAAGCTGAATTCCTTAGTAGCAAGGTCCTAGCAGAGAGATATAAAGCCTCATGAGGGAGATAAAGAGAGGGTAATGCTGAGAATATTATTCCAGTGGGCAGAGGCTGCTTTGCCAGGGAGAGAGAGAAAGTTTCCTTGGCATGGCATATTAGGTCCTCTGTGAGGAATGGATTTAAAATTTCCTTTGGCTTATATGCCAAAGCCTGCTCTCCCTCCCAATGGGCCAGGCAGGTGAAGTTTAAGCTGGAACTGAATAGAAAATATTAGAACTGAATGGGTGTTTCTCCAATTCAATAAGGTTAGAATCTCCAACTCCTGGACTCAGTTAGCTCCCCCTAGATAACAGAATAAAGCTGTTTGTCTTGGGGCAAGGGGAGACTCTTTACAGTGGCAGGACTCAAGGAGAAAGTCTCCTTGAAGGAGCGTCTTAAGTGCTCTACTTCATGACTCATTCCCAAAGTCAAAGAGAATGAAAGAGCAAGAGTTTTGGGGCTTCCCTCATCACCAGCACCCACTAGGAGTGTCCTTTCCTTTTTTTTTTTTTTTTTAAGAAATATTATTGGGGCAGTTAGGTGGTACGATGGATCTCTGTCTACTAGCCCTGAGTCAGGAGGACATGAGTTGAAATCTGACCTCAGACACTTAACACTTCCTAGCTGTGTGACCGTGGGCAAGTAAACCCATTTGCCTCAACAAAAGAAAGCAAGGAAGGAAAGAAGGAAAAAAAGAAGGAAGGAAGGAAGGAAGGAAGGAAGGAAGGAAGGAAGGAAGGAAGGAAGGAAGGAAGGAAGGAAGGAAGGAGGAAAGAAGGAAAAGGAAGAGAGGAAAGGAAGGAGGGAAAAAGGGAGGGAGAAAGGGAGGGAGGAAGGAAAGAAGGAAGGAAGGAAGAGAAAAAAAGAAAAAGAAATATTAATAATAGTAGTAATACTGTTTTACCTTGGTGAGGTCCATAGCAAATGCATCGATATCCATATCCATGTTTTTCCCCATGACCCCACAAAGGAAGAGAGGAAATTTTATAATTTCTATTTGATGTGTGAGACTACTGAGACAGAAAAATGAAGGGATTTCTACAACTAGTTAGTAGCAGGGCTGGAATCTTTTGACTCCAAATTTTAGGGTTTTTCTAAAAAAGAATCTGAGCCTGAATTCACAGGTTATTCAGCACTGGTGAAGTACAAAAGGAATGATGCTCCCATCCCAGCACTTCCTCTTTCTTCCACCAGAGAGCCTTGACTAGCCATCACCCCTAGGATCTCGAGGGCTTCAAAGGGCTCCCTTAATTAAGAATCTTTCCAGGCTCTCCCTTGTCCTTTGTCCCCTTCTCAGACTTCAGGTGTGTCTTCAGCTGGAAGAAGTAACTTCATTTTCAAGAAAATGGGGATGGGAAAGAAGTATTTGTTGAAAAGGCAGGGCTAGTGTCTTTACATATACATGACCATTCTCCAAGGGGTGCAGGGCCACTCTAAACCCCCAAATTTAATTCACTATTTCTGGGTCTGAGAATTACTTCTGTAATTAAAAAGAAGAAAAAGAAATCATCTAATCATCCCAATTTCATCTTTAATTTGGACCACTTAAAAGTTACTTATTCAGACCTAACAAATGGGTTAAAGATTTTGTGGAATAAGAGGGACTTTTATTCTCTGGTCTCCAGTTTCCTCATCTATAAACAGTGGGAGTTGTTTGGTATCCAAAAGACACAAAAAACTAACAGATGTGTATCTGTGTATACGACCCAAATCCATTCCCCAGTAGTTGTGGCCAAAAAATATGAACAATCATTTCTCAAAAGAATTGCAAATTATTCAGAACCACATGAATGAATACTCCAAATCCCCAATACTAGGAGAAATGGAAATCAAAACGATGTTGAGATTTCAACTCACCCTCTGTAAATTGGCAAAGATAACCAAATAGTCAATGTTGTAGGGATTGAGGGAAAATAGTCACATTAGTTCATTGTTAGTAGAATTGTGAATCAACATAACCATTTTGGAAAGCAATTTGGAATTATGGAAACAAAGTAACAAAAATGTCTATATCCTTGACCCAAAGAAGTCATCAATAAGAAGAAAGTTTCTCCCTACACAAAGAGATTGATAGCAGTACTTTTTATGGCAACAAAGAAATGGAAACAAACTAGATGTCTATCAGTTGAGGAACACTAAACAAATTGGAGATACATGACTGTAACCGGATATTACTGTGCACTAAGAAATGAAGAATATGATGAATACAGAGAACTAAGGAAAGATTTTTTATCCTGAGGCAGTTGGGGTTAAGTGACATGCCCAGGATCACACAGGTAGGGTGTCTGAGATCTAATTTGAACTCAGGCCCAAACTAAGGAAAGATTGACAAGAACTGATGCAGAGAAGTAAAGAGAGCCAAAAACAATACACAAAATGATTTTAGCATTGTAAAAGGAATTAAGAGTAAATATAAGACTACAAAAAAAAAATTGATCCCATAGAAGAGATGAGAAAACATCCCCATTTGTTTCCTTTGCAGAAATAGGGGTTCTATGGGTGTGATAATCACATATATTATCAGATTATTTTATATATTAATTCCCCCTACCTTTTTTTTTTTAAATATTGGTTATTAAATAGGATTATTCTCTGGGAAGGAAGATACTGAAAAAAAATTCTGTATGTTCAATTTGCATTCAGACTCTATCAACTCTTTTGCTGGAGATGGATAGCATTTTTCTATCATAAATCCTTAGAAACTATCTAAGAAGAGCTAAGTCATTCACAGTTCGTCTTCCTACAATGTTGCTACAGTGATTCTGCTCACTTCACTTTGCTTTAATTCATGTAAATCTATCTAGGTTTTTCTGCAATCCATCCACTCATTTCAGATAGCACAACAGTATTTCATCACAATCATATACTGCAACTTGTTCAGCCAACTGATGGGCATCCCCTCAACTTTCAATTCTTTGCCATCACAAAAAAGAGCTGCTATGAATATTTTTGTGTATAAAAATATTTGTGTATAAAAGGTTTTTTTTTTTCCTTTTTAATCTCTTTGGGATATAGACCTAATAATAGTCAAAGGCTATGCAGTTTTTTAACTTTGGAGTATAGTGTCAAAAGCTGCTCTCCAGAACGGTGTATCATTTTACAACTCCACTAACAGTGCATTTATGACACAATTTTCACCAACCCCTCCAACATTTAATTTGCATTTCTCTTTTTTTTTTAAATAACTTTTTATTGATAGAACTCATGCCAGGGTAATTTTTTACAGCATTATCCCTTGCACTCACTTCTGTTCTGATTTTTCCCCTCCCTTTCTCCACCCCCTCCCCCGATGGCAAGCAGTCCTTTACATGTTAAATAGGTTACAGTATATCCTAGATACAATATATGTTTGCAGAACCGAACAGTTTTCTTGTTGCACAGGGAGAAATGAATTCAGAAGGTAGAAATAACCCGGGAAGAAAAACAAAAATGCAGATAGTTCACATTCGTTTCCCAGTGTTCCTTCTCTGGGTGTAGCTACTTCTGTCCATCATTTATCAATTGAAACTCAGTTAGGTCTCTTTATCAAAGAAATCCACTTCCATCAGAATACATCCTCAAACAGTATCGTTGTCGAAGTGTATAATGATCTCCTGGTTCTGCTCATTTCACTTAGCATCAGTTCATGGAAGTCTCGCCAGTCCTCTCTGTATTCATCCTGCTGGTCATTCCTTACAGAACAATAATATTCCATAACATTCATATACCACAATTTACCCAGCCATTCTCCAACTGATGGGCATCCATTCATTTTCCAGTTTTTAGCCACTACAAACAGAGCTGCCACAAACATTTTGGCACATACAGGTCCCTTTCCCTTCTTTAGTATCTCTTTGGGGTATAAGCCCAGAAGAAACACTGCTGGATCAAAGGGTATGCACAGTTTGATAACTTTTTGAGCAGAGTTCCAAACTGCTCTCCAGAATGGTTGATCATTTCACAACATCACCAACAATGTATCAGTGTGTCAGTTTTCCCACATCCCCTCCAACATTCATTATCTTTTTCTGTCATCTTAGCCAATCTGACAGGTGGGTAGTGGTATCTCAGAGTTGTCTTAATTTGCGTTTCTCTGATTAATAATGATTTGGAGCCTATTTTCATGTGTAATTTGCATTTCTCTAGTTTCATTTCTTTGTCTGAAAACTGCCTGTTTGTAAACTTTAGCTATCAATTTTTCTTTTTTTGGGGGGGGAGGGGCTTGTGTTCTTATAAATTTGATTCAGTTCTCTATATATTTGAGAAGTGAGGTCTTTATCATAGAAACTTGAGTTTATATATATTTATATACACACACACACATATACACAAGGTCTTTATCATAGAAACTTGTGTTTTTATACATTCTATGTATGTGTGTGCGTGTGTGACACGCGCGCACACACACACACACATTTCCTCCCCTCTCAGTTCTCTGCTTTCCTGCCTTCACTGGCTTTGTTTGTCTAATTCGCTGTAACTAAAACTGCCATGTTCCATCCCATGAAGCTCCCTCTCCCTTGTTTGACCATAAACACTCCCCTTGGCCACAGTTTTAACCGGTAGCTAGTTCGTGCTTCCTATAATTTGCCCGTATCACCTCTCACATAGAAATCACGCGCTCATTCTGCCCTTCTCTTGGAGTAGTATATCGCGTTGTTCTTACCTAGTTTCTGCCAAACTGCTTTTGAGTTTTCCCTGAATTTTTTATTTATTTATTTATTTTATTCATTCATTTATTTTTGTCAGGGAGTTTCGTCCCCAAAGCTTGGGTCTTCGATTTAAAAGCATCAGAATACTGTGGTCATTTGCCGTTATGTGCTATGTACACGATCTATTTCACTGATCCACCGCTCTATGCCTTTGCCAGTACCATAAAGTTATTGATAAAACACAGGGCAGCCGTATTTTGTAACGTTTAAATCTGCTGTCTCTTTTTCTTTTTCTCTTTCCTAAACAATTCTGCACTTGGGAAAGTTAACGAAAACGAGTTCTGGGACCCATAGGCTCCGGAGACTCGACATTCTCTGCAGACCGATTGCTTTGGCCTTGATGAATCGATGGTTCCCAGGGGCGGTTAGATTGCTCCTGCCTGATCCGTCACTGCCGCCGGGTTGGGACGAGAAGCGGGAGTTTTGACGGGCGGGAGGCTCGGCTCCTATCCCGTCCGCTGTCAGGCTCGCTGGGTCGGAGGAGGCCGCCATGTCCGAGGCCTACTTCCCGGTGGAGTCGGGGGCTCTGGGGCCCGAGGAGAACTTCCTATCTTTGGACGACATCCTGATGTCGCACGAGAAGTTGCCGGCCCGAACCGAGACGGTCCTGCCTCGCCTGGGAGCCTTCTTTTTGGAGCGAAACAGCAGCGGAGGCAGCGGCGGAGAAAGCGACCACGGCATCCCTGAGGTAACGCCCCCGACCCGCGTCCAGCAATGACTACAATTCCCAGCAGGTCGGAAGGCGCCGTGGAGGGGGCAGCTTCCTGGCTTTATACTGCTTGGAATGCTGGGAATTGTAGTCAGCGGAGGAGGAGCGTGCAAGAGGGAGCGTCGCGCGTGTTGTCTAAGTCTTGGTGGTGGGGAACGCGCGACTTTTATTGCTCATGCGTACAATCGCCTCCCGTCTCCGTTGTTTCCTGACCAACCGATTCCTGGCTACTCGTACTTCCTGGCGGCTCCCGGCGTAAATATTTTAAATGCGCCAGCTGGGTCCGGTTTTTTGTTATGATTAAGTCGTTTCAGCCCTGTCCGACCCCGTGACCCCCGTTTTTCTTGGCAGATACAGGAGGGGTTTGCCCTTTTTTTTGCGCTGATTTGACAGATGAGGAAACTGAGGCAGGCGGAGTGAGGTGACTTTGTGTGTGCCGGGCACGATACCTCCTGCTGGACCAGTCTCCAAACATGACATGTGTGAGGGAGGCTGAACCCCAGCTCCGTATTTTGGGGTCCCCGTCCTTCTCTAGCGAAGGTGGGGGTTTTGAACCCACATCTCAGCTCTCTTACTTGTCTGTCACAGTGAGTTTTCTTGGTCTCCCTGGCTGGATCATCGTGGGTATTTTTTCCATCTTGAAGATGGCAGCTGGATGGTGCAGCCCTCAACCCACCCTCAGGAACCAGAGTTCAAACCCAGCCTTGGTCGCCCTGGCCGCTTAAATGTGCTTTGGAACTATTTCTCTGTGTCTGTTTAGGATTGTTGTGTTGATTGCCCTTCCTTTTTAATATCCAGGACGTCACTATCAGCAGAACAAATAAGTAAAGACAAGCAAATCAAATCAAAATGTTTGTCTTGTGGGAAACCAGTTGCCTCCTTTCACCTGTCAGGAAGCGTGTTTCACCTTCAGGTGCTTCGCCATTCCCCAGTGACAGGAAAACCTACTTTTTCCCCAGTTCTTGACTATTAAAAAGAGTGCTGCTATCAATACAGATTCTCTTCTATTTCCCTCTGTCTTGGATTACCCGAGCGTATGCCTAAGAGCAGTGTCACCCTTGAGGATGTGCAGCGTGGCCTCCCTCAAGGGGCATGGTCCTACCCTGTCTGCTGCAGTTCCTTCTCCAACTTTAGCCAGGGTGTGGTCCAGCTTCTTCCCAGCGGGCAGGAGCTCTGCTTGGATTGCCTTGGAAAGCAGGATTTGGGCCCCGGAAGAGTTTCCCACTGGAAGGAAGCCCCACTAGTGAGCATCAGATTGAGGGCTGATCCCTCCCCATCCCTCCTCTCCCCTGATAAATTGTGCAGCCTGAAGGAAGGCAGTTAGCCTCTGCGCACCTCAGTTTGTAATGGGAGGAAGCCGAATTGGATGGGCTGTAAGGACTCGGCCAACTCTGTTACTGGGTAGGCGAAGAAGGCCCTTCCCAGCCCTGGGATTGTGCCTGACTGTTCCGGGCTCTGCAAACCACAGGCTATATTTCCGCTCCACTCTGTGCCTCGGTGCTCCTACAGAACTTGTATTCTAACGGGAGGGACAATGTGCAAAAAGTCATCCATGTAAGATGTAGACAGTGGGAATGGAGGGCACAAGCAAGAAAAGCAAAGTGGATGCGCAGTGTCTATTATCCAGACTATGCTCTTCAGTGAGATAAATATTCCAGGGAGTGGGTTATCAGTACTGTACCTTAGCCAGATACAGGAGTCTTTAGTGATAGTTTCATTTTAGTAAAGCTCAAAAGGATACTAAGTAGACTTTTGGGACTCTCTCCAGATGAACTAAATAAATCAGTGAGAAGGAGGAAGAAAATTGGTTTGTGTTTGGGAAATTTTTCAGTGCTTTTAATAATCCCAAATTTATCTCTGAAACCCAAACCCATATTTTAATGCTTTTGATGCTGTAGGACTGTATCTCAGAGGAATGGAGATTGTGGTTCCCCACGAGGGCAAGCAGAGCTGTGTGGTGGCTGCGGATAGATTGAGGCATCATTTTTTAAAGAAGAATAAAAGTAGAGGAAAACATGGGTTAATTATATCAACCAAAATTAACAATGTCCATCTGTTGATTGACAAATACATCTGGAGACATGAACACAGAAATATACAATCTGCTTTTTTAAAGGGCTTACATCCCATTAGGGGAATATAAGCAAGTACCAACAGAATAAATGCAAAATATAAAATAGACAGAAGATGGATAATATTGGAAGGCCCAGGCAGTCGTGGAGATCCAAGCTGGCTGTGGGAGTCGTCTACATAGAGATGAAAACCATGAGATTACTATGGGAAAGAGTGTAACAAGAGAAAAGAATGGGGCCCAGGACAGAACTGTAGATACACTCACAATAAGGGGATACACAAGCAAAGGAGACAGAAGAGGCAGATGCCCCAGCTGGGAGGAGGACTGAAAAAAAGCCATATCACATAGAAGATTGAGTGGTCACCTGGATCAGATCAGGCCAACAGAGCGAGGAGGAGAACTGGGAAGAAACCATTGGGAACTTGGGAAGGTCCATTGTGAGTTGAGTAATGAGTTGTAAATGGATGAGTGAATGAAAGCTGAAGGAGTAAAGGTATCTTTTTTTTTTTTTTAATTTGGGAAATGGAAGTGAGAGATAGAATCATGATAGCAAAGATTGTGTTTTGGTTTTTTATTTTTTAAAAAGATTCGGGTACATTTGGAAGCAGTAGGGAAGGACCCCAGCATCTATGGAGAGACTAAAGATTTCAAGAGGGGAGATAACTGAGGGAGCAGCTCCTGGAGAAGATAGAAGGGGATGTGGTCAAAAACGCATGTAAGATCACAAAAGATCTTAAGCCTCCTAGATGTGAATTGACCCTGATCTCATGTGAGGAAACCTGAAAGGAAGACCCCCTTTCCAGTGTTTTGGGTAGAAGGAATCCCTATGGTTGATTTGTGAAAAGCGGTGAACAAAGCTTGGCTCTCATTGTGTATTGCTGAAGGAAATGTCTGTGAATTCACATATCCTTTAAGGTTTAAGTACTAGCTGATATATAGTGTGCATTAATACAGTTATTTAATATAATATGAATAAATAAATTTAGTGTAAGAAATAAATACAAGCCAACTCTCTTTTGTAAATTTTTTTTAAGTGAGTGGGAAGTTGTACAATCAAACGGATGGAAGAAAAATACCAATACATGGAGCTTGTTGTCAGCTTTAGGAATAAACTGTCATTTTTATAGCATATCTGGTTTTTAACATTTACACTATTTATTAAACACAATTAGAAAGGTCTATAAGAACATTTCTATAAGCTCCAAAGATGGACTTATTTTGTAGATTTGATTTATGCTGAAATTTTCCTTTATCTTCAAGTTTTGTTTTTAGCCTTTTTCGATGTATTCATCAATTTTCTTTCTCCACTTTGTTAACTATATTATTAAAGACCCCACAGTCCACTTTTCAGAAAACGATTGCAGAATTCTCTGCTGTTGACAATCATTCAATGATAAATCATCTTAACTGATGGTTTGTTTCTCCTTCATGTTGTGTACTTTGGGGATTTGATTTGTCTGTTTCCAAATCTTTGCCTTTGTTTTCTTATCTAGGGCTCAAAATTGGAAATCCCTCTGTGGCTGGCAAGAGGACTTTATGACAACAAAAGACGGATCCTTTCTGTGGAGCTCCCCAAGATCTATAAAGAGGGCTGGAGGACGGTGTTCAGTGCTGACGCCAATGTGGTTGATCTCCATAAAATGGGCCCCCATTACTATGCCTTTGGCTCTCAGCTCCTGCATTTTGACAGTCCAGAGAATGCAGATGTGTCTCAGACTCTTTTACAGGCAAGTAACTGAGATGAAATCTTAAAGATTGGGCTTCTGCGGGGGCCTTTGCTTCACAGGTATGAGAAAGATGCAAGAATATTCAGAAAACAACTTAGCATCTTTATATTAAAAATGGTGAAGTTCCAAATCAGTCTGTCCATTCTGGCTCTTCCAAAAATCTTACTTCAGTGCTGCTGTGTTATTTGCTTACCAAGAGCTGGCAGGGAAAGCAGGAACCCACAGGAAGCCCCAGAACAGGGAAAGTCGGCAGCAGGTCACAGGTGCCTGTGTTAGGCCAAGCCTAGCAGTAGAAACGTGGTTTGTCCAAGGCCCTCGTTGGAAGGTATATGCTTCCTGTTTCCTTCTCCTTACTGTTTGCTAGGCAAATTAACATTCCCAGAATCTCACCATGTAACAAAGTATGATGTTTTGATCATTTTGAATAATTATTTTTAGTCCTTCATCAGTTATTTAACAAACCAACCTTTCCACTTGCTTCTTACAACTGAAGCAACCCAAAGCTTTTATTCCCTATTCTGACTTGGGATGAGCATTTGGTCAGACACACATTTGTTCCTGAGGACAGTGTTGACATCATCAGACAGACTGATGGATAAACAGGATGTTTTATTTGACAAGATGTTACCACATATAAATTGATCATGCTATTTTTATTGCTAATAGTAAATAAAAGTGACGTTAGATATTAATTCAGAAAACATTAATGCATTGAAATTGGAATGAAAATAATATAGCAGTGGGGAAAATTTAAGCTTATGAAATTGCTTAGAAATCAAGAAAATTCTGGTTTCTAGGTCTTTAAGAATAGGCTTCTTAATTTGATTTTTGTCCCAGTGAGTCTTTTCTCTTCATTGATTTTTTAAGTTTCTTTAGTTAAACTCTGATAGCCACCTGTCAGCAGGGATATATGACCATTACATAGGAGAAGAAAAAGAAACCCAGGGTTTTTATTTCTTTTTGAAAGTCCCCATCTATAAAGTCAGGGAATTGGACTAGGTGATAGTAAATCAATCACTTAACAAGCATTTATTAGGAGGCTACTAGGAGCCAGATACTAGGGACACAAAGACAGAAACAAACCACCCCTGCCCTGTAGAGGCTTCCCCTCTACCTTGGGAGATGTGAGCACATATGTAAGCTGAGGCAGCTGGGGTGCTATGGAGGAAGCCCCTGCAGAGTAGGAATCTGCCTCAGTCAGCTGTGAATGCTCGTGGGCCCCTCACTAAGTCTTAGCCCACAGCTTCCTTCTCTGCAAAACAGTGATGGTAAGAGTGGCTGCCCCATGGGATGGCTCTGTGGATCAAATGAGATCAAATATCAGGTACTTTGTGCACTTTCAAATACTCTAAACACCAGTTAGTGTTATTAACAGAATAAGTCCAGGTGGTTTAGAGAGGAGGCACCAGCATGGGGGGAGGGGCGGGGGGGATCAGAAATGACTTTGTAGCACTTGAGTTGAGTCTTGAAGAAGAAATAAGGCTGCAGTGAGGAGGAAATGCATTCTGGACTGGGGGAGTGGCCAGCGCAAGGCATAGGGATAGGGGTGGGGGTAGGGGAGAGATGGAGGGGGAGACATAGACAGAGACAGAGACAGAAAGGAGAGAGAAAGAGGGAGGAAGGGAGACGAGAGAGGGACAGACAGAAAAGGGAAAGAGTGTGTGTGTGTGTGTGTGTGTGTGTGTGTGTGTGTGTGTGTGTGTGTGTGGTCAGAAGACCTGAGCTGGGAAGGGGAAACAGGGAAGGTAGGTTGGAAGCAAGCAGAAGAATTTTCCTCTTAACTTTTGAGGTAATAGGAAGCCAGGGAAGTTTTTTGAGTAAAAAGAGCCGTGTGGGCAGATCTGCATTTAAGGACCACTGACCACTTTGACAACTTTTTTAAGGGATGTTGTCTATAGATTTCTGGGGATTCAAGAAGGGATTTTGGGGTGTCACTTAACTTGATTAGGAGAAGAAAAATGACATCTTTATTTTCACTAACCTCTAACATTTCTTTCAGTTATTTGGAAATGTTATCATGATAGGAAATCTGTAGTATGCTAAAAGGGTCCATGAAATACAAGAGATTAAGGACACCCAGAATGGGAGAGGAAAGATCAGAAACAAAGGGAAGTCATTGTAATAGTTCGGGTGACTGAAACAATGTGTTGGATTTGTGAATAGTAACAGATGTAAACATGCCACTATTTTGCAACTAATTATAGGAAGCAAGGGAATAAAGTGTGATCAGAGCACTGGGCTGGGTTCAGATTCCAGACACTTACCAGCTGTGTAATAGTTAGCTAATTATTATTATTTTTAACTAATAGTTAACATTTGTTTGCCTCAGTTTCCTCAACAGTAAAATGGGGATAAACAATAGCACTCACATTATAAGTTTGTTATGGGAATTGAACGAAATACTTTTTTGTAGAGTATGTAGCATAGGACCTAGCACAAGTAGGTACTATGTCCATGCTACCAAGGATTACTAATTGGATATGTGAAGTGAGACAGAGGGAAGAGTCTAGGATAATGCTGAAGTTGTAAACCTGGAAGACCAAAAAGCTGAGACAGAAATCAGGAAGTCCAAAAGATAAGGAGGCTTAGAAGGAAGAGAGCAAGCTCTGGTCATGTTGAGTCTGAGATGTCCGTGGATCATTGCATAGTGACATACCAATAGGCAGTTGGTGGGGGATGGAGGGATAAAAGACTTGGGGACCTGAAAGTCACCCAAGTAGAGATAGTAGCCAAGTCTTTGGAGGCTGAGGACAGAGAGCAGAGAAGATAGGAAGCCCCAGGCCTGGTGTTACATCCCACTGAGGGAGCCAGCAAAGCCGACTGAGAAGGGGGAGTCACAGAGGAAGGAGGAGACCCCGGAAGAGAGGGTGTATCTGGGAGGAGTGAGGGTCAGCAGGGCTACACACTATAGAGAGACCCAGAGAGAAGGAGACTGGGAAAGGAGCATCAAATTAAACAACCTAAGAGAGAGCAGCTCCAGTTAAGAGTCAGGAGCCATCTTCAAAAGCTTCCTTCTGACTCAGTGGTTTCCCCAACAAGGCAGCAGCAAAGGCTGAATCCAAAGTTTAAGTCTTACTCTCAGTCACAGAAATAAAATCCTCAACTAATTAGATCTCATATATTTCTAGTTGAAAATTTTCTGTTGGTGCCTCTTGGTCATCAGCCCAGAAATCTCTATGAAAGTAGATCTGAAATTGAGGTCATGTTCATTTTTTTTCCCTTTTATTTGGGTGGTTTAACATTCAGGGGGGAAATGGAAGTGGCTCTTTTCACAGTCTAGCTCAGCGATGACCGTGATTGTCTCCTCCCTTAGACATTTATCGGACGTTTTCGCCGCATCATGGACTCCTCTCAGAATGCCTACAACGAAGACACTTCCGGCTTGGTAGCCCGGCTGGATGAGCTGGAGCGGGGCTTGTTTCAGACAGGCCAGAAAGGGTTGAATGACTTTCAGTGCTGGGAGAAGGGTCAGGCTTCTCAGATCACAGCTTCTAGCCTGGTTCAGAATTACAAGAAGAGAAAATTCAACGACTTGGAAAGCTGAAAGCACAAAGGACACCGTGGCTACGGGGGACACTTAGATGATACTAAAGATGATTCCAGTGAGACTAACTGACCATGTACAGAGAAAAGTTTTTCCTCCATTTTATCAATTGTGTCTTGAAATCAATTCTGGATGGGGATTGTTCTGTTGGGGAAGGATGAGTTTTGGAAGAAGATGGCCCTTAGCCAGACAGTCCGTCCACAGTATGGAAATTATCTCTTGGCTATTTTGCAGCCCAGACTTAGTTATTCCAGGAGTTTACAGTAGCGTTCATGGATGTCTGCACAAAAAGCCTTCCAAGTAAGACTCTACTATCCCAAACTGCTGCTTACCTTAGAATTCTAAGCACTTGGGCCTAAGGCCTTGGAACACTTTCGAGTCCCCATGTCTAGGAACTGCTGAGTGAGCATAGGGACGCATCGTACCCATATTCAAAAAATCTCACCACTGTTGCCTGAAGGTAATTTTCTTCCACTCCTTATTTTATTAAAAAAAAAAAAAAGCCAAAACCACAAACATACAAGATCTCTTATTGCTTGATTATAATTTCTGTGAACATTCATTCTGAAAAGAGTAAGGGGAGAAACAGAGAAATGAGGTTTCCTTTTTTCAAATAATATTATTTTGAATGCTATAAGGAGGGATTTTTCAAACATGAATTCAGCTAAATGTAGTCCTCCTCAAGGGGAGGTACCCAGATCAGCTTCTTTGTAATCCAAGAGGGTTTTAGAGCATCCTCCTATTTATTCCATTCTCTCTCTAGAAAGATGTCACAGAGTCCTTTGAAATTGGCAAAACAGTTGTTAAAGGGCGTTTACCAGTCTTTATCACATCTGGGAATCAAGACATGTAAACTGGACAAAGTCTTGATGAAGAAGCTTAACACAACAAATGTTAAAGTGAGTGTATTTTTCTCCCTTCTCACACTCCCCCCAATAAACAGCTCTTCATGATTGCCTGTCACCCCAGATCATTTACTAGAAAACAGTCTGTTTTAAGCATAGAGAGAAACTCCCCCTAAAGAGACTGTCAGAAACAGCCCCCATATCTCCATGCACACTAGAGTGGTACTAGCACTAACTGATCTTTATTATCTAGATGAGGAATGATCTCAGGCTTTTCCAATTTGAAAAGAAAATTTGACCGTCCAGATTTTGAAATTCTGTGCTAAGTTACACTGTCAGAATCAAGTACTGTGGAAATGCCTTTGTCTTTTAGAGCCAAGTTGATCTTTTTATCAGTTTGATATTAGGGCTGAGTTACCTTGCCCCCATTCTTCTCAATTAGTCCTGAAGACTGTTTCCTAGCCACGGGGCTATTCAAGCTCAGAGGATCACGAGAGGATTTGGTCTTTTACTCTGTTGGACAATAACCCCAGTCCAGGCTCCTTTTCTGCACCTGCTTTTTGGTCTCTTAGTATTCAGATGTCGGCAGAACACAGAATTGTTTGTTATAATGAGAAAGGAACTCTGCTAATGGGGCTGAAGTTGGATGTTGTTGCCTTGCAAGCTAGGATGGGAATTTCCATAGCATACCATCCCCAGAGCAAGCAATCCTCACAACCACTTGGTATTTAGCATTAATTTCTGCATTGCTACAATTTTTTTCACTATTCAGTTTTTTTTTAATTGTATGAGGGTTCTATCCCTGGAAAGGGTATCCAAGAGACAAATTTTCTTTTTTTCTTTTTTCTTTTGTTGAGGCATTTGGGGTTAAGTGACTTGCCTAGGGTCACACAGCTAGGAAGTATTACGTGTCTGAAGTCAGATATGAGACCAGACTTCAAGACTGGTGCTCTATCTAGCTGTACCATCTAGCTGCCCTGAGACAAATTTTCAAAAGGAGTCATTCAGTTGACTTAAATTCCAAATTGCTACTGACATGAAGAAGGGAACTGAATCTTTTTTTTAAGTTAAATACTGTGGTCACAGGAACTCAAACATAACTGCTCCATAAAATATGTGCGCCCTGTCAGACCATGGCACCCAGTTGGAGTGGCGGCCTGGGGGTGAGGTTGTAGTGACAGTGTACAGTGAGGTATTTTATCTATGGGTGAGATGGCACAGGAGAACATTGGTTTTTTCACTGTCTCTATGGTAAATTGGTACCTTCTGCCTATTGAAATCTAATAGACTTTGTAAACAGATTCTAATTTATGGAGGCAAGGATGTACCTGAAGGTTTTCTAGTTTACTATAAGGAGAAATGATGGCGTTAGAGTGGGAATTGAGGTTTCTGTGATGCCATTAACTTGAGAGTTCCCTCTTTGCCCACCATTCAGTGTGACTCTCTAAAGAGAGTTCTCCCAAAAGTTAGCTCCAGGGTGACCATTCAACAGGCTGGATATCTTGGGCTCCTCTCAGCACATCATAGAGGATACCATTAATCCCCCTGCTCCTGCTGCAGGATCAGCTTGTCTGTTCTTCCTGTCAGAGGGGTGGATGTTGGGAAATTACTCAGTGCCTGGCTCATAGTCAGCACTTTATCAGTTTTGGTTCCCTCCCTGCCTGAGGATTCCTTGGTGATTGGCTATTATACTTGCTTATAGCCTTTCCACCACCTTCTGGTTGATGCTCATCTTTCTATCTGCAGCCAGTTATGAACATTTGTTGGCTATGATGACATTAACTGTAACAACAACAACAACAACAACAACAACAAAAAACCTGAAGTTTTCTGATTTGGGAAATGACAATTTCTGGAAGTGGAATATTTTGACCTAA
Source organism: Antechinus flavipes (assembly GCF_016432865.1). NCBI lineage: Eukaryota > Metazoa > Chordata > Mammalia > Dasyuromorphia > Dasyuridae > Antechinus > Antechinus flavipes. Next base: position 40,885,961 of record NC_067399.1, read on the forward strand.
AGTTTGAAGTCAATGCAGTCACCACACAGAACATCATAATGATGGTTTAGTCTACAATAATCATTTGACTAATAGAGTTAGGCTCAGACTTTTCACATGGACAGTAGTTCAATTTAAAGCAATCGATGAAATGATTAAGGTTGTAAACTAAGGGTTTCAAAAAATGGGCTATTTGTTGTTAGCTCCTGCTTTTTCTTCCTCATTAATGCAAACAGCTTCTCTGTAGGGAATTAAAAAGGTGGAATATGCTGGAGAGAAAGTCAATAGAACTTTAGTCACCCTAAGGTATTGGTAGTGAATGATTAATCAAAGTGAGACACCTGTTCTTTTCTCCAATCTTATTTAAATCTTTTTGTTGGTTTTTCCACTGTTTTGCTTTTCTGCCTAGTAACTGTGGGAGGCTCCATATATTTAAAAAAAAAAAAATTCCACCAACAGTCTGTAAACAAAGCCAAAAAGAGTCTTCCTTTTATAAAATACATATGTTTCTGTTTGCAATTTCTCCTTAGTTTCTGTGTGTTATCCTGTTGCCTCAGTCTGTCCTCTGGGGAGAACACCTACGAGCAAAGTTATGGCTTTGGTACAATCTGGAAGGCAGGGGTATCTTTTCCTTTTCAACCATTCTGAGATCAGCCCTAATGCAGGGAAAATAAATTTAAGCTTTAAGAAAATAAATAAAGCCTCCAATTTTACAACACTTTTCTTGTAAAACTTTACCCTCAGGAGATCTTAGTCCCACTCCATAAAATTACAATGGCCAAATTTAGATTACAAATCGATAGCATGAAAAGGTGATTTGGAAGGATGAAATTCGGTGGGATGGAGGAAATAGGGGTCATGACCATTAATGTCAGTTATAGTTATCCACGGGAGCAAAAGGCCAGTGAGCTTATCAAGGAAGTGAAGATTGGTTATGTTTAATTTGGAGTTTTATCCACTTGTCCAGCTGATGGATACCAGAGCTGCAACTCAAAAGAGGGCACTTGAATTTCATTTAAAACCTTGAGCAGCATTTCATTTTGATAACAGTGATTTGTGGTCGCATTCTCCTCCTCCCTTCTGGCAAATGGTAGTGATTTTTTCTTGTATCTAAAAGAGTTTGAAAATGAACATGTCTTCCAGTCACCAACATTATTAACAAGTGTTATTAGTATAGTCTGAAAATAGTGCCTGTCTCTGGCTGCTGTCTCAGATTCCATAGAGGGCACACCAAGAAACAAGGGAGGCTTTTTATACATGTGGCACCCAGAACAGCTTAACCCATAGCAACCCGGAAGCTGAAGGACCTGGATGGCATTATTCCCTGTCCCCCAGATGCCTCATTACTTCAGGAGTCTGAAGAGTGAGCTCTGAGCCCGAGGAGGCGAAGGTGGGCATTTCCCCAGCTTCTCTGTTCTGAGCCTGGATGCCAAGGGCTCTGAGATGAAGGAGGGAAGGGCTGGTTAGGCCAAATGAACAAAGGAATCGCAGCTAGAGAGTCAGCGTCACAAGTATTGCCAAATACATAAAAGAGGAGAGATGAAAACATTGGTTCCCAGCCAATGATGCTATCTTCATGTTACCCAGAGCCCCTGGCAGGCGATTATCTCTGGAGTTCAGAAACTGAGCCTTTTGTTTTTTAACTCTTAAAGGACCACTACTGTCTTTTTCCACACTGAATTTTTTTATTTCTCTGTCAAGGAAAACTTAACACATAATAAGAACTCAAAGACTCTCAGAGGCTAGTGTGATTGGCAAGGGAAGAAAATATTTTCTTTGGCTTTTAGCCTACAGTCTCTTATGTTGGCTTAATTTTTCTGTTGGTTTCACCTCCAAGGTGATCGGTCTCAAATCTATCTCCCTGATTTAGCCAGGGAGGAGAGGGAGAGTTGAGCCGGCTCTCAATCTGACATCCTGCATACATATGTGTTCAGTGACATGAAAATATATTCTTGATGGAGCTCTTTCTATTTTAACAGTACATAATGAGAGAATCAGTAAAAGAGAAAAGCACTTAGAGAATTATTTAGGATATTTTAGTGATATCCTTTATAAAAAGGTCATGGCCATGGAGATCACTGCTTTTCTCCTGCCCTTGATTTCACTGAGCTAATTTCTTTTTCTTTTTTTTTTTTTGCATTGATGCTTTTGTTTTTAATATCACAGTCATTTTCAGATATGCTCCTCCCTGCCCCAGCCATGAACCTTCCTCTGCAGAATGCAGTTAAACAACAAAATGACCCAATCTGACATGAGCTAATTTCTTTGAAGGAAAATCCTGTGTATCATTTTTTTTTCTTTAAATGAATGAACTTTTAAATATTGCCAGGGGGCTATGGAGCTCTGCTACTACTTCTGCCACAGCTAAAGGGAAGAAGCTCAACCAAAATGCTGTACTTTGTCATCACAAATGTAGCTGAGAGAAAAACAGGCAATTGAGCTTTAAGAGTTAATGATCAATATATGACTTCATTGTCACTTCAAACCCATTTCCTTCCTCAAGGGAAGTTCTGTGCATAGACCATTATCACCTGTGTACTAAAACCTTGTGTACAAGGAAGAAAACACACACACACACTTTAGTATTACAAAGTATCCTAGAAGATGAGGGAAAGGGAAAGATGTATTTTTGGGCTTCCCTCATCACTAATGGTTAACACCACAAAGTTATCTGGCGACAGGCTTTCAGGGATTTCTTTGTTTAGTGATTCTGTGTTTTCTTCTCAAACTTCAAATGGATCTGTGCATGAGGGGAGAACTAACACCCTTTCCCAATATCCTGCAGCCCTTCTGGTTGATTAGAATGAGCTGCCACCGTGGCTGCTGAGACAAGGCCTTAGTGGGTCACACAAAATCTATCACACAAGATCTAGGCTGTTTTGTTGGTTGTCATTTCCAAGCCATATTTCTGTTGTGTTGGGGAACAAAAGGAATTAAACCTTAAAGATTTCATCACATCATTTTTGTTCCTATCTTATGCAGATGATTACAGGTAATTGGCCAGAATGATAAATGTATGCACAATATAAATATTCTTAAAATCTCAATATGTACATGTCCACATATAAATATATATACAAGGGGTCAACTAGGTGGCGCAGTGGATAGAGCACCAGCCCTGACGTCAGGAGGACCTGGGTTCCAATATGACCTCAGATACTTAATACTTCCTGGCTGCGTGACCCTGGGCAAGTCACAACCCCAATTGCCTCAGCAAAAAAACTAAATAAATATATAAATATATATTACACACACACACACACACACACACACACACACACACACACACACACACAAGCCTCTTCTTTTTTCTAAAACACTTCACTTGCATTATTAGTAATTCAGGCAGATTCCTGGAATTCATAAATTGCTTTTTTAAAAAGAAGGTTGGGACTTTTTTGGCCTTGGTATCCTGCCCATAGTGACACTGGCACCCATAATCTCTGTACTTAAATTGGCAGGACACATTGTAGTCATTTAGCTTTGAGAACAATAGGTTTAATCTGTAGCTTCAGCTCTCTGTCAAGCTCCCCTCTTCCTCCTAATTCCACCACGTGCCTGATCTGGAAAGCAAAATGACGTCATGCATTTGCTGTTTTGTAGATAACCTTTTCCATGGGGCCATCTGGAATAGGCAGGGGCTGCCATGGCTGGTGAGGAAGGCCAAAAGCTTCATTTCTTAAACAGTTCTACATGCTAGCTCTCCGGCTGGGCTGGATGATTTTTGTCTCATTTTTGGATGTGGATTTTAAAAGATCCCTTTCCCTGATTTCAGAGTTTCCAGATGCAGATGACCTAACCTTGAGAGCTTCCACCCTTAGCACATTCTCAATCAGTATGAAGATGGAGAATAATTATCCTACCTGTGTATAGCATCCTAAATCAAATCCAGGTCTGATTTCCATGCATAGAACTCGAGAAAAGAACATTACTCTGAAATTCTGCTGGGTGAAAAATCACACCCTCACTGTAATACATGATCTTAAAACCTCAGTTCTTTACACAGGCGATAAATGTTTTCTTTAAAATTGATTCTGCAGCAGAAGCAGAGTTGTTAAACTGGTTTTGATTGTTAGATTGCATAACAGAAATTATGAGGAAAATAGATCTAACTTCTAATAACTGAAGTATGACCTTAGGCAAACTACTTCCCTTTTCCCTTCAGTTTTATTAGCTATAAAATGAGGGCATCGGACAAAATGACTCCAAAAAATCCTTCCTAATTCTTGATGTCCTATGATTTCAAATTTTAAAAATCCTGTCAGCACTAACATTTTATGATCTCTAGCAAGGGGAATATTGCTACATTTGGGCAGAAATATGCCTTAGTCTTCAACTTTTGAGAGATCCTTTTTTAAAAGCCTTTTTAATATATTTTCTTTTTTTTAAATAAAATTTTATTGATACCATTTTGTTTTAATGTTGCCTTTACTTTCCAATGTACTCTCATATCTCTCCCAGAAAGCCAAACCTTAGCAGGGTTTACCTGGGCTCCATACATTTGTTTTGTAAAATATTTTGACAACTCTAATTCAGCATAATTGGTTTTATTTGTAAGCCTATGTCTTTCACTTAAGGAATTTCATTTCTTTAGTTATTCATGCATTTACTTATTTATTGATTGAGTGGTGGGGACTATCTCAGTCAGTCTGATTCCACTGCTGATCAAGATGGAAGCTCTAAGCTGCTCCATGTTTTCTGACCTGCAAGGGCTTGCTCCAGCTTGATCCCTTCCAGAGACTCACCATACTGGTGCCAGACTTAGTGTACTTGATTGGTTTTAAATTTACTGCATCTCAGGACTCTTGAACTGAAAAGAGCCACCAGCCTCAGATGGTGAAACGGAGATTGCAGGAGCGAGCCACTGTTTGATGAATTATAAAACATTCTTCTGAGAAGGACTCCATGGCCCAAGAAAGATTTAGGACCTTTGTCTTATGGCAATAATTTTAAAGGGGCAGGGAGGAGTTATGAGGACAGATTGTTCAGCAAAAGTAACTGATAGATCCCCAAAGTGTGACAGTCCTTGCAGTGTTCCTTCCTCAGTCACCCATTTCTGCAAAGAGCCACAAGTTTGCTTTCCTCTCTCTCCCTTGGCCCCAGGCTTGGTTATTAGGATTTCACAGTGCTCAGGGATGATGGCTTCATTCTTCACATTTCTGCAGTTGCTGGAGATGATGTTTTATTTTTTCTGCCTACTTCACTCCACATTATGATGGTCATTTGCCTTCCTGTCTTTGTCTGAATTCATCGCATTCATCATTTCTTGTAACACAGCAGTTTATTTTAAAGAGCTCTCTAAGGAAGCTGTTCTCTTGAAAGAGCCCTGGCATTGGAATCAGCAGAGCTCCCACTTGGGAGCTGTGGGGCCTTTGGCTTCCCCTGAGTGGGTTTCCTCATGGGTAAAACCTAGGTGCTAGTAGGTGATCCCCATGGCAGTATGTGATGCCTTCCTGTGGGGTGAGCCTGCTCTTGAGCCATGGGCATCCCCAGGAAGCTGGGCTGCAGGTGCGGATGGTATGGCAGGGGCGTGAGCGGAGGTGGGGGAGGGGACACCCCCACCCCCCACTCCGGGACTCTTTGGAAGGAGTCAAGAAATTTGATGTAAAAAGCAGGAGTTCTCAGTGAAAGCACCTCCTACTCTACCACAGTCCTCACTCCACTCTCGGCTACCATGACAATTTAATTGCTCTGAGAGAAACAAGTTAATAGAGATTTTAATAAAAATAGAACCCAACTCCTCATTTCTTTGCAGTAGTCACAATTCTAAAGGTGTGCACCATGTCCTCTCCATGTTGATAACTGCCTTCGGATTCCAAGCAGAAAAATTAAATATCTGAGCCACGTGATTCAAATCCCAGCTCTGTCCCTTACCAACTTGGTGACCTTCAACAAGCCATAACCTGTCAGGTCTCAGTTTCCCAATCTGCAAAATGAAGGCAGTGGGTCAGGTGACACTAAAGTCCCTTCAGTCTGAAGTCTGTAACCCCAAGGGACAACAGGAGAAGCCTATTACAGGACATAAGTGTGTGTGTTTGTATGCATATATGCGTGGATATGTATGTATAGATATATGTATATACATATATGTGAGTATTTATATGTGTGTGTATATATAAGAATGTTTTAACATTGCAGGCATATATATGTTTATGTGTATATACAGGTATATATGTATGTATGTGTGTATATGTATATATATTTATATGTGTGCATATATATATTAGAATGCTTTAGTGTTTGCAAATATATATGTATATGTGTGTATGCAGGTATATATGTATGTGTGTATATTTATGTATAGATATATGTGTATTTATGTATATACATGTATGTGTATCTATATATGTGTGTATAGGTATTATATGTGTGCATATATTTTATATGTTTGTATGTGTATATTAGAATGCTTTAGCATTTGCAGGTATCTATGTATACATGTGTATATGCAGGTATATAGATATATTTGTATATATGTATGTATAAACATGTATTGTGTTTATGTATGTATACATGTATATGTATATATGTGTATGTATATTATATATACATGTATATTAGAATGCTTTAACATTTACAGGTATATATGTATATATAGAGATATATATTTAAGTGAGGCAGGGTTACTCAGAGTCACCAGACTCACTTTCCCCTCCACAACCATCTGGGTCCAGTGGCCAGATACAAATCAGGATGACTGGAGATGGCCTGGATGCAAAGGGAGGCCTTGGCCTTTTTAAGCTAAGGTCTTTAATAGTTTTCAGTTTGACCTAAAGCTAGGAAGGAAGGAAGGGGGGGGGGGGAGGAAGGAGGCAGGGGAACTTGGAAGTGACCTAATTCAATCCTTACATTTTACAACTGAAAAAATTAGTTCCTGAGATAGTAAGTGCTGGACCTTAAGTCACCCTTGAATAAGCAGCACACCCAAGATCCAAACCCTGGCTCTCTGTTTATGCTGCACCTCTCCAGTATTTTTACTTAAAAAAAATAACAATAGCTTTTTATTTTTCAAAATGCCTGTAAAGATAGTTTTCAACCTTCACCCTTGCAAAACTTTGTGTTCCAAATTTTTCTCCCTCTCTTCCCCTCTCTCCCCTCCCCTAGACAACAAGTAATCCAGTGTAGGTTAAACATATGCAATTCTTCTAAACTTTTCCACATTTGTCACGCTGCACAAGAAAAATCAAATCAAAAGGAGAAAAATGAGAAAGAAAAAACAAGCAAATCTACAACAACAACAAAAAAGAGTGAAAATACTATGTTGTGATCTACATTCAGTTCCCACAGTCCTCTCTCTGGATGCAGATGGCTCTCTCCATCTCAAGTCTATTGGCCTGTATTGCCTCATTGTTGAAAAGAGTCGTGTCCATCAGAGTCGATCATCACATTATCTCGTTGCTGCAGCACCTTTCTTTACATAGGAGGAAACAATGAAAGAGCAGATGGCCTTACCCATGAGCACACAGCAGTGCCAGAGCCAAGGCTACAACCCGGGAGTCTCGATTCCCACCCTAGCCTTTCCCAAAGCTGTATCCCAAATTTGGAGTGGGGAAGTAATTTGATTATAATTCAAAATAGGGGACTCAGAAAGAGTCAGTAGGAAGTTCAAGGAGGCAATTATAACTAATTGAAATTACATTTTTACTAGTTCAATCTGTGCTTAAAAGCATTGATTTGAAATGATAACTCTCATTAGCCCTAGAGACACCCAGACATTTCCTTTTTCAAGCTCAATGTATAAATAACATCCCAACAAAAACTCCCATTTTAGGATAGTGGGGCTCTGAGGAGAGAATTAAGGAAGCAAATAGCCTTGTTTTCTTTGCCACCTGTATATATTTTCAACCAAGCCAGCTCTGGAGTCTCATAGTTCTCAGATATTTGCCACTAGGTCTGGTGAAGTCAGTCAAAAAACATTTATTCAGAACTCAATATGTGCCAGGCACTATGTTAAACACCAGGGATGCAAAAAATGGCAAAAGGCAATAGCTGCTCTCAAAGATCTCACAACCTAATGGGGAAAATGGAAGGGGGAGACCATGTGCATATTAAACAAGCTACATATAAATAGACGCTAGAAGTAAGGGAGATCAGGAAAAGTTTCATATAGAAGTGTTTTAGCTGGCACTTGAAGGCGACATGGGAAGATGGAAGATAGAGATGAAGAAGGGAATTCCAGACTTGGGAGACACATCATTGAAAGTGCTCAGACTTGATAAAGGCTTCATTTCTCAAATATATAGAGAACTGAATCAAATTTATAAAAATGCAAGTCATTCCCCAATTGATAAGTGGTCAAAAGATATGAACAGGCAGTTATCAGAAGAAGAAATTAAAACTATAGTCATATAAAAATGCTTTAAATTACTGTTATTTAGAGAAATGCAAATTAAAACAACTCTAAGTTACAACCTTACACATATCAGATTGGCTAATATGACAGAAAAGAATAATGATAAATGTTGGAGGGGTTATGGGAAAATTAGAACAGGAATGCATTACTGGTGGAGTTGTAAATTGATTCAACTATTCTGGAGAACAATTTGGAAGTATATCCAAAGAGTTACGAAACCTTTGATTTAGCAGTGTCCCAAAGGGATCATAAAAAAGGGAAAGGGATCACATGTACAAAAATATAGCAGCGTTTTTGTGGTGGCATAGAAATGTAAATCCAAGGGATACCCATCAATTGGGGAATGACTAAGTAAACTGTGGTAAATGAATATAATGAAATGATGATCAGACAGATTTGAGAAAAACCTGGAAAAATTTACATCAACTGATACTGAATTTAGTAGAGTGAGAACATCATACATAGTAAAAACAACATTACATAGATGATCAACTTCCATAGACTTTGCTCTTCTCAGTAATGCAATGATCTAAGACAATTCTGCACAATTCTAATCTAAATCTAAGATTTAATTCTAATAGACTCATGCACATCCAGAGAAAGAACTATCGGGACTGAATGCAGATGGAAGCAGACTATTCTCACTTTTTTTGCTTTTTTTTTGTTGTTCTTTTTATTTTCTTTCTTGTGGTTTTTCCCTTTTGTTTCTTCTTTCACAATATGACTAATGTAGAAATATGGTTCATAGGATTGTACATATGTAACCTATATCAAATTGATTACCATCTTGTGGCGAGGGAGAGAGAGAGGGGAAAAATAGAAATCAAAATCTCATAATAAACATTGAAAACAATAAATTATATTTTAAAAAGAAAATGTCCATACTTAAAAAAAGGCAAGTTTTTTTTTGTATTACCTTGTTCTTCCAGACTCAGAACAGAGTCTCATTTAGCCCAGTCTGCAGAGGAATTAACCAAAGCAAGAATCCCAAAGGAAAGGAAAGGAAGTTCTACCACTCTGACCCAACAGAGCTTTCCAGTTGGCTGACTAGGGGGAGATCCAGGAGCAGTCTACTCGTGCTCAGATCCAAATCCAGATCAGAAACTTACGGTACTCAGAGCAGTGAAGTAGCAAATAGACTTGTCTTGGATCACATCAACTCTGGGAGCACCAAAAGCTCATGACACTCAGTATCCCCCCTCCCCAAAGCTATAATGGGAACAGACCTTCCCTCCAGGAATGCAATAGAGCCCAAGCCCTAAAATCAGACCCAGAGTCAGAAAGTGGGCTAAAAGAATGAATAAACCAAAAAATCCCATCAATTAGAAGTGCTTTCTTTTGTAGTCCAATGTTTAGTTTTGCAGATATAAAAATTATCATTTAATTATTATTCTCTAAGAAATGAAGAGCAGGCTGGTTTCAGAAAAACCTGAAAAGACTTGCATGAACTGATGCTAAATGAAGTGAGCAGAACCAAGAGAACATTGTATGCACAGCAACAAGATTATGTGATGAGCATCTGTGATGGATTTCACTCTTTTCAACAGTGAGATGATTCAAGGCAATTCTAATAGACTTGTGATAGAAAGAGCCATCTGCATGCAGAGGGAGAGAAAATTATGGAGTCTGAATGTGGATCAAAGCATAGTATTTTCATCTTTTTTGTTGCTACTGTTATTTGATTGCTTTTTTTCTTCCTCATATTTTTTCCCTTTTTGATCTGATTTTTCTTGACTAATAGGCAAATATAAAAGTATGTTTAGAAGAATTACACGTGTTTAACCTATATCAGATTGCTTGCTGTCTTGGGAAGGGAGAAAAATTTAGAACACAAATTTGGAATGCAAAGATGAATGTTGAAAACTATCTTTGCATGTATTTGAAAAATAAAAAGCTATCAAAATGAAAAATAAAATAAAATTATTAGAGAATTGGTTCATAGGTTTCACTTACTATCCATTGAGTCCACTTCCTCAAGAAAGTTAAGAGCCCTGTAGTTTAGTTTTTTCTCAGCCAGTGATTTCCCCCTTCTTCCCAAAGCAAATAAAGCAATGATGGTTGATATTTACATAATGCTACAATGTGTACAAAGTACTTTATTTCATCAGATCCAAACAAGACTCCTGTAAATTGTGTGGCAGTACTCAACTTCATTTTATAAAAGAGACACCTTAGATATATATACCAAGAATTATACAGTAAGCATCTAAAGTGATATTTGAACTCGGGTCCTTCTGAATCCAGGGCCAACATTTTATCTAATATGATATATTGCTTTCCCACCAACATTTATTTGGTAAATCAGTGAGAGAGTCAGTGCAAGCATGGAGGTAAATTATGCTCCTGAAGGAAATGAGATTTCTTTTATCAACAGATGCGAAGAAGCTACAATATCATTTTTTAAAAAGGCATTAAAGTGATGATTCCCTGGAAGAAGTGAAAATAACTAACATAAGATGCTATTCAATTTAAGCCCTGGTCAAGAAGACAGTTGAAGTATTAGCAGCCTGTTCAAGGGACTATCATGGCTCAAATAAACTAATGAAATTTCCTCATTGTCCCTATGTTTCCTTTTTCAATTAATACTTTAGATAAAAGAGAAGGTTCCAGGGATCTTCAAAAGAGCAAAGTTTAATTGGGCAGAGATGATTATGAGTTTCTCAAGGGAAGCAGGCTTAAACTTGACAGCTAGCTGGCACCAGTGACTTAGCAGTTTCCATAATGGCTCCACCACACGGTCCAGTCTCCTCTGAGGATATCAGTTCCTCCAGTTGTTTAATTCATATTTGTGATTGTATGAACTCATATAGCAATTGACCAATTAATTCAATAATTTTGATCAAGTGCTACTGTGTGTCAGTCAAGATAATATGGCATAGTGCTTAGCTTGGAGCCAGAAAATTCTGTGTCTGACATTTCAGAATTTCTTAGGTTGTAAGCAGGAATCTGCCTGTGTTGCTAAAGAGTGTTCCTGTGTTAGGAGGTTCCTGTGTTAACAAAACTATAGATCCTTCCAGTATTTCTATACTATGTGCCTAGCTTAAGGGATGAGGAGGGAGAGATACAGAGAAGTATAATTCAGTGGGGAAGGGAAGCATCACTACTGTGATGTGAAAACAAAAGACATCAGTAACATTTATGTATTTAACATTTAAAAAATAAAATGAAGGCTAAAAAAATTTATAATAGAGATCAGAACATTTTTGGCTTTTGACCTAAGACAAAGCTTTAATAACAAAGAACAGATTCTGTGTGCTATTAAAAATAAATCGAAAAATGGAGTTATGATTTTACCTTTCTTCATTCATTTTTACAATTTTACAGCAAAACAGGGATTATTATTTCTTTTTTTTATAAGAGAGATTTTGTAAGAGAATGGAAAAGATGCAGAGGCCATCATTCTTCCTAAAAAGCAACTGAGAAGATGCCAAGAAGATGCCAGCAATTACAGACCTATTTGCCTCCATTCAATCTCGGTAAAATCATTATAAGAATGGTCTACTTGCAAAACAAGAGAAAGGAAGTGGCAAATTTTCATAAACCCAGTCTTCCCAGTGAGTGACAAGACTGAGTATTCGGAAATAAAGTTCTGCTGTAAAGTAACTAGCAACAAACAAACAAAAAACCCCAACAATAATCACCCAAATCCAAAACCATTTGTTTGACCAAGGACTTTTTTCCAGCAAGGTGTCCTCCATGCAACTTAAAATGTATAAAGTTCCTTGAAAAAGATTTCATTGTCCAACAATGCTCTGATTATCAGTATTTATAGAGGTAGAAGACAGTGAGATATACATTCATTGAAGGTTTTCATTTTTGGTCACAGAGAATATCCTGTACAGAATCCAAATGAACAAGGACTTTTATAGACATTGAGGTTCTCTAGATGACTCTGATTGCAAATCATATTGTACTGATTGCTTCAAATCTCAGAATACAAGGTCTCTACCTCAGCCACCCAAAAGGGATTAACCTAGCAACCACACAGGGAAAAACTCAGAGGAAGAAGAAAATATATTCCCTGGGTTATGACATACAGCTAGATGGAAAGTCTATTGAATTAGTCCTTCAGTATTGGAGACAGATATTACAGATGGACAAAAAGGAGGGCAGATTGGATTATATTTGGGAAAATTCCCAGTTTTTTCATTGATTCCCAAACTGCTCTCTGGGAAAACAAATAAATGAATCGGTATCTTCTTTACATTCATATTTTCCTGATAATGCTGTATGGCTGATAATCATGGAATACATCCATGCTATCCATCTGTGGGTAACCCAAAGGACAATGGAGAGATGCATGATGTTTTAAATTGGCTAAAGAAGTTTTTGAGATATCATAAAGTATACATATTATTTAGCAAGAATGAGAGCAAATGGACAGTTTGCAAGTTGTCCTATTATCCAATAAATGACTGATCCTCCATTTCTCAAATGCACAAGCCTCTTTTTAGCAACAACATATTTTGCAAACCCTCAAATAGTAGTTATCTTCTTATTATCCATTGATTGAAAAAATACATAATTGCAGGAAGCTGCTACAAATTCAGTAACACTTTTAAGTGAATTTCTTTTTATTAGTCACAACAGCATCTGCATTCATTTGAAAAAACCCATTATTCATGCTGCATATTTTGCTGGAGCCAAATATAGATAAAAATGGCCATATTTAGTGGGCATTTACTTCAGTTCCATTCAATAAGTATATATTAAATGCCCAACACAAGAAATATTGCAGTGTGCTGTAGATACAAAGATAGAAATCACAAAACAGGCCCCATCTTCAAGTAGTTTACATTCTATTAGTATATGGATTTGCAGACTCCCAATAATCCCATGATCCCTTAGGATTTGACAGACAATAAGTTAGAAGCCATTGTACTAAATATTAAAGAATATTAAGAATCTAGAGAAAAGGTCTCTAATATGTTGGTATTATTATGTTATAGGTCTTTCTAACACATTGGGTAAACCTTCCTTGGAGGATTGGTAAAAAGACATGAAAAAGACTCACAGAAAAAAGCAATTTCTGTTCTGCACTAGCGAAGAAAGCATTCCCGTTAGTGAGGTCATGAATCTAAAAGAGTACTGAAGAAAGTACCAGAATCTAGCACCTCCCCAGAGATCTTTAGAGTATTCTGATTCAAGGCTTACATGATCTGTTGCTGAATCTGAAATGCAGTCATCTCTTCCCCTTATCTAAGTATGGAAGGAAGAGATGAAATGTCAATGAAAGGAGGAACCAAGTAAGTCTTGCTGAGGGGAAGACCCTGAGATTCTCCAAGGTGTGACTCACAGAAAAAGAGATAGAGGGGCTGAACCCAAAAATCAAATGAGAGAAAAAGAGTGAACTGGGTGACATATATATGCCTTCCTCCCCACCCCACCCCAATGACCTCCATAGATGTCTTTTTTCCCCACTAACCTGCAACTTGCTCCTGGGAAAAGCAAACATGCAAGCATCTTTTTCACACCAGTATTCTCCCAGTGATGCTATCCAACTGAAAATCATGGAACTTGTTCCTCTGGTTCTACATTCTTTGTTCTGCATCAGCCCATACCAGTTTTCCAATTTTTCTCTAAATTCCTCATCCTCATACAACTTTTAGTTGTGCAATAACTTTCCATTGCATCCATACATTACCACTTATTCCCTTCCTCAATTTAAGAACTTGCTCTTTCCCAAGGGCTGCTCCCATCATGTCCCCAAGTGATTGTTTGTTTTTTACAACTTGGTAGATTTTTAAATAGAGAGAGATAGACAACCATTTGCATGTGTTTGGTATTACAGAAAAGAAGATACTACACAGACAACTTCATAAACCGTAGAGCAGTAGAGAAACTTGCTGTAAAAATCCACCACTCTCTGATTTCCTTCTACTTATCGTTAGATTTGTTAATGTCCCCAAAAGATTCATTGAGATGCTGTATCCAATAACCCAGTTTCAAGAAGGTATTGAACTTATGTTGAGGATCTATTTTGTCATTAAAACCTAAGCAATCCATCTACAGAAATGATCAGTGAGAATGAAGTTCTTTCAGCAGAAAGGAAATGGGGTTGACCTTCTGAATGATATACAACTGATGAAAGAAAATCCCTTAAATCATCCCCTAGGACCACTATCTAATAAATGAGCAAAGTAAAGATCTAATTTACTCAGTAATTGCAGATTAGAAACCAATTAACTGTGAGCCATTCTACTTTCAAGGCCAAGATTTTACCTGATTTGGTAGTTGGAAACTGCACTATGGACTAGTGGAAGAACTAGAAATCCTGGAACGAAGATTCAAACTCCCCGTTAACCATGCCCTTCCTCTCGGACTTTGGGCAAACCACTTCTCTTTCTGCACTTTGTTTTTCTCCACTGTGCAAAGAAAGAATTGGACTAGGCCAGAGAGTCTTACTTTAGTGTCTGTTTATTTCAAAAAAGACTTTTTTGATACCTATATTTCTAAATGATTGATTCTCTTTGTTCTCATATGTATTTTTTCTATGCATTTAAAAAAACCTAATAGGTGTCCACAGGCTTTGCCAGACTGCCAAATGGGGTTCATAATGTGGAAAAACAAAGAATCCCTAACATAGTTGCATCTAATGGTGTTTCCGTTTTGACATTCTGTGACCACATGGGTTCTCTGGAACCAAGTTTTTTTCAATTTTTAATAAACTATTGCTCTTGTCCTCAGAATTTTTTTTATCACATTTTTGTTTGTTTTAAACCCACTGATATTTTATTTTTCTTAATTGCAGATAAAAAGTTTTTACATTTAAAAAAATTGAGTTCTACATTTTCTCCTTCCCTCTCTTTCCACCCCCCTCATTGATAAAGCAAGCATTTTGATATAGGTTATACATGTGCACTCATGTAAAACATTTCTGCAGTAATCATGTTGTGAAAGAAAACGGGCCAAAAAAGAAAAAAGAAAGTTTGTTTTTTAAGTGTGCTTTGATCTGCATTCAGAGTCTAGCAATTCTTTCTCTGGAGGTGGGTAGCATTTTTTTTTTAATATCAAAAGTCTTTTGAGATTGTCTTGGATGTTTGCATTGCTTAGGAGAGCCAAGTCATTCACAGTTGATCATCATGCTACACTGTGGTAACTGTGTTCAATGTCCTCATTTCATGTTGAGTGAGTTTGATGGGGGGAACCTGAAACTGTCCTCTCTGACTTTGGGGGAAAGCCATGGGGTGAACTCTTGAGAAACTCTCCTCTGGGAGAGACCCACCTCAGGGAATCAAGATAAGGGGCTTCATTCTGTTTTCTTGGTGGGACTAGCTGCACCCTCTATTGAGTTGAAAATTAGTACAGGACCACTCCTGGTAGCTGGAACTTTAAGTGGTCTCATTCAACTGGAAATCTAGGCCTGGGGGCAGTGACAACATTGAAGGATAAAAAGACAATTTTAAACTCATTTCTTTGCAGAATGTTTGAAGCAAGATTATGCCTTGTCAAGGAACCTCTCTCCTTGGCATAGCTGCCTGCCAGGACTCCTGCCCACTGTGAAGACATTCTCTTTTCAGTGAAAACTCCTTTTTATTTCTCTGCTAGGACCTCTATTTCCCTACTAGGACCTTGCCACTGAAGAAGTCAGTCCTCCTAGCAAAAATAATAATAAAAGTTCCTTTTTTGTTACTAATATTTCGGGTTTGTGAATTCTTTCTTGTTGAACCTGTGCTGACCAGAACGGGATTCTCACACCTCAGCTCTCTGCACTGCCACTAACTGCATCAAGTTCATGTAAGATTGCTCAGATTTTTCTGAAAAAAACCTGTTCATCATTTCTTATAGTACAGTAGTATTCTATCACAATCAAATGTCACAACTTATTCAGTCATTCCCCAATTGATGAACATCCATCAATTTCCAATTCTTTGCTACCACAGAAAGATTGGCCATAAATATTTTTGTATATATATAATTTCCTTTTTAAATAATCTTTTTGAAATACAGACCTACTATTGATATTGCTGGGTCAAAGTGTATGTGAATAATTTTATAACCTTTTTGGCATAGTCCCAAATTGTTCTCCAGAATGGGTAGATCAGTTTACAATTCCACAAACAGAGTATTAGTATCCCAATTTTCCCACATCTCCTACAACATTTTCCTTTTTTGTCATATTAGTCCATCTGATACATGTGAGATGGTACTTCAGAGTTCTTTTAATTTGCATTTTTCTAATGATTAGTGATTTAGAGTTATCTTTTTTTTTCTTATGACATTAGATAGCTCTGATTTCTTCATCTGAAACCTGTCTCTTCATATCCTTTGACCATTTATCAATTGGGAGATGATTTGTATTCTCAGAAATTTGACTTTCTTCTCAATATGAGAAAAGTGGCTTTTATTAGAGAAACTTGCTGAAAAATTTCTCCTCTTCCCCTGTTTTCCTTCTAATCTTGATTGCATTGGCTTTGTTTATACAAAACCTTTTTCATTTCATGTAATTTAAATTATCCATTTTATATTCTATAATGCTCTCTGTCTCTTGTTTGGTCATAAATTCTTTCCTTATCCATAGATCTGACAGGTAAAGTACTTATTCCATGCCCCACTAATTTGCTTATAGTAATACCTAATATGTCTAAATCATGTAATCCACTCTACTCATGTAATCCATTCTATGAGTGAGTCTATCCCATTCACATTCACAATTAGGATTACTGTGATTTCCATCCGACTTCCCCTCATTTCTCCTTTTCTTTCTCTCCTTTCACCTTGTCCTTCCTCAAAAGTGTTTTGCTTCAGGATCACTGCCTCCCCCAAACCACTCTCCCTTCCATTAGCTCCCCTCTCTCTTATTTTCCCTCCCTCCTACATCCCTGTGGGGTAAGATAGATTTGTATACTTAATTGAATGTGTAAATTATTCCCTCTTTGAGCCAATTCAGTAAAAGTAAGGTTCAAGTACTGGCTGCCACTACCACCCTCATATTCCCTGTCACTCATTTGTTCCTCTTTTATGTAAGATAACTTACCTTCTTCTATGTCTTTCTTCCCCCTTTCCCCAGTGCATTCCTCTTTCTCACTCCTTAATTTATTTTTTGTATCATTCTATTATAGTAAAGTCACATTTATGCCTCTAACTATGTATACACTCCTTCTAACTGCCTTAATAATGATAAAGTTTTCAGAAGTTACAAGATTCATCATCCCAAGCAGGAATTTAAACGGTTTAGCTTTATTGAATCCCTTATGGTTTCCCTTTCCTGTTTACCTTTTTATGCTTCCTTTGAATCTTATATTTGAAAGTCAAATTTTTTGTTCCACTCTGGTATTTTCATTAGGAATGCTTGAATGTCCTCTATTCCATTAAATATTCTCTCTTCCCTCCCCCCCCATGAGTTATATTCAGTTTTGCTGATTCCTGGTTGTAATTCTAGCTCCTTTGTCCTCCAGAATATCATATTCCAAGTCTTCCAGTCTTTTAATGCAAAAGCAAATAAATCTTATGTTGCCATGATTGTGGCTCCATGATATTTAAATTGTTTCTTTATGGCTGCTTGCAATATTTTCTCCTTGACCTGGAAGCTCTGGAATTTGGGTATAATACTCCTGGTAATTTTCATTTCAGGATCTCTTTCAGGAGCTGATCAATAGGCTCTTTTATTTTTTATTTTACCCTCTAGTTCTAAGATTCAAGGACATTTTCTTTGATAATTTTATGAAAGGCAGTGTTTTAGTCTCTCTCTCTTTTTCTTTTTTTTTTTTTTTGATTGTGACTTTCACATAGTCTAGTAATTCTTAAATGGTCTTTCTTTGATCTATTATCCAGGTCAAATGTTTTTTCACTTTTTGTCTTTTGATTTTTTCTTATTGTTTTTTGATGTCTCATACAGTCATTAATTTCTTCTACCTGCCCAATTCTAATTTTAAGGAATTATTTTCTTCAGTTAATATTTGTCCCTCTCTTATCAAGCTATTGACTCTTTTTTCATGATTTTCTTGTAGAACTCCCATTTCTTTTCTCAGTTTTCCCCCCTCTATCTTATTTAATTTTTAAAGTCCGTGGCACTGTTCCAAGCTTCAGGTTTTCATGCTGCTGTTTTCAGAGCTCGTTCTGGGAGTCTGTAAGTTTTTGGTTCTTCCAAGGTGGTAACAAGTAAGGAGAGGTATGGTCACTGCTCTCCTGACCTCTGGTCTGGCCTGTGAGTGATCATAAGTACTCTTTTCTACCCTGGAACTATGACTAGGTCCCCATTCCTGCTAATGCTTCTCCCCGCTCTGGGTCTGTGACCCACAATGCATAAGGGCAGTGCAACAGAGTCTTGCTCCCAGTGTCAGCAAAGGGTCCCTTATAATCTCCTTCTGACTAGGTATCTGACTCCCTTCCATTTGTGGGCTGAGAGCTCCAGAAGCTCCGACGGCCATTAATTCAGTCAACCCCAAGGCCTGTGCTCGCTTGACTCCACTGCCCCCTTGAGACGAGCCTTTCCTGCCACCCTTCTAAGTTGTCTTAGGCCGGAAAATTGCTTCACCCCAGACTTTTGGTGCTTCTGCCCCTTGAGAATTCATTCTGAAGCATTATTTTAACCTTATTTGGAGGGAATTAGGAGAGCTCAGCCAAGTCCCTGCCTTTATTCTCCCATCTTTGTTCTGCCTCTTCCAGCCACTTCTGAGACTTAGTTCAGGAACTTAGCAGACCCTAAGTTCTAAGAGCAAGAACCTTAGTGTGACTAAACTTTGTATTTCTCCAGCACTCAGCACAGATTTCTATACAAGGCAGGGGATTAATAAATGTTTGTTGTATTGTCTTATGTAGTATAGAAACCTTCCAATCACATATACATTTTCAGTGTAATTTTTTGTATAACATTTTGTGCATTACTCAACTCCTGTAATATGTTGCAGCCTACAATTTCTTTTTGCATTGACTTTTGGGACATTTTCAATTTGTTTCTCATTATTTAGTTCCTTAAAATTTGTTTCGTTCAAAATCATGATGTTCTATTTTTTATGTATTAAATTAGAAAGATTAAGTCAGGAAGAGACTATCAGTGAAACATCCATTTGAAATCACTGAAAGTATAGCCTAACTCTGCTACCCAGCTGCTAGAATCCTCCCTCCAAATCAACCTGTATCTGATTTGCATATTCTGGTCTGTGTCCCCCTTGCTCACTCACCACACACACCCTTAGTTTGTCACCCCCTGAAGGAAAATAATGTTTCGTTATTGTCTTTGTATGGCCAACAACTAGAATAGTGTTTGCCACATGTTTCAGTCATGTCTGACTCTTCATGACCCCGTTTGGGATTTTTTTGACAGAAATACTGAAGGAGTTTGCCATTTCCTTCTTCAGCTCGTTTTACAAATGGGGAAACTGAGGCCAACAGAATGAAGTGACCTGCCCAGGAATGAGTGTCTGAGTCTGGATTTGAAATCGGATTCTCTTTACTCCAGGCCTGGCCTTCTATCCTACCTAGCTGCTCTGGCCACTTAGGAGAGTTCATAAATGCTTATCGATTGATTGACTGTATTGATTTTTATATGGAAAAATCTGGCATTTGCAGTGTTTTAGTGGTCCTAGGCTTAGCTCTGGAATTTCTTGCTGTTTTGTTGCAGGTGATCAGATCTGTCCAGGCTGTCATTTAGTCATCCAATAAACATTGAATAAGCTTCTACTACATGTCAAGCATCGTGCTAAGTGCTGGGCGCGCAAAGAGAGGTAAAAGACAGCCGTTGTCCCTGAGAAGCTCATAGTCTTTCAGAGCCCAAGAGGAAAGAAGGAAGCTGTCTAGGATCAGCCTGAGCAGCACTGCGTGTGAATAGCAATCATCTCAATTGAGAAGGGACAACAGCAGATACATCTGAGGAAATACAACAACAGTGTTATGGAGACCCATCACTGGTTTTTCTGGAAAAAGGCAAGACATCCCGACTGTCAGTCCTATGTGGGAGGAGCCAAGTAGCTCTTTATCCCACTTCCTTTCCCCACGCCCCCATCCCCTATGTCTCCCATGGGCCCCCATGAGACTAGTCAAATTAAATGGTCGTTTGTTGCCATCGGCCATAGAAACATATTGTTGTATTTGCTGCTGTAGAAGATGATGCATTTTTCAAAACTAGGTCGTGATTTCATCTGGATAGAAAACTCCCTTCACTAATTTGTACTAATTGAGAAGCTTGACAGCGGTCGCGGAGAAGTTTAAGTGACTTGTCCAGAAAAACCCAGTCGGTCTGTAAAATGTGAGACTTGGCTGTAGGCCTCTGACTCCAGCAATCTCTGTAGTCATTACACAAAATGTAGTATTGAAAGAAATAAACCGATGCTGAAAAGCTTTTGCATCCTATACGTCAGAGAACAGTTTTTTTTTTTTATTTTGGGGGGTACAACTTGATCACCAGGAAAATATGTTTTGCTGACTTCACGTGCAAAACTGATACCATAGTGTTTGCTTTCTCAGTGGTGAGAAGGAACCAAAAAAGGGAGAGAATTTTGAATTCCATTTTTAAAAAATATTGAAAACAAGGAGGCAGTTAGATGGTGCAGTGGATAGAGCACTGGCCCCAAAGCCAGGAGGACCTGAGTTCAAATTCACCCTTAAACCCTTAATTGCTTCAGCAAAAATAAATGAATAAATAAAATAAATTTTAAAAAAATTGAATGGGGAGGAGAAAAGGATGAAACAGAACTTTGTTGACTCATAGAACAGGAAGAGCCTATGAGATTATCTAATACAATCTCTCTGACCACTTCCATTTCACAGATGTGGAAGCTGAGGCCAGAAAGAGAAACGACATGCTTACAGGCACAAATCCAGCTCTATAATATGGTTTGGAGTTTAAGACACAGCCATTCATATATGAAATGTGATTATGCAGAAAATGCAGAGTATACAAACAAGGTAATAATAATAATAGCAAAAGCTAAAACTTGGGGGACCTTCTGTATATTTAGAAGTTAATGTTCATTGAGCTGTTTGTTTGGGGAAGTTATTTAAGTCCATATTTTTTTTTCTTAAAGTGCAAAAATATTTGCCCATTGTCACACGGCCTCAGCCAGCTCACATTTCTCCACGGACATTAAATGTGAATAAATAAATGGAGTCAGCATTCTTTCCCATTGACCTCACATAAGTTCTTGCTCTTCTCCAGCAAGCAGGTAAGTGGTTGTTTCAACAGCCACCTGAATGTTAAAAGTGGCAGTGGAGGAGAGGATTATTAATAATTAATAGGAATTAATAAAGAGCAGATTTTTCATAGACCCCTCAAGAGTCAATACTGCCAGAAGGCTTTTATCCTAAGAGGCACCTGGAAAATCTGGTATCGTAGCCTTCCTTAGTCTGGGTGGGGCTGCGAGAGCAGACTGGGCGCTCCTTCCCTGGGCCAGCCGGGCCGGCCCCTGACCTGAAAGCTGTCTGGGGTTCATTGGCCCTGGGTCGTAATCCCGGACATCTGCACAGCCGGACTTAGGGTGGTTGGGATGGAAATAAAGGTCACCTCTTCTCCCCTCTTCCTCTTGCAATATTAGGAAGACAAGAAATCAAGAAAGAGATTTCTCAGAACAGATGCTCTGAGCCAGGCAGATCTGGCTCCCGAAGGCACCAGGAGCCGGCAGATCCCCGAGCAGAGCATCGGACTCGAAAGTGGGTCATTATGAATTGTTAGGCCTTGCACACGTCTCCAGCCTCAGTTTCCTCACCTGCAAAGTGTAGGTGGTCGTAGTGTCACCTCCCATCTGCCTCATGCAGTTGTTGTGAAGCGTTTTTCTGCAAACTCAGAGTCAGTTTTTGTTAGTGTTCTTGTGGTCATAACTGGTGATGTTTTCCAGTCATCAATCACCTCCTTCTTCCTCATCGCTCCTGACCTTCGGTAGCAGCACCTTCATATTTGTGAGCCCTGGGATTCGAGCCAACTCTCCCCATCATGGGATCTCCCCCCTTTCTCCTTCCCCATGCCCATTTCTGATCAGAATAATAGTAATAACAGATCACATATCGGTGGCACTTTAAGGTCAGCAGGTAAGGGCGTCCTTCCCAACGACTCCAGACACTTGGGAGTATGCAGATCAAACGCAGAATTCCCGATTTGGCTTTTCACACCCATTTGCCAGCAGCCTCACGTCTTCCTTCCCAGCTTATTACACGCTCACTCTCCTTCCCTCACACAATGATCCAGCCAACCTGGCCTTGGTCTTCGTGAACCCCCATCACTCCTGTCTCTCCCCTCTCTACCTCCGAGTTGTCTGTACCCCAGCCCTTGGAAGCAGTCCTTCCTCACCTCTCCCTCTTGGATTCCTTTGGTAATTCTTTTATCCTGTGTCAGCATCCTTTCTGTAGGAGGGCTTTCCCCCAACACACACACTCACACTCACACACACTCACTCACACTCACACACACACACTCATACACACACATTCACACACACACTCACACACACTCACTCACACACATTCACACACACATTCACATTCACACACACACACTCACATTCACACACACTCACACACACACACACACTCACACACACTCACTCACACTCACTCACACACAGACTCACTCACACACACATGCATATACACACACACACTCACTCACACACACACACACTCACACTCACACACACATTCACACACACACTCTCACACTCACTCACACACATTCACACACACATTCACATTCACACACACTCCCTCACATGCACTCACTCACACACAGACACACACTTACACACACTCACTCACACTCACTCACACACAGACTCACTCACACACACATGCATATACACACACACACTCACTCACACACACACACACTCACACTCACACACACATTCACACACACTCTCACACTCACACACACATTCACACACACTCACATTCACACACACTCCCTCACATGCACTCACTCACACATAGACTCACACACTTACACACACTCACTCACACTCACTCACACACAGACTCACTCACACACACACGCATATACACACTCACACTCACTCACACACACCCATACACTCTCATACACTCACACACATATACACACTCACACACACTCACACTCACTCACATACTCACACATACTCTCATACACACTCACACACATACACACACTCACACACACACACACACACACACACACACACACACACGGTAGGATCTCTACCCCCTCCACATACTTTACCCCACTAGGTAGCACAGTAAAAGGACAATGAAAGGGTCTGGAATCAGGAAGAACTGAGTTCGATACTGGCCCGAGATGCTTACTAGCTGTGACTTTAGGCGAGTCCATTATTCTCCAACAGTCTCAGTTTCTTCAACTGTAAAATGATGGTCATAACAGCACTACCTCCCAGGGCTTTTGTAAGGATCAAATGGGATTCTAATTGTACTGTGCAGAGGTATATTTGTATGTATACACACGATGCTCGCAACGACATTGAGACACGTGTGTGTTGTGCACGTATGTGTGTGTGCATGTAGCAGACGGCTTTGGAGTCCCTCTCCCTACCCCGATGACATTGGCAGGTCTTCAGTGCTCAGCTAGTACATTCTCTCCCCCTCATGGTTCTGGGGCTGCCCCCTGAAGGCTTGGGGAAGTCTCTCTCACTGATTCAGGCCCCTATTCCAGCGTGTTTTCCCCAATATCAGTCTCCACTGTGAGAGAAACTCCTCAAGGTCACAGTTCCATTGCTCGGCACCTCATTATCAATTCAACCAGTTTTTACAAAGGGATATTTACTAAGAAGATAGAGTAAGAACAGGAATTATAAATACATACGTCCCCCCAAATGGAGGTGTATTCTCCCCTCTCCCACCCCAAGAGTGGCTCAAACTCAAATTTTGCTGCCGAAAATTTACCACCCAGTTTGCTTCTTAATGCAGAATGACCACTGTATACATGGCTTCGTTGGCTCCATAAGTTGCTCCTTGGAACTATGTGGCTCACCCAGCTTCAGCTGTCGGGAGACAGTCAGGAATGTCTGCTCCTTCTCTTCCACGCTCTCGCAGATTTCTGGAAGCGGACTTACTCGGGTGGTTCCCATTTGCCCACTTCTAAGATTGGGCCCTCATCGACCAGCCTCTCATTTCTCCTGACTAACCATCTTCCCAAATGCCTCTTTTCTCTGCAGGAAGTCCTCCAGAGCCAGAATGGGCCCAGAGAACGCTGTATGGAACTGGACCCGGTGAAAGGACCATTTGGGGACCAATTAGCACAAGAAGCTGCTTCTCACATTTAAAAGACTGATGAATTCACAGCTCGGGCTGGAGCTGCAGCCTCATAAAGGGACTTGCCCTAAAGAAAAAAAGAACAGTGACGAGTAAAAACACTTCTTCCTAGATGAGCTCAGAAAGCCCATTTCCCAGAAGTTCAGCCTCCCGTCACCCCCCGGATGTCATCAGAGGCCCACAAGCTATTAGCTGAGAATGTTCTGTACCAAATATAAAAGATAACTGTGGGAGGAAGCGGACAACAGAAACAACTGCCCCCGCCCCCACCCCCGGCAACGTCTTCAGAAAAGAGTAATGTTGGTCCCAGGACTCACTCTTCATCTGTTCCCCTGATGTGGAACTAACAAAAGACAGATTGTTTGTGCCAGCATCATATCAGGTGCTGACGTTAAAGGGAAAAAACTTCCAAGCTTCCGCGCTTAGGGAGGACACTTCTGGTGGCCACTAAAAGCCCACTTTGGCTTCTCTAGCACATACATCTACAAACATTTTTACCCAAATGGCGACGAGCCCATGAGCCCCTGCTCAGAACAATGTGTTTATGAAGCAATCCAAAGAAATGCTAAATTTCAATTAAAGATGAAGGGAAATAAAGATGTGATTTTTTTTCCCCATCTGAGTTTATAGACATCCTGAAATCTATCCATGAACTCCTCTGGGGGAATCCATGTACCTCAGATTAACAATCTCTAAAGTTAATTTTCTATCTATTTTCTATAAATTTTATTTTCCTAATGCTTGGTGTCTAATAAGGGCTTTATAAATGTTTTTTTTTTAAATTCATTCATGACAATTTATGGATACTTGTATAAATGGCTTTGCTGCTGTTGTTAATTAATTTTTTTTTTTTTGAGGAGGCAATAGGGATTAGGTGACTTGCCCAAGGTCACATTATCTGACATCACATTTGAACTCAGACCCTCCTGACTCCAGGGCTGGCGCTCTCTCTCTCTCCCTCTCCCTCTCTCTCTGCCTTCTTTCTTCTCCCTCCCTCCCTCTCCTCCTCCTCCTCCTCCTCCTTCTTCTTTTTTTTCTTCTTCTTCTTCTTCTCCTCTCTCTCTCTCTCTCTCTCTCTCTCTCTCTCTCTCTCTCTCTCTCTCTCTCTCTCTTTCTCTCTCTCTCTCATTATTATACCATTATCTGAAATTCTCAGAATTGTCAGAATTGGAAGCCTCTCAAGAATGAAATTCTAAGAATACCAATGCAGCTGATTCCTACAGGAAGGAAAGTGAGTTGTCTAAAGAAACATATGCTGTTACACAGGGAATTAATTCATCGATCAACCTAAATTTTTAAAAAGAAATGTAGAGAACACGAAAGTAGCTGCAGAACTTTCTGGGACCATTCTCCCAATTTTCATTTACATTCACAGCTTGAGGTCTCCAGGAAGTGGCAACTAATACTAAGAGACTAAGGTAATCTTGAGGGCCTGGGTTTTCTAGCACTATCACCACGAGCCCCTACTGATGGGCTTTCTATTAACAGTGAGACTTCTTTAGGTTTTTAATAAAGGCCTTTACTAAAGTGACATAGTAAGAATAGTTGATACAAACCATTCCCCCCAAACCTCCCCAGCAGCTACCAAGTCTGCTGAGTTCTGAGGGCTGATGCCTTCCTTATTAGTGTCTACAGCATTTTTGTCCACTTTTGTGCACTATCTTGGGTCATGCTCCCTAAATCTGTCCATATCCTAAGAATCTGAGTTCATTATCTGTTACTTTTTGCAGGAGATATTATAACGAATGGAAAAAAAATTGTTAGTTAAGCACCTACTATATGTAACTCATTGAGACAAGCATGCAAATAAGACAGTTTCTACTTTCAAAAAGCTTATATTCTAATGGGACGTGAGGAAAGAAATCATTAAGAGGAGCTAGAAATGAATATGGGGAATGGTCCAGGAAGCAGAGAACGAGTTAGGGTTAGGGGATCAGTTAGGCTGATGGTCTGGTTGACAGTTCCTCTGATCAGATGTAAAACAAGGAGATCATTTCTCCCCATAGGTATTTACCATTATCATGGAAGGCATAGAACACTAAGTCCAAATTGAAGGCTTTGATAAGTAGAGAAACTGACTTGAAATTGGAAGAGAATTTCCCATTGTCTTATATTTCAACAAGTCTAGAAGATCCCATAGCTCCAAGCTACAAGACCAGGGCTGTATCCGCTGACATTCTAGCCTCCTCATAGTATAGAATTGCTTTTATTTCCTTTTACCGAGATAGACCATTTACATTGTGATAGACCAGTTTCTGATACTATGTCTCTCAGGGGCTTCCATTAAGTTTCATATCTTGCAAAAAGGAAATTTCTTAAGACTGGGGTTAGGTTACACTCGGATGATTTCTAAAGAAAGGGATTCAGCAAATGATATATCACTGTGTATGGTCAATGTTTAAGGTCAGAAAGGTGAAAGTGAAAATTCCTGTAAGAACATGGATTCTTGACATCTTTGAACCTCAATTTCCTTGTATTTAAAATTTTGATAAAGCTGGTAAGGTACAATATGTAAAATGCTTTGAAAGCATTAAAATTCTATGTTACTAACTGCCATTTATTATTGTAAATTATGTAAAACAAGTATAAACTGTTTAAAGAACATGTCTTTAGAAAACTCTAATTCAAGCAACTGGTCCAGCCACAAAGTCAGTGTGGAGCCTTTGGACTTAAATCCAGTTATGTCTAATTCTGCTCAGAACACTGTCATACACCATACCCAGACAAAGCTTACCTTGTTTTCATAGATCTGTTAGATGCCCCGAGTGCTTTCCCCCATTTAATTTAGTTATGCTAGAGGAAAGAGGGAAAACAGAATAGATTGTGATATTAAATCCATCTTAACTCAGATTTACTGTACCCACCAGGTGCCAAGGTCATGGATGTGGATATTATCCCATGTTTCAATAATAGAATTCATTGAAGAACTCAGACCACTTTATACAGAACTTAACTTGTTTTTCCTCGTAGAATTCCATATAGATGAGAGAAGGCAAGGATGACTCACTGAAGAGTCTAACATTTTGATTTGGGGTATGTCCACCATCTTGAGTCAATAGGTATCTATCAAGTGTGTGTTTTTTTTTTTAAAAAATAGGAGAAGCAGCATCGTATAGAGAAAGAACATTAGATTTGGAATCCAGAAGGTCAGAAAGATAGCTCTGCCATTAATGCCTTTAAACCTCAATTTCCTCTTCTGTAAAATGAAGTGGTTGAACCAAATGGGCTCTTCAACTTTTTTGTTTGCATGCCCTCCCTTTAGTATCTAGATCTCTTCTCAAAATAATATTTTAAAAATAAAATACATAGGATTTACAAAGAAAATCAACTCTAACTAATATAGATATAGATAGCTATGGGATAGATAGATAGGTAGATGAGTAGATAGACAGGTAGATGAGTAGATGGGTAGATAGGTAGATAGATACATAGATGGGTAGAAAGAAAGAAAGAAAGAAAGAAAGAAAGAAGAAAGGAAGGGAGGGAGGAAGGAGGGAAGGAAGGAGGGAAGGAAGGAAGGAAGGAAGGAAGGAAGGAAGGAAGGAAGGAAGGAAGGAAGGAAGGAAGGAAGGAAGGAAAGAAGAAAGAAAGGAAGAAAGAAAGGAAGAAAGAAAGGAAGAAAGGAAGGAAGGAAGGAAGGAAGAAAGGAAGGAAGGAAGGAAGGAAGGAAGGAAGGAAGGAAGGAAGGAAGGAAGGAAGGAAGGAAGGAAGAAAAAGAAAGAAAAGTAAATGGATGGATGATAGATGGCTAGATAGCTGTATATGTGTGTGTATTTCATTACTCATCTGCAGGATAGAAACTTCAAATTCAGAATGAGAAAGTAACTTCAGGATCATTTAGTCCAGGTTTCATACAAAACAAGTTCACAAACCGCAGTCTAAAAACCACTGGTCTAAATGACCAGAATTTCTTCACCAGTTCTTCAGCTTTCCAACATCTCCCTCAGAACTCACTTCAAACTCTTGGACAATATCTAGCTCCTTTCTCTAGAGTTGGTTTGTGTGTGAAGAATGATCTTGGATGAGAAACAGAAAGTGACTTGTCATGGAAGAAGCTTTGCCTTTGGAGTCTGAGGTCTTGCAATCAATCTCTAACTCTGATACCTCCCTCCCTTTAGTGCCCCCCAGCCTCAGTTTTCTTTGTTATAAAGTGAGGGAGTAAAACTAGATCACTTTTTAGGGTCCCTTCCAGCTCACAACCCCTCGAGGCTAAGTCACACTTCTCTCTGTAACGGGAGGATGCTTCTTCCTGCCTGCTGGGGTGGCCATGGGGAGAACCAGTGAACTCTTCAGGGCTTTGATCTGCTCTAGGCACTGGGCTGCCTAATAATTTATTGGTTTTGTTTCACTTCTCTTCATCTCATCTTTCCTTAGAAAGTCATTCACGCCACTGTCCCGGTTGCCCTTGGGAGCAGTTCTCCAAAGTGAATTAGCATCGACAGCTTCAGGGACTTGTTCTCATTTTGGGCCAACAGCCAGCACTGCTTCCTACTTAAACCCTGGGTCGTAGCTTTCAGACCTGGCAGCTGACTTGCATTTCTCACATTTCCATCGCCCTTCCACTCCAGTTCAAGCAAGCAGACCCAGTGACTCTTAAATTGCCTCTAAATCTCAGTTCCTTTTTCTGTAAAATGAAGCGGTTGGACCAAATGAGCTCTTCACCTTTTTGTTTGCATCCCCCCCACCTTAGTAGTCTGGATCTCTCCCCAAAATAATATTTTAAAAATAAAATATATAGGATTTACCAAAAAAAAATCAACTCTAACTCATATAGAGTTATATTCTCACACTTCTCACTCTCTCGTGAACAAGTCCTTTAGTCTGAAAATACAAATTGATAGTGAGTGTACTGGTAAGAGTAAGATGATGTTTTCTTTTTGTGCAAGCTGTCTCTTGAAAGATGGCTTAGTGGTGTGATGTTACAGGAGTTATTTTTCCTTCAGGAGGAGGATCGATTATCGTGAGCTATGAATTCAATTCAATTCAATAATTACCTACTCTGTGCCAGACACTGTCCTAGACACTGAGAATACAAAGAAGACAGGCCCTGATTTTTTTTTCTGGGAGGAAACAACAGATATACAGATGAATAAATACAAAGCACAGGAAAAAATCTGAATGCATAGATGCTTGCAAAAAAAAAAGATTTTGTGCAAAATGATTGGCTGGTAACTCACCAATACAAAGCAGAGATTTTCCCATGGGAGTGTATTCAGAGACAACAGGTCATCTGTTGCCATCCAGATTAACCTTTCAGAGTACCTTGTCCGGTGGTTCTTTTAAACAATGAGATGATTCAGTCCAGTTCCAATGATCTTGGGATGAAGAGAGCCATCTGCACCCAGAGAGAGGACTGAGGAAGGACGACAAAATAGCATTTTCACTCTTTTGTTGTGGTTTGCTTATATTTTGTTTTCCTTCTCATTTTTTTTTTCCTTTTTGGTCTGATTTTTCTTGTGCAGCATGATAATTGTGGAAGTATCAGTAGAAGAATTGCATATGTTTAACATTTATCTTGCCATCTGGGGGAGGGGAGGGAGTGGGAAAAGGGAGGGAGAAAAAAATTGGAATGCAAGATTTTGCAAGGGTGAATGTTGAAAACTCTCTATTCATGTGTTTTGAAAATAAAAAGCCATTATTTTTTTAAGTACCTTGTCTGCCAGGTCCCTTCAGATCCTGAGATTATATTATTCTGCATCATGGACAATAGGAAAATAAAACAATCTCGCATAGACTGGCCTGAAAGGATCCCCTAACAGCAGATGCCAGATTTTCTTTGTAGCACCCAACTCTCGATTATGTTGGCAGATCGGGGCATTAGAAGAGACATTAACATATGTTTTGCCACAACACCCTAAGGACCATAGGGTTTCCTATGGCTTGCAGTGGAAACTTCCCAAGTGTGTTGTTTCCCCTATTAGAAATCCTTTAAAGGAAAGGCTATATTATTTGTCTATGCATATATACAGTTTGTACTTAGTAAATTGCTTAATAGATGCTTTATTCATTCATTCAGGGCCCCAGAAATTGATGGACTGGCACCTATTTTTCTCATGGTTCTGGCAGGGGAAGCCCTGAGAGCCTGTGGACTCTTATACTGTAGCTCCTAAGTCCCCCATCGATGTGCTTCTCAGCCAGTGGCACACTCATTGACTTCTAGCAATGCCATATATTAAGGGAATATAATAAGAACAATTGGTATGAAACATTATCTTCAAAGTAGGGACACACAATCCCCTTGTACATTCAAGGTTCCTAGGGAGAATAGGCTCAAATTTATAGTAAAATGGTGATCCTTGCAAATGTGGTAAAGGGATGCCTCACAGCT
Source organism: Antechinus flavipes (assembly GCF_016432865.1). NCBI lineage: Eukaryota > Metazoa > Chordata > Mammalia > Dasyuromorphia > Dasyuridae > Antechinus > Antechinus flavipes. The sequence continues at coordinate 40,916,794 of NC_067399.1, forward strand.
CCTGGCTACTGGATGCTTTTTTCTCTTCTTTCTAGAGTTTACATGATCTGCTTCTAGAGTCCAGTACGTAGTAGGCTCTTAATAATCGACTGACTGACTCTCTTAAAGTAAAGCTCTCTGCTGGGCCTTTTGTAAGGTCCACTTCTCTCCATCACAAGAAGTCTTGATTCCTTCTCACTTCTCTCTATCACAAGGAGTCTCGATTCCTTCCCACTTCTCTCCATCATAAGGAATCTCAATCCCATCCATTTCTCTCCATTATAAGGAGTCTTGATTCCTTCCCACTTCTCTCCATCACAAGGAGTCTCGATTCCTTCCCACTTCTCTCCATCATAAGGAATCTCAATCCCATCCATTTCTCTCCATCACAAGGAGTCTCGATTCCTTCCCACTTCTCTCCATCATAAGGAATCTCAATCCCATCCATTTCTCTCCATTACAAGGAGTCTCGATTCCTTCCCACTTCTCTCCATCACAAGGAGTCTCGATTGCTTCCCACTTCTCTCCATCATAAGGAGTCTCGATTCCTTCCCACTTCTCTCCATCACAAGGAGTCTCGATTCCTTCCCACTTCTCTCCATCATAAGGAATCTCAATCCCATCCATTTCTCTCCATTATAAGGAGTCTTGATTCCTTCCCACTTCTCTCCATCACAAGGAGTCTCGATTCCTTCCATTTCTCTCCATCACAATGTGTCTAGATCCCTTAAGCTATCACCATGTTTAGGTGACATTCTCCAAATGGCGACATAGCTGCTGTTTCTTTAGCCACTGCTACCAACTTTGGTGGCCTTTGCTGCCAATTCTAGTTGCCAGTGGGAGGGGGAAGGAGGAGGAAGAGAAGAAGTTATTCTCAGAGGCTTGCGTGGAATTCCTCCATCTCTAGATGGGTTTGCCAATTACAAACGAACCTTATGATTCTGTGAGCTAATTTTCCTTGTTATACAAAGACTCAAAGGAATCTCCAAATCTTTCAATCAATCACAAACTATTTTCTGCAAGATGTCATCTAACTTCATCCAATGATCAAAGCATCTTATTCCTCTCAAATCAATTAAGGACTTGTTCAAACTAAAATTATAGTTTTGGTTGATGGATTACTTAATTGATGGCGCTGTCAGGGCTTTCTGGATTACATTAATTGTGGTGGGTGTTTCCCCCTTATGTCATTTTAGAAAGAATTCTATTCTTAGTGCTGGAGCTCAGAAATAAGGATCGTACCTGTCTTTTAGACTTCCCCCATTGTGTAATATGAGGCTGCACTGGACAGCAAATGGATCCCTCTTCCATGTGGCAGCCCCCTGGGGCAGCTAGGGGGCCACCATAGTATACAGAGTCAGAAGCCTCATCTTCATGAGTTCAAATCCAGTCTCAGACACTTCCTGGTGGTGTGACTCTGTTTGTCTCAGTTCCCTCATCTGTAAAATGAGCTGGAGAAGGAAGTGGCAAACTGGCAAATCACTCCAGTATCTTTGCCAAGAAAACCCCAAATGGGGTCATGAAGAGTCAGAATCAAAACAATAGCATGTTTCTTTCCCTCCCCAATCTCCCCTTTTCCCAACTAACTATCCCCAGCTCCTTCCCTTACCCTTCACAAGACATGCTCTCAGAGCCCTTTGCCATTCTGATGTCCCTTTTGAAACTCTCCATTTTATCAATGTCTTTGCTAAAATGTGATCTCCAGAGCGTAACACATTAGATATTACCCTCTTTTTTTTAAATAGGGAGAGAAGCTGATTATTTAACCCATAAAGAACTAAAGCTACTGCACAGTAAGATGTATTTTGGTAACAAAGGAGCTGGTGTAATTCCCCACCCCCACTCCCACTGAGAGACTAGAGAGCCTGCTTCTTAAAAGCCATGATGACACATAATGGAGGTTCACAGCAGAGAGAGTACTCAATGCAACAAAAATGCATTGCTCAAGATCTGGGAGCTAATGCCACAGTCAGCTAAGAAGGGCACCAGTTTTTTCAGTTACTTTAATCGTTCCTAGCCTCAGTTTCCTTATTTGTAAAAGAGGGATAATATTGCTTATACTTCTTCCCAAAGCGAGACAAAGAAAGCATTTTGAATGAGTTGAATAGCACTAGAAAGAGAAAAAAGACAGAGACACAGAAAGAGACAGAGACAGAGGCAAAACTATACAGACAGAAAATGGATAGGATGCTTTTTGGTCAATCAATTAATGAGCAAGCTTATATCAGGTTTCTACTATGTCTCAGGCAACTATGTTAAAAGTGAAAGATACAAAAACTAAAGGTAAGTGGTCCGATCCTCGGAGAGATTATACTATACTTGACCAAGAAGACTGATTGTAACATGCAAACAGACAAATGCACACTAGGTAGTTTAAGGGGGAAAAACACTAACAAGAAAGGTCTAGGAAGATGTTTTGGAAAAGGTGATAGATGAACTGAGGCTTGAAGGAAGATTGGGACAATGAGAGGCAGGGAGGAGAAAGAAGTGTATTTAGGGAGAGAAGGAGGAAGAGAGGGAGGGACAGAGACAGAACAGACACAGAAACAGAGACACAGAGAAGAACATGAAAACAAAAAGTTGCCACGTTGCCTTGGAGTAATGATAAGCAGATGAATTTAGTTGGAACTTAAAAACTCTGAAGTGGGATGAAATAACACTGGAGTATATTGGAGCCAACTAGATGAGGGGGGCCTCTGGAAACTGGCCATTATCTATTTGTGATGTATTTAACAACTATTTGGTTAATCCTACTCCTCTGACCTCCCTGGATGAGTGAAAACTTCCACTCTCTCCCTAACCAACATCTCTCTTTTCTGGCAAGTTCAATGAAACCTAGGATTCTATCGTATCATAGGATCTTATCAATGCAACATCGTCATCTGATGGGAGGATAACAGGTTTGGCAGGGAACGTTTCTTGCCTTTCTTTCTAACCCTAGCATTTAGCACAGGGCTTGGTCCATAGTAATTGCTTAATAAATGCTTGTGGACTGTCTGATTTGAATGGACAGAAGGAGAGATAGAGACCCAGAGAAGGTGAGGGGAATCCCCGTCATTAAGAGAGTCTGGGGACCCAGGGAGGGTGTTATCTGAGCCACCTGAGACCACCAAGAAGGCACTGCTCCCATTATCACACTCGGAAGGAGCTGGAGGGGAGGTCCAGACAGAGTGGGGGGACAGAGAATGATGAGGAACACATTGGGGACAGCACCGTTCCTGGAGTAAAGGGCTCTTGGTAGGAGACAGACCCCATGGCCTAGCCCCATTCTTCTCTCCTTTCCACCCCCATCCTCCAGCCTAGTTTCTAAACTAGTGGATCTCAAAGGAGTCAAATTCTAGGGCAGCAGCAATCATCTCATTAACAAATCAAGAAAGCGAACGTCCTGGAGTGTGATATCATGGTTCTATAAGAAATGATGAGCAGACTGATTTCAGAAAAGCCTGGAAAGTCTTACGTGAATTAATGCTGAGTGAAGTGAGCAGAACCAGGAGAACACTGTACACGGTAACAAGATTATGTGACGATCGACTGTGATGGACTCTTGGTTCTTCTCAGCAATGCAATGATTCAAGGCAATTCCAATCGATTTGTGCTGGAAAATGTTATCCACATCCAGAGAGACAACTACGGAGATTGAATATGGATTAAAGCATAGTATGTTCAGTGTTTGTTTGTTTCTCGTGGTTTTTTCCTCTTTTGGTCTGATGTTTCTTGCCCAACATAACAAATATGAAAATGTGTTTAAAGAATGGCACATATTTAGCAGAATACTTGCTGTCTTGAAGAGGGGGGTGATAAGAGTGGGAGAAAAAATTTGGAACACAAAGTTTTACAAAAAACAAATGCTAAAAACTATCTTTACATGTATTTGGAAAATACCACTGAAAATCTAAGGAAAAAAAAAAAGAAAACATTCTGTACCCGCTGAAAGGATTAAGGTAGCTGGCTGCCACATGATATAAATTCTGATAACTCCTGTCTCTAAGAGACAAGCAAGCTCAGAGAGCATGTCACTTCTCTGGTCTCTGGCTCTCATAAATCCATTTCCTTCTGGATGAAGAAAATCACTTTTTTTAGTAGCCTCATTGCATTCCATCCACAGAAACACATTGGTTTGGGAATATGGACAACCTGAACTCATCTCTCCATAATAAGGAATCTAAAATGATCCCAATTTTTTCTCATCTGAAAAAAGTTTTGACTTTTCATATGATGTTAAAAATCACCAAATATTGAAATTGGAAAGGACTTCAAGGATCCCCTAGTCCCATTTTTTATCATTTTACAGAGGAGGAAACTGAAGACTATAATATTCCCCTCCTGATTAGGTGAAGTCTAAGGACCAGAGACAGGATTTGGACCCACATTTTCTGATACAAAAACACAGTCCACTATGTCCTACTAAGCCTTTTGGGGAAATGTCTCACAGAGGAGCGCTTCACCTACACGAGCTCAAGCCCTACTTGTGACGACAAGGATGGGACTCCCGTTCAGGTCTGGATTAGACCAGCTGTTCTCTTGGTTGTTGTCTGTGGTGCTGGAGAACGACCAAAATGGCATCGTGATGTCCAGGCCAAGTTCAGCATCTCTGACTGTGGCTGAGCAGAAAAACTCAAGCACGTTGGTCTCTAAATTTTGTACATCTCATGTCTTTTGAGCAGCAGCAATTCTGCTTAGAGCCCAGCACCTTCGTTGACGCCTTTGGGCCATGCGGGCAGTAGTCCACCAGTATCTCTAAGACCACTTCCAATTCTGAAATGGCGCATACAGTAGGTGCTCACAAAGTTTCCCCTCCTTATTGTGCTCATTAATGCTTAGTTGCTTAGAGCATCTCAATATGTATTCTGGCTATTGTGCCTTGTTATTATATCATTAAAGCAATACATCACTATTAATGTTTGTCCTCCATTTTATTCCGTCAGGGAGGTGATGCTATGACAGGCAAGTGAGTTGGATTCAAGTGAGGGAGGGCTGTGCAAGGTCACCTGCCTCACTTTCCCCTCCAGAACCATCTGGGTCCAGTGGCCAGGTCTAGAGCAGGAGAGCTGGAGATGGCCCTCACAACTCATCGCATCAGAAAGAACACAGATCGGAGACTCAGATCAGAAGGCTTCGGCCTTAATCCCAATTCCCCTACTGAATAGCTTCAGGGACCCGGATTGGGCAACCCACCTGAGACTGAATTTCCTCATCTATAAAATGAGAATAAGAATCCCAGCTCTGCTCACTTTCCAGATGTATTCTGGATTACAAGTAGGATAATGGATCTGAAAGTACTTTATAAATTGTACCGTGCTATTCAAACATGTTGTATTATTAATAATAATAACTATTAGCATTTATATAGCATTGTAAGGTTTGCAAAGCACTTAACATACATTATTGGATCCTCACAACAATCTTGTGAGGGATGTATTTTTATTTTCCCCTTTTACAGAAGAGGAAACAGTATGAGAGAAGTAGGATTTGAATTCAAGTCTCCTGGCTCCAAGTTCAACATTCTATTGATCCACTTTGCCTCCAAGCTACCTCAACAGAATTTAATTTTTTAGGGAATGGGGTTAAATGATCTGTCCAGTGAAACACAAGTAGGAGTGCTAAGTAAGGATTTGAACTCAGGTTATCCCGACTCCAGAGTTGGTGCTCTATGCACAACACCATCTAACTGCCCCATGTGCTTTATTTTATATGTAAAATAGAATCATATTTATTCCTGAACTTAAACCCCAAATAAAAGGATACATTTCATACTCACTTTAATAAATAGAAGATTATTGAAACTATAAATCTCAATTTAAAAAGACTTGCTTTTCTTCTTAAGTACTTAATAAATTCAAATGTAACTTTCAGAACTGTTCTTTTTGTCTGTGGTCTTCCTTCTTTCTTTTTCTTTTTTAGGGAGGAGGGTGAGGTTACTAATCTCTTCCTCTTTGCATCTCCTTCCACTAAAAGAGACAGAGAGAGAATCAAATCCTTATCACAAATGCCCAAAGTTCAATGAATAAAAAAGTTATATCCATATTCTTTCACGATAACCCCGACCTTACTTTAAATGTACATGACATATCATGGCTATGTTGGGGACCATATGCGACCCCTCAGAATCCCACTCAGAACTAGCCAGAGACTCTCCTCAAATTTGCCAGTCGGTGGCAGCCATGACGGAGCAGGGATTGCTTCTGTCTCCCCGTTCCAGCAGGGCACCCACTCCTAAAATCCCGAAGTATATATTGGGCAGGGAACTGGACTGAGTTGAGTCTTCAAGTTCCTTCCAGCTCTGAGAGTCTGGGGCTCGTGTGAGGGTAAGCAGTGACAGCTGATGGGACTCATTGCCCTTCATCCCATGAAAGGGAAGCCCAGCCAAAGCCGGGTTAGCTCTAATGTGGGAATGAGACTTCAGAGAGGAGAGTGCCTTTGTTGGTGCGTCCATGGATTTCTGTCAAGCCGCGGGATGGTGAGCCGCCTAAAACAAAGCAGAGCAAGGGGTCAGGTTAGGAGAACACAGGGTGCATGCTAAATGGGAGACCCAGGGGTCTCATGGGATTTTTGGGTCCCCTTTTCTTCTACAAGATCAAGCAACGAGACCCTTTTGAACTGTGACTTTAATGACTTGAAGCAAGAAGAACATGAAAAGTGGAATAAATGAATCAAAAGCTTTAACCAAAAAACATTCTTGAATAAAAACCAAATCTATTAAAGAGAAGAATCCCTAATTTGTGGGTGTGATTTGGGGAAAGTTTCTGCTGCCAGGATGGAAAATTACAGGCAGCTCTTTCTGGGAGAGGTGTAGGAATGACACGGGACAATTGGCTGCCTTCCTGCGGAGGCACATGAGAGGCTGCTGGGGAGGGGGCGGGGAGCAAGAGGAGCAATGGCTCCTTGGGGAGCCCTGGTCCAGGAGACTTAGCGGGGTGAGCAGATGTTCAGGACGTGAGGCTACAAGTCCAGGTCAGCCCTTCGGTCACTAAATATAAGCCCCAGTGCCCTCTGCGGAGTCTGACCAGATGGAAAAGGCACTGGATTTTGGGAATCAAAAACCGTGAGTTTGAGTTGTGTCTTGCACTGACCTCAGGCCAGTCTTCCTGACTGGTTTCTTCATCTAAAATTTTATAAAGATGTAACCATCTTTATTTCCCCGGGATTTGGATGCTTGTAGTATAATATCATACAGACAGGTAGCATCGGAGTGGACAGACACCAGTCTGGGGCAGGAAGAGCTCAAATGTGGCCTCAGAAACTTACTAGTTATGCGTCACTTCAGCCCATTTGCCTCAGTTTACTCAACTGTAATATGAGGATGATACTATTTCCCATCTCCCAAAGTTTTGTGATACTCAAATGAGATAATATTTACAAAGCCTTTGGTACATTCCCCCTCACATACAAAGCACTTAGTAAATGCTAGATATTCTTACCAATTATCATTTGAAGAACAGTTGTTGACCTGACTGGTAGAGGGACCTCCTCATTGGGCGATCGCAGCTCCCAGCCCAAAATAACATAAAATCCTTGTATTACATATGTCCCAAACGCTCTCTTTCCAGAATGCTTTGCGGTCCTGGATGGCTATATAACGTCTGCTCCTTAAATTATCCAACTTCCACATACGGCACGGAGAGCCTCGGCTTGGCCCATAAACCTCAGGTACAGAAGACGTTTGCTCTTCCCAAGTTTGAATAAAGTCCCTTTTGTTTTAGAAAGCTGTCTCCACAAAAGTTGCAATCCTGGAACTTCAAGGACCCAAACTCCAGTGTCCTAGTCATAGCCACAAAATGACCCTAAAAATGAGGGACAATGAAGGACTAGGATTCAGCAGTGATTCTAATATGTGACCACTCACCGGCTCTCTGCCTTAATATTCCCATCTGCCAAATGGGCATAATAGACAATAATGACAGCTAGCACTTATACAGCAATGTAACACTTAGATAGCAAGATTTACAGTGAGTTTTATAGATGTTATCTCATTTGGTCCTCACAATAACCCCGTGAGACAGGTTCTATTATTATTCCCATTTTACAAATGAGGAAACTGAGGATAGAAAAAGATCAGGTGTCTGAGGGTATTAAAAACATATATCCTACTGAGCTATCAGGGTTGTTATGAAGAGTAACTAAGGTAATGGATGTGAGGAGCTCTGAGAAATGATATAATATTTTGCAACCATAAAATATTACTCTATAAAAAGGAAAGGAAAAAAAACTCCCCTAAGGAATGACTTTGAAAGCTCGTTAATCACGAGGCACTTTAAATGTTATTATCACCATTTTGAAATGATGTGAAAACCAAGGCTCGGAGAGGTTCATTGAGTCTGCTTTGGGATTCTGGTCATGGCTATGTCAGGTGGTCAGCGTCAAATCCAGATCACCCTGACTCCAGATCGGACACTCTACTCTCTACACTCCCAACTCCTGCTTTCCAAGGAAATCTTGGGTGGGAATAAACAAAGAACCCGGAAGGAGAAGCTCCACAGAGCAGAGATTTCGATGAACTTTGACACCCAGTGCTCTAAACCACAATTGGCTTTTACTGTCCTTTGCCCCTTTTTTGTATCCCCAGCCCCTAATACAATGCCAGCACATAGTATATGCTTAATAAGTATTTATTGATTATTTTTCCTTATTTCTTTTATTTTTATAATACATTTCATTTCCAAGTTTATATCTCTTCTACCTATTAAACTATCCTTTGTAACAAAGATGAAGTAAAATGAACTGATGCTGAGTGAAGTGAGCAGAACCAGGAGGACACTGTACATAGGGACCAACTGTGATGAACTTGGCTCTTCCCACAATGCAATGATTCAAAGCAGTTCCAATAGACTTGTGATGGAGAGAGCCATCCGCATCCAGAGAGAGAACTGTGGAGACTGAATGTGGATCAGAACATAGTATTTTTACCTGTTTTTTTTTGTTTGTTTGCTTTTTCTTTCTCATTTTTTCCCCTTTTGCCCTTATTTTTCTTTCACAATTTAAAAGGATTGCATATATTGAATCTATATAAGATTACTTGCTGTTTGGGGGAGGGGAAAGGTAAGAGAGGAATGGAGAAAAATTTGGAACAAAAAGTCTTATAAAAATGAATGTTGAAAACTATGTATTTGGAAAAATAAAATACTATTGAGGAAAAAAATAAACTATATAGACTTGTAAAAACAAAACAAAAAAAAACAAAGATGAAGTAAGAAAGGAAAAAGCTCAATAAAACTCATCAACATACTGCCTGTATCTGATGGATGGAATGTACAATAGCCCATCCCCATCACTCTCCTATCTCTGCAATGAAGAAAATAAGGTGCATTTTCTCAACTCATCCAGGACCAAAATTTATCATTATAAATAGGCAGCATTTAGTTTTTTTTTGTTTGTTCTATTTGCATTATTTCAGTCATTTGTACATCGTTTCCCTGTTTCTGCTTACTTCATTGCACCAAAATTCATACAGCCACTGACTTGTCACAGAAACAAGGAAGCTCTGTGGTCGGTTGAAGACTTAATTATTTGATCTGGGATATCTCTGATTAACTTTTCCATAATATCTCATAGGCAGAGATGTCAGTTTATTAAGAGAGAGAATAGTTGAAACCCTAGGAAGTGCATGGCCCTGTACTATGGGCTATCGGGGGAATGGGACTGGTCTAGTCCTGACATTTCAAGGAAGCAGCAGCAGCAAATACTCTCTTATGTCAAGAGAAGTAGGACCCAATGACAGAATAGGATACTTACCAACTGTATGATCCTGGACAAATCACTTAGTTCTACTCAGTTCCCTCATCTGTAAAATGGACTGAAGAAGGAAATGGCAGACCACTGTAGCATCTCTGCAAAAAAGAAATCCAAATGGGGTCACGAAGAGTTATATTTGACTAATTGACCAAACAAGAAAAGCCGGAGAGCCAATCTCTTCTATTTGATTGATGAAAACTCCTTTCATATGATCAAAGGAAAATTCCTTCAGTATGCAGAATTCAGAAAGGAAAGTCAGAAAGCATCCGGAGGGCCAAGATCCCAGAGGAGAACAGATTCCTGGAGAAGAAAGGCCTCACAGAGAGTGAGAGAGGGAGAAGGACCCCCAACTCTCATTGCTTTTGGTTAGCAAAGATTTAATAGATATACATCTTCTGGGTTCAAATCCTGTATTCCTCATCTATAAATCTGGGATGAGAGGTCCCATCTAGCTCTAAATCTCTGTTCCTACTAATCCACCATGGAAAGTTTTGGGAAAGTTTTCTTCCTGTTTTTTATCTGCTTTGGCCCTTTGGTTCTCAGTTGGAATAATTCTGTGGAATGATAAATGACATTGAGAAAATAGGTTTTTTCTTTTTGCACTTCAGGCTTCCATCAGAAGGGGCTCTTAAAGGAATCACAAGCCAACCCATATAAATGTATATTTTATGACTGTCACCCTGAGACCCTGCAGGCTGATGCTATAGCTCATACATTAATAAGATAAAGGCACAAGGCTTTATGACTTACAAAATGCTTTACTTATAACAACCAGAGGAATGGGAAGTATAAGTATTGCTGTCCCCATTTTAAAGATGAAAAAACTGAGGGTAAGAAAGGGGGAGGGCAAGCAAGGAGAAGGAGGAGGAGAAAAGAGAGAAAAAGAGGGAGACAGAGAAAGAAGAAAGAAGAGGAGGAGGAGGAAAAGGGAGAGAGGGAGGAAGGAGAATAGATGACTCATTCAAGAATACTAGAGTTGCAACTCAAATCCAGTTCCAGTAATATTGCCATTTCTTCAAACTGCCTCTCCTCAGATTTTTTTAGTTGTGGACCTAGTAACTACATTCAAGTGGGGAATCTCAGGTGTGGAAACTCCTTATGTCTGTAATTTTTCGTTCTAGAGAGGTTGCCTGGGGACTTGAGATTAAGTAACTTACCTAGGATCAAGTTGCTATGAGGTCAGGGAATAGAGAACTGGCCTTGGAATCAGTGAGGAAGATCTGAGTTCAAAGCCTACCTCAATCACGTATTCACTCTATGATCCTGAACAAGTCACTTAAACCCTCTTAACCTCAGTTTTCTGATCTGTAAAATGAGGGGACTGGATCTTATAACCTCTAAGGTGCCTTCCAGCTCTAAATCCCATCCTCACATCCTGGGTTGGAGAAAGGCCTTGAACTTAAGGCTTCTAGATTCCAAAGTTAGCCTCTATCCCCTATACCACATTACCTCTCCATATTTAACCTGCTATTTAATATTATTTATCCCTTACAGTGCAGCTGGAGGAGAGACCATCCCCATTCCCTGACTAGGAGACTGAGGGACAGAGACACAAAGATTCTTGTTCATTAAGTGGTAAAGCTATCGGTCATTCAGATTTTGACCCTTAGTGTCCATCCATGCTCCCCTGCTAACCCCGACCAATATATAAGCAGGCTTGGATTACTTCCTAAGCATCCACATGAAGGAAGTGACCAGATTTTTAAAATGGGCAGCTGTCCTGAAGGATGCTAGGAAAGTTCTGTTATTGGTACTGTGGATGTGAGTGAAGAAGGTCCTTGTATAAACTCAATAAATGAATTAATAAAATAATCTTTGCAGCTTGTATTTTCTTTTTAATGCAGTGAAAGTACATTTAACATTCTAAATGTACATCTTATGACATTACTTATTTGTGTTTGTAGCAAACATTAGATTCTTTTTTAACCCGCTTCCTCCTTTCTGCTCCAACAGATATATTTCTAGTACCTCTTCTGTATGCTAGTTGCATATATTCCTCTTTATTCTCATTATTGAGGGATATTGAAAAGTAGAACAGTAAATTAGCCTTTTAGTAATCATCACAGATTTCATTCCAATTTTCATTTATTAATATTCTTCTATCATCCTTTTAGGAAAGCAATGAAGAGCCAGATGTCATACCATTAGCAACAAATCAAATTACCAAATAGATAAATAAATGTTAATGCATCTCCGCCCTCCATTTTAATGCACTCCACTTGCAAGAAACAATTCTCATTCCCATTGGCCCCACTCTTTGATCCTGCCTAAAAAAACCCAAAACCAGATAGCTGAAGTTCTCCAGATTTGCAATTTATTGCTTCTTCATCTTTACCTTTCAGAATCTTTAGCATCCTTCAAAGCACATCCTTCTGATTCCTTTCACTTATTCAAATTTTCTTCCCCTTAACCCATGTGGAAGAACTCCTCCCATAGAAACTCCCTTCACTGATAAAGACTGGCTGCTGGTCTATAATTTATAAACTTAGAGTCACCTGTGACAATGAGAGGGAAAGTGGCTTACTGGTGGTCACACAGCTAGTATGTGTGGGAGGCAAGATTTGAACCATGTCTTCTGGCTGTCTTGATATTATATAACATTTCCTTTCCACTTACTCTCCAACTTATTCTTGCTCTCCAGAGTTGGGTGTCCAGAAGGTAGCTGCTCCTTCTAGGGATAATTCAGTAAGACCATATTACTAACACTCACAAGCCCCCATCAGAGTGTTTCTAATCAACAATCAGCCACTGCACACAATCTCTCTTGTTGTTCGGTCATTTTCAGTGATGTCATGGTCCCATTTGTGGGGGGCTAACGACACTCCAGCCCATTTTACAGATGAGGGAAGTGAGACAAACAGAATGAAAGCTAGTTAGTGTTGGAGGCCAGATTTGAACTCAGGAAGTTGAACTTTCAGTCTGGCACTCTGTCCATGTACCACTTTAGCTGCCCTAATTAGGCATTTGTAGAATCCTCACATACTACCCTTGTTTGCCATGTCTCTCCTGGTAGATTATCCCCTCTCCCCCAGCTTCTCAGGGTTGACTATTCTACACAGTCTTGCCTGCTGCTTGAAGGTGCAAACTCTGTCAAGTGATTGTCTCTTTTAAATCCTTATCTGTTTGGAGTGTATCTTTGTTCCCTGCTGGATGCAGCATCCCCTATTAGTCCAGCGCTTTCCTTTCAGGTGTAGTTGATGGAGAGGAGAATGAGAGAAAGGAAAAAAAAAAAAAGAAATTCCCTTTTCCCTTCTTGTAGGCAACTCCCTCTATAGGCAGCTCCCATTTTACAATATTTCCCATTCTTGAATTGTATTATATATTCATACGTGCTAGACCTAGAATCAGGAAGACTCATCTTCATGAGTTCAAATCCAGCCTCAAAAGCTTACTAGCTATGTGATGTAGACAAGTCACTCAACTCTTTTGCCTCAGTTTCCTTATTTGTCAAACAAGCCAGACAAGGAAATAATAGAGAACTCCAGGACCTTTGCCAAGAAAACCCCAAATGAGTTAACAGAGTTAGGCACAACTGAAATGACTCAACAATATCAACAGACATCCATCACAGATAGTATTAAGCTATGATTGTTAGCCCCTTTTGCCCCCGAACCCGTCCCATGTGTCCCCTCTACTGCCATTGTTGCTGCAATGGAAGGGAGCCTCCATAGGACTGAGAATCATTTTGTATTTGACTTTGTTTTATGGATCCCACCCTGGCCAAAAAATTGCATCACTTAGTGATGGATCTAGAAGTGAATTTAACATTTGAATGTATTCAAAGCCTTTCCCTCACCTCAAGTGAGATGATGAATTCAAAATTTCTTACAAATCTTTGACTGCTATACACGTTCGTTAATATTGTTGTTGCTCCCATGATTATGACAGTTGTTCTAGCAGAGTTTATTCTCTGTCAGCATAGCTTCCAGAACTGGGGGGTTGCCTCCAGGTACAAAGGGGCATTGAGTAGGACCCGAGGTGTGCATGCAGGTTCACAGGAGGAAATGATGCTGAGAAAACATCAACAAAGAAACCAGGAGCTGCAGGCAGAACAAGCTTTGAAGACCATCCTCCACTTTTTACAGAGTTTGTTGGTTATCCAGGGAGAACAATGACACAGCAGAGTCACATTTCAAAAAAAGCTTTTGCTTGAAGGCCTCATAAAATTTGTTCTATAAGAAACAATCAGCAGGCTGATTTCAGAAAGATCTGGAGAATCTTAAATGAACTCATGCTAAGTGAAGTGAGTAGAACCAAGAAAACATTGTCCACAGGAACAACAAGATTATGTGATGATCAAGTCTAATGGATGTGGCTCTTTTCACCAATGAGATGATTCAGGTCAGCTCCGATGGTCTTGTGTTGGAGAGAGCCATCTGTGTAGGGATCACAATGTAGTATTTTCACCTTTCTTGTGATTATTTGCTTGTTTTTTCTTTCTGATTTTTTCCCTTTTTGATCTGATTTTTTCTTGTGCAGCATGATAAATATGGAAATATGTTTAGAAGAATTGCACATGTTTAACCTATACTGGATTACTTGCTGTTTAGAAGAAGGGGAAGATGGGGAAAGAGGGAGAAAAATTTGGAACATAAGATTTTGTAAGAGTGAAAATTATCTTTGCATGTATTTTGAAAATAAAAAGCTATTATTATTTAAAAAAAAAACTAATTCCAGATGTCTAAGATCTGAACCCCAGTCACTACTACTGGAAACAGACTCATGAAATGTAAAAAAATAGAGATCAAGAGAGCAGAATTTAAATTGGGAGAGATGTCTTGTGTAGAGAAGAAAAGGGTTCATTAAGTCTGTATTGCTGAGTATATCCTTCGCTGATGAACTGGAAGAAAGAATAAGAAAAAGTGCTTTAATGAAATTCACAGATGGCCCTGGATCACAAAAGTTGTGACCATCAAGCCTCTGGAAGGCACTCTGGGGTCCTTGGAGTGGACAGTCACTTTCTGTGATTCCTTTGTCCAGAAATAACAAAATAGCATTTAGTCAGACAGAAGCAGCTTAAAAAAAAACTGTGAACAACAGATTTCTTTTCTAAGGCTGAGATTGGAAAAGGAGTAATTCCATCTGACATAACTCAACAAATTTTCATAAATTACCTGAGTGTGAAGATGGTGCAAGAAAAATATAATTTAACAGTCATGTCCAGGGATGGGCCAGGTCCAGCTCAAACCAATTCACAAGAGCTGATTATTTCATGTTCAAGGGGAGCATTTGTAGCTCAATTTTGGTTCAGTCTTTTTCAGTCACTGATGTCCAATTCAGTCATTTGTTTGGGACTTTACATAATCCCTTTTGGTGGTTTTATTGGCAGAGATATGGAGTGGTTAACTACTTTTTTCTCCAGCCCATTTTACAGAGGAGGAAACTGAGGCAAGCAGGGTTAAGTGACTTGCCCAGGGTCACATAGCTGTATCTGAGTATGAATTTGAACTCAGGTTTTCCTGACTGGAGGCCAGGTGTTTATCCATTGCATTAATTAGCAGCTAATGCTACATTTGTTGAGTTGATTTATTGTTTTATTGATTGTTTAGATTCAAAAAAGTGATGGAAAAAAGTTAATTATATTGATTAAGCATAAAAGTGTGTTGTACATACATTATTTTTTCTTAGAGGGCTGGTCATGAAACGTGTCCCAGCATATGGCTGGCCATGCCCCTGCCTTGGATAGGAAGCTTATATTGAATTGTTTGGTTATCTTATGATCAGTGATGTGCAATTTTTTTTAAGGTTTTCTATTTTTGCTTAGCTAAGCACTTACAATTATTGTCTCTTTTATTTCTCACAACAACCCTGTAAGGCAGGGGCTGTCATCCCCATTTTACAGGTGAGGAAACTGAGGCAGACATCATTTAAGTGACTCACCTCGGGTCCCATAGCCAGTAAGGCCAGATCTGAGCCCAGTGTCCCTCACTTCTCTTAACCTCTCCAAACTTCATTTTCACACCTGAAAAAGGGGAATTAGAGGATCTCACAGAGTTGTTATAAGGATCCTAATGTTGCAGCCCCATATTCCGTTACACACCCACAGGAGCTGGGGTTTGAAGGAGGAATCCTGTGGCTGACTGGAGATGAGGAGGTTATTCAAGGTTCAAAGAACAGCCCGAGCAAATGTGCCCAAGAGGGAGACGAAGGACGCCAGAAGCCGAGCCAAAGGAACGACATACACAATGAGCTCTGCGACGAGAGAAGTGAACAGCGGCGGGCACCACACTCAGCCCCCGGCTCCAGACAGCAACGCTAAAGGGCCCCTTTCCTCTCTTAAAAGCTGGTGAGGCATCCGGGGGTCGGCACTGGTCTGAATGTTTGTCGGGTGGTGTCTGGAGAAACAAAACCCAAATGCGACAGACAGAGATCTGTTAAATGTATGTGCGGGTGTTGTGTACGTTTGCTCACATGTGCCATAAATAAACTACATATATGTCATGCAGCATGTTTACATGTTGCAATTGTTCTGAAGGATTGTAATGTGGGTATTGCTAACAAAAACAAGTGTTTATATATAATAATGTAATATATATAAATATTTGTTTCTTGCTCTGTTTTTCCTTTATATATATATATATTATATGAATATATGTATATAAGTGTGCATGCTATTATTCTAAAGGATTATAATTTGGGTATTGCTAACAAAAACAAGTGTTTATATAGAATAATGTAATATTATATATATATATAAATATTTGTTTCTTGCTCTATTCTTCCCTTATATATATTATATGAATATATGTATATAAGTGTGCATGCTATTGTTCTAAAGGATTATAATTTGGGTATTGGTAACAAAAACAAGTGTTTATGTATAACATATAAAACATACATAAACATTCTTGCTTTATTTTTTTTTATATATGATGTATGAATGTTAACATAAGCATTTGTTAACAGATATAAAACTTTGTTTCTTGCTCCCTACTTTCTTCACATATCATATGTGCGTATGTAATTGTTCTGAAGGGTTGTAAGGGTAGTATCTATGGCGATAAGAAACAAATGTTCCTTATATGTATATGTGTGTATGTATATATATATTATGTGTATAAGAAACAAATATTTCATATATATGAATGTATACATTTATACACACATAAAATTGTTTTCAGACACACATATACATATATATCCACCATATGTACTTTATATGAAGAAAGAATCTTCAAGGACTAGAAAATACCGATAAGAGGAGAAATGTTCCAATTGACTATTCATAAATCCAATGCCCTTTTTCTGTGGGGATGACATTAATGAAAGGCCAAGTGACAGCTAATGATCATATCGCCCTTGACAGCTATGTAATTACAATACATAAAATGGCAAACTTGGGTTGGAAAGACCTGAGCTCAAAATTTGCCTCAGATGCTTATTTACCTGAGTGACCCGGGCATCTCTAAACCTCAGCTTTAGCATCTACAAGATGGAAATAATGATAATGGCTCTTGTCTCCCAGGTGAAGATCAACAAGACAATATCTGTCAAGTCTTTGCCCACCTTAAAGTGCTACGTGAATGTCAACGATTACAATTATACACATTATGTCATATGATTCCTAGAGTGACTGTGAGATAGACAATACAAGTGTCCTGAGAACCATTTCACAGCTGAAGCAATCAAGAAATGGAGGCTCCCAGAGGTTGTGACCGAGCCAGTGAGTGGCACGCCTGGGACCCCAAGCCTAGATTTACCTACCTCCCTTCGGGAGCTGAAGTTGTCCTTCCAGTGAGCGGGATGGCAATGAGGTCCCCTGGCCCTTTCTCACGCTCCACCCCCCGCACCCTGGGGTTGTTGGCAGAGGGGCACAGTCTGTGGCCGCAACTGGGCGAGGCTGGCAGACCACGGCCTTACCCTCCTTCTCACGTGTGACTGTGCGGGTTTGTGGCCTCGGGGTTGATGCAGCCCTAGGGGCGGTTATCTCTGCTACAAAGTCCAGTCTGAAGCCTGGAAACTCAGCCTGAGCAGAACCCTCAAGGCCGACAGAGCCTAACGAAGGGACTCGTGCCCGGGCTTCCAGAGACCAAAAGCAGCTCATTGCTTCCTCTTTCGTGGCAGAGAGGGCGAGGACGATAGCCCAGATTATGGTGCCCCTTTCAGACTTAGTCACCGCATTGGACGTATCCTTATTGTTGTTCTTGTTTTTGAGAAGAAAGGGTTCAGCCTGGAAGAAGAGTGAAATGGGAAGAAAAAAGGAGTCATTTTCATGTGTGTGTGTATACATCTCTATATGTACACATACACACGTATGTATACACACAGGCACACACAATTCCATGTACATTTTATGTCTTTATACACATGTAATTGATTTTGTTAAAGAATTACAACAACACTGCTTGGGTTTTGTCCCTTTTGATCTTATTTTTCTTGCACAGTACGACAAATATGAAAATATGTTTAAAAGAATCGCATATGTTTAATTTATATCAAATTGCTTGCTAGCTTGGGGGGAGAGAAAGGGAAAAATGTGGAACACGATGGGTTTTCAAAGGTGAATGTTGAAAGCTATCTTTGCAAATATTTGGAAAAATAAAATACTATTAGAAAGAAAGAAATGAAATTGGATTAAATTATACACACACACTCACATGCACAAACAAATAAAGAATGACAACAGCAGTCCTATCTATCAGATGGGCTCAACATTCATGCAATTCAATAAGCATTGTCTCTTTCCCAATGGGGAAACCGCCTAAGGAAGTCAAATTAAAACTTGAAATTTAGTTCAACTTAATTTAGCAAGCATTTATTGAGTGCCTACTGTATGTAAAGAAGAGAAGAAAGAGTGAATTACAGGTGTGAGCTTGGGGAAGGAGCAACTTGTGAGAAGGAGCAGCCCCCCAAAATAAGAACAAACATTCTGGTCCATCACACAATAAAGTCAGTATTAGTTGGAATGTAGAGTGCTTGAAGGAGATCTAAAACTGGAACAATAGGTTAAATTTAGATGGTGGAGAATTTTAAATAAACTCTAGAGTGTATGTGCTTCATTCTTGAAGTAATAGGGAGCCACAGATGACTCTTGGTCAGGGGATGAGTGTCATGAGCCCCATGCTACAGGAACGCGCTTTGGATGTGGTAGATGACTAGGAGAGAAGAGAAACTAGGAGAAAGGCCAGTTAGCAAACTACTGAAATCAGAGATGCTGAGGATCTGAACTAGGGATCTGGCTCGGTAAGTGGATGGATGTGGGGGACGCAAAGGTAAACTGACAAGATATGGCAACTGACTGAGCATGGGGTGAGATTTAAAGGAGAAAAAAGTTGGGGATACCCCTAAGTCTGCCGGTGTGACCGACCAGGATAATGTCACTTGATAAAAATAAGGAAATTTGGAGGAAGGTTGAGTTTGAACCTTAATGACTTAAAAGCGTGAAGGTTGGTTGAGTTCTATCACTCATTCACTTTATGACCTTGAGCACCTGCAGGAACTGTTTCCTGAAGATTGAGTTAAACAGTTCATAACCTCCCTCCCAATTTTGTCATTCTTTGATGCTCCCTCAGATTATTTTCTTAGAAGTAGAGTTCTATTCACGGATCTATTTCACAGGGTGTATCGTCTCCCTTAAATTTCCATACCTGAAGTGAGTAAATGGTGAATCTGGGAAGAGACGTTTAGGACCAACATTAGGTGATATTTACATATATAGCTATTTTAATTGGTGACAAAGATATATTTTTTAATCTATAAGTATTGAGCAGATCTCTTTTTTTCCCAAAATTTAACATTTATTCAGCCTGTATTGTGTATGGCTCCAGAGGAGACACAGAATTGACATAAGATAATCATTGACCTCTTGAAGACTATAGTCTAGATCTAAGTCATTACTTAATTCTATATTTTTTGTATTGATATGACCACCAGAGCAATCATAGCTCTAGATACAATCTAGTTGGATACAAGCATATTCCTGAACTTTCATTAACAATTTCATAATATCTCAGATTTCAAACACTTGTATTTTCAGGGTGTTAGGTGATATAATTTCAAAAGAGAATTGAAAGGTGGGACTCCAGGGTTAAATCCCCTTCTTTTCCACTAATCTAGTGGAAAGAAAAGTGTACTGGGGGGTCAGAGACTTGGGTTTAAGTCTCAGTTCTGCTACTCATTACCTGGATAATGGATCTCTCCATGGCAGACCCTCATTTTCTTCTCTGTAAAAGGAACTGTTGAAGAGTTGGTGTTTTAGAGTCAATTGGGAGCCCTGAATGTCCTTAAGCATGGGAATAATGTGATCATATCTGTGATTTGGGGATAATTTTTCAGGCTGGGACCATATTGTTAAATATTTAACAAGCTTGGGATGGGAATGAAGAGAACTGCCTATGATATACTTTTTAGCGCTTCTTTTTTGTTTTAATTTTTAATAACAGCTTTTTTATTTTCAAAATACATGCAAAGATAGTTTTCAACATTCATACTTGCAAAATCTTGTGGTTCAAATTTTTCTCCCTCCCTTCCCCTACCTCCTCTCCTAGACAGCAAGAAATCCAATATAGGTTAAACATGGGCAGTTCTTCTAAATATATTTCTACATTTCCATGATATAGTTTTAAAATTTAATTTGAATTCTTAACATTTTTAATAACATTTCTTCCATCACTTTCTTAAGTCTAGACAATTAACAAAATAATAAACTGAGCCTTGACTTGTAGAGTTTTCCAGTTTTCAAGGTGTAAATGCTTACACTGAATATTTAGCAAGTCTCCCCCCCAGTCAGAGTCAGTTTCATTTGGCACCAGCATCCCTCTTTCCAGTTCTGAATGTAAGATTTCATGACATCTCTTGCTGTCTTAGAATTTATTTTTCCATTTTGGAAAGGGGAAAAGTAGCACCTCAGGGGCAGTCTTGATGGAATCTTAGCTGCTGTTTGAGCCCTAATATCATGATTCTCTCTCTCTCTCTCTAGAACAAAAGGATCTTTTACCTTTTCCATGCACATCTAGATGCTATATCCTGACTTTGTCTCTGTTTCTTTCTCTGAGTCTTTCTCCCTTTTTCCTTTTCTCTCTCTCTCCTCCCCTCTCCTCTTTCTCTCTCTATTTCTCCCTCATATCTGCCCTCTTTCCCCCTCTTTCTCTATCCCCCTCTTTTTCTCTCTCTCTATTATCCCTCTCAATTCTCCTGCTCTTTCTCACTCTCCCTTCTCTATATAACATTCCCTCTCACTCTATTGGGTTGCTTCTCTGCCTTAAGGAGGAGACCCACAGGGTATATCACCCCCAATTAATGTCTTTTGCTTGATTTGGAGATAGTTGAGCCCCAATTCTTTCAGAGATGACATTAAACTCCTGTCCTGATATCCCACCATTTTTGGCATGTCCCCCAACATTTTTGGTGTCCAAAGTAGAGCCTAGTCTTTGACTTTGATCCTCTCCAACTTGAGGTAAGCTCAATCCCTGGTAGCCAACAGGAAAGGCTAATGGGAAGTTTTTCTGGGACCAAACACCCTAGATGTTTCTCTAGATGGGAGACACTCCATTTGGAAATCTTGTGACTTCTTTCTCCCCACAGGTCTTTCATTTGAAGCCAAGGAAGACTTAAGGAAGAGTCTTGTTTTCCTGGATTTACAGCATAATGGGGCAGTCTCCTTCCCTAGCACCAGACTTTTGCACAATTGGGAAAACTTGGTCTCTAGTACCTAAAAAAGCGGTCTTAAATTCTTCTGCAATATTGCACAACCTCAGTATAACCCCCCTTCTCTATTTAAAACCTGACTTGCTTCCTCATTTCCTTTCTTTCTCCCTCCCATCCTTTGATTCTCAGCTCCTCAAATACAAGAAGCAGGGCCCCTTCCCTCCTCTCAATCCCACAAATCGACAGCTCTCTCAAAACTTTGTCCATTGAGAAAGAGGGAAAGTGATCGAGGGGAAATTACAAGGACATGGAAACATGTCCACTTCTCCATGTCTAATCTTTCTCAGATCAAAGAAAAACTTATCCGCTTCTCTGAAGACCCCACCAAATTCACTCTCCAATTTGATCTAATGGGGGGAAGGAGAATTGTAGTTGGAGAGGGAAAGGACTAAAGGGCTAGAACAAGGAATTGAGAACAGAATCAAATTTTAGCTGTCAATAAATCCAGTGCCAAAAAGGGCTCTGCCCTCAAAAATCATAGCATGGATTTGTGCTTCCGGTGCCATTAGAAGGACCATTGGTCTAGAAGAGTAAGTCCCCGAGCTTATGGCTTAAGTGTGGCTGAGAGACACTGGGAGACAGACTGCCCTCAGGGAGGTTGAGCTGCTGCTGGGTGACGTCCACATTCCTCCCTAAATGAGCTCTGGAGGGGGTGGAATAGGAGTGTTTTCACTCTAGTTTGCTGAAAGAGACTTTACTTCCCCCCTTAAGACTAGAGGAGACACCCCAGCACTACCATTCCCCCTGCAGCACTGTCTACCCATCCCACTTGCCCTATTTGCCTTCCCAACATTTACACTCTAATTCTCTCCCCCATTAGCTCTAGTACTGATAGAAGCATCTCTAGATACTCACAGCCCAGACCCCCTTGATCCCACCCCTGGGATCAAAACACTTTTGAATTATCAGGTATGAAATAAAATTGAATATAATTATTTCATACCTGATAATTCAAAAATGTTTTTTATAAAGCCAAATATAATAAGATCAATAGTTTGTATATGTGATAATTTGCTAATGCAATTGGTGCTATCTGAAGTTTATTGCTTGTGCTATTTTTGTATTTCTAAATCGGTATTATGAAATTTGAGAGACCATTGCTAACTAGAAAAGATATTAGATAAAACTTCCTTTTTAATCTGAATATTGTTAACACATGAAATGGGCTTTTAAAAGGATGTGAAAATAATTTTTTGGATATTTGAAAACTGTCAAATATTTAATTAGGTATATTTAGTTATAGAGTAGGTAATCTTCCGAATCTCAAAATACGGGTAGTTTTAATTTATAAGTAAATTTATGAGTGTTTTTATTATCTTTTTATTGGATATAACTATTTCATTGCTGGTAATTTTATGTGAGTTTTTAGATGTGACCAACTTATAATGCCAATATTAAGGTGATTCTGTGTAAGGTGATTTGGAATCACATTCAACTAGATGAAGGTCATTTTATTGGTAATTAATGGGATCCCAAAATCTGGACACCCAAGAAAGAGGAGAAGAGTTCATGAAGAAAAGAAAGAACTTGGACTGCAACAAGGGTGGGTGAACAAGAAAGAGAGAGAAAGAAAATCAGCACCTTTACTCAGGAATAGAACTGGCACTTAACCCTTTCCTGGCTCATAAAAAGGGAAAAGGTTTGTGTGAATTGAGAATCAAACTAAAAGGTCATTGAGTTTGATTGGAACTTAATTCCAATCTAACTTTAGTTAGACTCTAGAGAGTCTTACAAACTAAAGTTAAATACCAGTCAATTTTTTTTCTTTTCTTTTTTCCTGGTTTTCTTCCATTTTTTTTAATTAAAAAAATTTTTTTTATTATTATACCAGTCAATTTTCTCGCTCCACAAGAGCAAATGCCTCTTGCTTGAGCCTGAATTCTTTCAGAGACGACAGTGGAACACATGTCCTGGGACCCCAAAATTTTTTGGCATATCCCACCCATTTTTAAAGTGGTGTATATGTGTGTGCACACCCACATGCATGTGTGTTAAAACTAGAAACCTGACTATAAATTATATGAGATTCCTACTCATATTGGTAATAGATTGTGTTCTATTGAAATTTTAAGAATTAAATGACTAAAAGAGATGGAAATTTTTGTATAAAATCTATTATTTTATCAAACTTGCTAACCTTGTTTTATAATGGTTTTTAAATGCAATTTTTAAAAACTGGGTATTTTTATTTGTAGTTAAGAAGAAGTCATATCTACAACTATTTGTCTATCACTTATAAATATTATAAGATTGTTAGCCTATTTGGAATTATTATCACAATGTTAAAATCTAAAATTGGTCTTACAAATTTGCTTAGCTTATAGAAATGATTTTTTTTATCGCTCTTTACACCAGGATGAGTTTAAACTTAAGAAATAAAAAAAAAAAAAAGAAGTGAAAGATGTTAAGTGAAATCTCTTATGTGTGTGAGTCCTGGTAAATTTTTATTGCTTATTGCAATTCCATGAGAGTAAAAATAACTGTATCTAGTCCTAAACTGTGATTAGTGAAACTTGCAATTTGAGATAAAATCTTGGAACTGTAACTGATATTGTTTTGAGTTTTTGAAATTTAATTTTAATTGTTTGATGAATTATTAATCAATAATCCACCATTTGAGAGAAATGCCATTAGCTATTCAGACTGATATGATCCTGAATTGTTACAGGTAAAGATCTATATCTGGGCAAAAGCTGGGAGAATAACCTTTGGCCTAAGCTTAGGTGGGGTTCTTCTGACTCAGTTTCTCATTGTGTTCCTTTTGTCAGGAATATTTCCCACCTGATTATTCCTGAGTCTGGCTATGAGGTGGAATTATTACTGCATGATTTTGTTGTTGCCTCTGACTTACCCTGAAGTCAAACAACTAAGTCTTGACACATATGTGACTTTAGGCTTAAGCCTGCCCAGTTTGATGCTGTTATAACCCTGCCCCTGTTTGTTTTGTTTCCTTTTATAGCAAATTTCTATAGTTAGAGCACGTGGTCAGTAGAAGACATGAGCACTATTGTCCTCCCAATGACCAGGTCCCCGGGACATGGTAGCGTCCCTCAGTGTGGCTTGAGTGAAATTTATATCCATTTCCATCCTCTTTTAGGCAGGGTCAGCTTTTTGCCCCTTCTCAGCCTGAAGCACTTGTGGAAGATGAACCTTCATCCCTGGCCCTAAATGAATTTGGGTCCCAGTTCTTCAAGGAGGGAATGATGGAGCCGTAGCTGCTGCCAGCTCAATGTCCTGACTCTCTCTCTCTCTCTCGGGCTTCATTAAAACAAAAGGCATTTTTCCTTGCATATCCTATCTGGGATATAATCACAGAGATTTTTCCTGTGCCCATCTTATCTGCAGTTTTCCAATTTGTCTGCTTAGCTCAATTCTCCTGCTCTCTGTTATCTTCCCTTCTCTATATTATTCCTGACCTTACTTAGCTTGGGTGTCTCTCTCTTAAGGAGAAGGACCGCAGGGTATGTCACCCCAGTAAATGCCTCCTGCTTGAGCATGAATTCTTTCAGAGATGACACTGGAACACACGTCCTGGGACCCCAACATTTTTGGCCTATCCCACCGGTCTTATCCTAGATTCAGAAACTACCGTGACTCAAATGCATCTGGTCATTTGGGGAAAGGATCATAACATGACAGCACGGATAGTTTCTCTGCCACTGGGCATTTTTGATTCTGTTGTTCAGAATCACTGGGAAAAAATATAATCTGGAACTTAAGGAAGAATTTGAAAGTTACCCCTAAGAATTTAGAGGCTTTTCTCAGGACACTGGCTTGGCGGTTCCTCTGAGAATAGCCCAGAAGGGTCTGTGTGCTTGTCCATCTCCTGTAGAACAGATTAACGCCATGAATCCTCTCATCTTCTCTCTGGATGTCAGCCCTCTTTTCTGTTTCTCCTTGAGGGAGAAAGGATGCAAGATTGTGTCATAGAATCATGAATTAAGATCTTAGAATTATCTAGTCCCAATTCTTCACTTGGGAAGATGAGGAAACTGCGTGTCAAAGAGGTTAAGGGGGTTTATAACATCCAACAAGTCCTGGGACTTGTGATTCCAAACTGAGTGTTCTTTCCATTCCACCCTCTGACTTTCTGTCACTTCTGTGAATGTGAATTGTGTTCTTTACCATCTTTCCAAAACCATCTGAACGGCTTGGATGGTCCGTGTGAATGCTTTCACTTGAAGTCAGTCAACAAGCATCAGTCAAGCATCCCAGGGATACCAAGAAAAGCAGAGGCGTGGTCTCTCTCTCCTCAAGGAAACAACATACAAAAGCTATTTATGTACAAGATAGACACAGAGCAAATGAAAGGTGCTGTCGCAGGGTAATTATAGTCCCCAAACGAGGTAGTTGTAGAAAGAAAATAGATTGAGTGGAAAGCACAAATTGCATAATAAAACAGCCCAGCAAACCCC
Organism: Antechinus flavipes; assembly: GCF_016432865.1. Lineage (NCBI taxonomy): Eukaryota > Metazoa > Chordata > Mammalia > Dasyuromorphia > Dasyuridae > Antechinus > Antechinus flavipes. The sequence continues at coordinate 40,942,563 of NC_067399.1, forward strand.
ATCTTGGGGAGCACTGAGAACTTGTCTATAGATGATTAGGGGGTCCTCAAACTATGGTCCTCAGGCCAGATGTGGCAGCTGAGGACGATTATCCCCCTCCCCCAGGGCTATGAAGTTTCTTTATTTAAAGGCCCACAAAACAAAGTTTTTGTTTTTACTATAGTCCGGCCCTCCAATAGTCTGAGGGACAGTGAACTGGCCCCCTATTTAAAAAGTTTGAGGATCCCTGGTTTAGAGAGTCAGTGCTTGAAGCTGATGAAGTTAGGGCCATGAGTTCACTTCTTGAGTGACCCAGTCAACCAGACTACATGTCATAAGGGAGTGTCCCTGGGAAGGACACTTTCTATTATGCCAAAAAAGTAAATTTACAGAGAATCCCTAAAGTCTCAATGCTATTATAAACTATTAAGGCTTAAATCAGCTCCAAGACTTTTGGGACACCCTTTTTGTGGCTACATCATCTTCCTTTACAAAGTAGAATAAATTATTACTCCACTCTCCCTCTTCCTGAGACATTAGTTTATCATCCTGTTTCCATTATGTGTAATTCCCTCTAAGATTGCTTTCCATCTACTCTGTATCCATCTTATATGCAGATAGTTATTTGCTATTATCTCCTCCATTAGCATGCGAATTACTTGAGAGTAGGATGTCACATTTCCATCCCTTAAAAGAGTCCTTGGCCCTTAGTAAGTGCTTAGTAAATTCTGGTTGATTGACGAGCACATTGGAGACTTCATCTGTTCATATGAACAATATCTCAGTGGTTCTCAAACTTTTGTTCTCAGTATCTTCATGTTGTTAAAAACTATCGAGGATCTGTTCAAAGAATTTTTGTTCACAGCTATATTTATAGCTGTTTACTATATTAGAAATAAAAATAATTTTGAATTTGCAGACCCTCTGAAAGGGTTTCAGAGACCCCAACAATTCTTTGGAACATACTTTGAGGACCACTGCATCCCGTGCACTTGGGTGCACTGTGGGGCGCTTGGATTTGAGTCCTAGCTCCACCACTCTCTCGATGGCTGACCTTGGACAGATCCTTGAACCATTAGGAAATGGCATTCCCATCCATCAAATGTCAATGATGCTTCCTCTATCAGACTGACAAGATTGCGTTGAGGGTCAGAACCAGAGAAGGCACAGAAGGGGAAGAGGCTGCATTTGGTCCAGCCTGAATTCCAACAATTCCCTTCAAGCCATATCCAATAGGCTTGAAGATCTGCAGCAAGGAATAACCCATCATTTGAGATGATGCAGGTTGGACACTTTACAACTATATTATAAATAGATTTAAACTATTATCTCTTGTAAGAATCTCAAACAGCTGTTACCTTTCTTTGAACACCCAGCCTTTAGCCCACTGTCTGGTAAATAGTAGGCGCTTAACAAATACTAAGTGATTCACTGACTTACACACAAACTCTTCCATATTTAAGGTCATTAACAGCCAATTTATTAAGCGCTTATTATGTGCCAGGTTTAACTGGAGTCAGAGGATCTAGAATTGGAAGAGACTTTAGACATGATCTAGTTCCCTCATTTTCTTTTTTTTTCCTTTTTCCTTTTTTTAAAGAAGAATTCGGTGTTAAGTGACTTGACCCACAGATGTCTGAGATCAGATTCTAACTCAAGTTCTCCTGACCCCAAGACTGGTGCTCTATCCACTGAAATGCCACCCATCTGACCCAGCTGATCCTTAGAGATGAGGACAAAACTAAGAATTAAATGACTTGAATATGAAGTGGTAGAAGCAGGATTTGACTCAGATGTTCCTTCCCCATCTTGAGCTCTTTCTGCTGTATCAATATCTTGGGTTCTTCCCTGAAAGGAAGGAAAGATGATCCTCACATATCAATAAATTACCCAGATTTCCATTTGCAGACCATCATCTCTAATCCTCATAAAGGCAAGTTGTTCCCTGCGTCATTGATGCATCCTCAATTGCAAGTGCCCGCTGTAATCTTGAACATGGTCATCCCCTCCTCCCCGCCCCCAAAGGACTTAGAGACAAATCACCCATGTAAACGGGCTAGCGATTTCCTCTCTACAAGCCTCGTGTTCTTCATTTGTAAAAATAAAGGGATTGCCTGAGAGCAGGCTTCTTAACCTTTAAAAATAGGTCTTTGTGTATTTTATTTTGTGCATTTAAAAACACGGCTCCATAGGCTCACCAGAGTTCCCAAAGATACAGAAAAGATGCTTCCAGGGTCTTTAAGGTACCTTCCCACTCTGAATTGGTCGGAAAATGCTTCACAAGATGGAGTCTGTTCCTCTCCTCTGCCTTTGTTCAGGGAGGCGTCAGGAGAGAGATTCCAGAGGCCGACCGAGAACCCCATGGACAGGTCCTTCCCCAAGGTCGCACAGTGAGTCAGAGCCAGTGCTGACGGCACAGCCAGAGACTCGGCGTCTCCTCTGCTTGGACGTGGCCAGTGTTTTTCCTGCCTGGTCCTCCTGGGCGCTGGCTGCTGACACTGCTTTCTCCCTGTCACTTTCTGTTTTCTTTAATAAGAGAAATGGCCTGGCCTTGGACAAGGCAGCGGGAGCGTCGCCCTCCCCTCCAGAGGGTGTCTGTCTCGGGCCAGACCCCGGAGAGCCAAGCCCAGAGGAGGAGCAGAATGGGGCAGAACACCGGCTGGGCCCAGGACAAGGACCCGGCGGATCGCAGAGACGGTCGGGAGAAAGACCTGAGAGAACGTGTGCTTTTTTGTTAGTTTGTGGAATAGGCGAGTGGGAAGATGCTTCCTGACTGCGTGACCTCCCGAGTCACTTTATCTGGTACCAAGTTCCCTCCTCGTGGGGATAATAACATCCTTCCCTCTCAGGATCGCTGAGGGTCAAAGCGAGCTAAAACATGTAAAGTGCTTGGCACAGCGCCCGGCAGAGAGTAAGCACCTCGCAAACCTTAGTTATTGTTGTTGTTACGGTCGTCGCCATCCTTGTGGAGAGCTGGAAATGCCCCCCAAAGCTACAGAGAAATGGCCTACTCGAGAGATGTCAGAGAGTGGAGAGAGTCTACTTCCTTGGGGTGGGGGACCACCTGTGGGCCCCGGCGGAGGCACAGGGAGGCTGGGAGACTCACACGGCCCCTGGCCTCAGAGTGGGCAGAGGCAAGTCTCAGCCTTGGGCAGGCGCCCCATGTGTCACTGCAGGGGACCCATCTGCTCGAGGATGAGGACTCCCTGGGAGGGGCGGCATCTTGGAAGGCGAGGCTTCCCATCAGCTGGGCAGAGCATCTTTCCCCTTGAGCCCCTGCCCCTCATCCCTTGGTGGCAACATCACTGCCCCTTCTCCCCCAGCACAAAGGCACATTATATTCTTCTCCCTTGGCAGCCCATCCGGGGACCAATGGACAGAGGCTCTGAGAAGTGGCGTTGGTGAATTGATGGAGGGAGCTTGAGTCTTATGACTACATTCTGAGTCACCTGGGCCCATTTTAGTCCTCGGCTGCCCCCGCCCACCCTGGAGCCTCCCCTCCTGCTTAGGGGCAGTGCCAGTGCCAGTGCCAGCCGAAAGTGGAACTAAATTATGTTTGGTCTGCGTCTCACTGTGCCGAGTCATCCCCAGTCTGAGCAGGGCCTGAATCCCGGGATCTGCAAGTACCATCTTTATGGTTTATGTGCCTTAAGGGACAGAATCATCCCCCTTTAATGCCAAAGGATTTTGGTTTTTATTGCTATCGATCGGCCTTCAAAATAATCCTGAGAATGCCCAGGGAAATAGAGGCTCGGGCCCAGATGGGCTCTGTCTTGCTCTCAGAAATGGATTTCTGTGACGACCCAGTAAAACAGCTTTGTGCTGTTGCTGAGCAGGACTTGGTTCACGGCTAATGGCCGGTGAGGGACTGGAGGTTGGAGGGCCCCAGGGAGAGCCTGAAAATGCCTGGAGAGCTTCATGGAGAGAAGATGGAGAGAGAATCCCCTCCCCCTCAACACCATAATCTTTTCCACCTTCAAACCTGGTTTAATAAAACAGAGCCAACAGCAGGCAGCCAAGGGGAAATGTTTTAGTGGAAAAGGCATCAGAATGGGAGTCCACTCCTGGCTCTGTTACGTATCCCACGGCGAGCGTGGCCGAGTCTCTCTGGGCCTCAGTTTCCCCATCTGGAAGAGGGCAAGTTGGACCAGAAGGTCTTTAGGATCCCTTTACATTCTAAATCTTATGAAGCCACACTCGGTGGTCTTTCCTGTTATGTCCATGGCACACAGATTCTGCCCTTCCCTCCGGTCTACAACCTTATGGTGAAGCAGGGATTGGTTCATTCGTCCATTCATTTATTTGATTGTTTATTAGTTTGTTTACTTGTATCCTAACCACTTTGCACAGTGTCTGGCAAGGAGTAGGAGCTTAGAAATGCTGGTTGAACAAACAATTCCTTAATCCTCAACTCCACACAGGTCACAAGCCCCCGTGTCCAACTGCTGCCAAATCTTGTCCTTCTTCTTGTTTGGTGGAGGAGCTGGCCTGCCCTCACTCACCTCTTGGCCCTGCCCCTGACTTTCTAGACGTCAAAACCGTATCCCCTCACCTTCCTCTACCCACCCCAACCTTTTGGTTCCCCTTTGGTGTGTGGCCTTCCCCCAGGAAGCCTTGTACTTGTACCTGCAGGGCTTAGAATGGTGCCTGGAAGATTAATCTTCCTTCCTCCCTTCCTTCCTTCTTTCCTTCCTTCCATCCTTCCTTCCTCCTTTTTTACCTTCCTTCTATCCTTTTCTCCTTCCTTTCTTCCTTTCATCCTTCCTTCCTTCCTCCTTTTTTACCTTCCTTCCATCCTTTTCTCCTTCCTTTCTCTCTTCCTTCCTTCCTTCCTTTCTTGTTTCCTTCCTTCCTTCCTTCCTTCCTTCCTTCTTTCCTTCCTTCCTTCCTTCCTTCCTTCCTTCCTTCCTTCCTTCCTTCCTTCCTTCCTTCTTAATTATGTGGCCCCAGACAAGTCACTTAAGCTGTATCTGCCTCAGTTTCTTCAATTATAAAAAAAGCATTAATAATAGTACCTGCCTCATTGGGTTGTTGTAAGGATCAAATAAGGTCATATTTGTGAAGGTATCTGCTAGATGATGTGCTAGATGAATGCTGGCTATTGTTATGTATCAAATAGCTAATGATAAACATTTATGCTGCACATTAAGGTTTGCAAAGTGCTTTACAAATATGATCTCAGTTGATCCTTGCAACAACCCCGCAAGCAAGGTAAGCGCTATTATATCCTCATTTTACAGTTGAGGAAACTGAGGCAGAGTTAAGTGACTTGCCCAGGGTCACACTGGCAGTATCAAGTGTCTGAGGCCAAATTTGAATGCAGGTTCTCCCGGTTTCAGGGCCACTGCTCTGGCCCCTGAGCCACCTAGCTGGCTCAAATTCTGTAATCTTAGTGCTCTGGGTCCTACCTCCAAAGGAACAGACTGAGAGCTGTCCTTGCTTCTCCTCCCACTAGACTGTGAACTCCTGCAGGGTTGGAATCATTTTTGGCTTTTCTTTGTACTCTCAGTGCCTAATACAGTGCCCAGGTGCTTGATAAATGCTGACGGAGCAAGCTTTGTCCTTGTCCTCCCAGAAATCCTCCCCCAGTGGAAGAGAAGGAGAAACAGAGCAGTTTTCTTGCCACATGGGGTTGTCTACTTGTTTTCTGTTGCTGATCACCAAGAAGCTTTTATTAAGTGCTTACTGGGTGCCAGGACTGCGAGGTTATCTTTTACTCTCCCAACATGACTGCTCCCTTTCCTGCTGTACATTCTACAGCGCTGTCTTAGGTTGGCGTTCCTCTGGGCGCAATCAACTCCAACCCATTTGCACCTTGCATGCAAATCTCCGTCACCTTCTGAATGAGCCACAGTTTGATTCTACAAAGCCTGTGCTCTTCTATGACTGGCAGCCACACACACAGTCTGAATTCTAGTGCCTTTCATGTGAGATCTCTAATTTATCCTGTCTGTAGCTTGCTTGTGCATAGTTGTTCGTGCATAATTATCTCCCCTCCCCACCATCAGACTGTAAGCTCCTTGAGGGCAGAGACTGTGTTATATAAAATTATTGATTATTAACTCTAATAAATAATAAATACTTATTTATTGTTAATTTTGTTTATTTATTTTGTTTGATTTATTGTTAATTTATTGATATAACATCATTAGAAGAGAAGTGATATTTAAAAGATAGATTTTATGGCAGATAAAAAGCTAGGGGTGATTAAAGTCCTAAGTGAACTTCAGAGGCTGATGTTCTCTACACACTTCTCATAGCCAAGTTCATTGTCCATCTTCAGTATCTGTCCAAGATACCCACACCACATGGACCGCCTCTATGGATGGGTTCCCATTCAATGGGATATCATGGTTAGACCAAAAGGCATTCTTCATCCACTTTGTTTTTCCTGTGTGACTAGCTGAACGCTTATGAGTGTTTATGGATCTTAGTAAGATGGTTCTACAGTGTCGTGGTTTTTGATCTAATCAATCTGATGTCATCTGGCAACAGGATAATTTGGAAGATTTTATCCTAACTAGCAATTAGAGCACAGGATTTGGAGTCAGAGAACACTGGATTCGAATTCCACCTCAGCCACTCACAAGGCACTCTCAGGTAAGACTTTTAAGTTTTCTGTGCTTCGGTTTCTTCAAACATAAAATGAGAGGGTCAAACTTGTACTTGGGGCTCAACATCTTTCATCAAATGGACCAGAGTCAGGAAGCTCTAATTATAAAATACTTCACAAATCTTAAAGTATTTTTTAAAATGCTAGCATTTATGGTTACTAGTACGTCATGAATGCTTTAGTCAAGAAAAGAATTGGTAGTCAATGAATAAGGTGAATGGTGAATAATATTGCCGAAAAAAAATGAAGTTGATTATGTTTCAAGAGACAGGAAATGACTCATTCGTGATGTTATTCCTGAATCAGCTGTCTTGGGGAGCCAGAATACTGGCTTGTTTGAGCAAAGAAGCTAGAAGAATAGAAATCAACAAAAGGACTGAGCATGTCATTGAAACAACTTGCTGTTGTTATTCAGTCATGTCCAATTCTCTATGACCCCAGTTGGGGTTTTCTTGGCAGATCTACTGGAAAGATTCCCTTTTCCAGCTCCCTTGACAGGTGAAGAAACTGAGGTAAACAAGGTTCAGTTATTTGACCAGAATCACACAGCTAGCATCCAAGGTCATATCTGAGCTGAGATCTTCCTGATCCCTGGCCTAGGAACTCTATCCTCTGTGCCGTGTAACTCCCCCCTGAAATTTTAGTCTGACCTATTCCAACAGTATTAAAGATGGAATATAGATGGAATAAAGGGCATAAATACAAAGTAAAATGATTCCACATAGAGGTTTAACTGATATAAGTCAATTTCCTTAGCATAGAGACCAAAAGAGAGCCTAAAAAATACCAAGATCAGTAGACATTTAACTTATTTGCCAGGCAAAGAGATATGGTTGCCAAGGATGACACCAGATTAGAATTAAACTTGCTGGTAAAATCTTAGAAGAATAATGGTAGAAGGTTATGGAAAATATCACATAAAAGGCAGAGAAGCAATAAAGGGAAAAACTCAGCTTAAAGTAAGCCTGGTGAGAAAAGCAAAGAGCTTTTAAGGACAAAAATAAGATGACAAAGCAGAGAAGAATAGGTAAAATCTGTAAAGCCTTTTTTCACCATCTAAGACAATAAAACCATCACTCTTAGACTTTAACATCATAGTTTTTGATGTGTTTATATACAGACACATAAATATATGTATGTATGTGTAGTAAGGATTGTGCTATATATACATATATGTATTCACATTGAGCAAATTTTTAAAACCTGAAAAAAAACCTCAATAATTGTATAGTCCAGCAAAATAAATTTCCACACTGGTCATGTCCAAAATTATATATCAATTCAGTTTCCCAGCCTTCTCTCTCTTTCTTTGGGAAGTAAATGGTATCTTTAATCTTCATTCTTTTAGCTTCATGGTTTTTGATTATGCTGATTGACGTTCTCAAGCCTTCAAAGTTATTTTACTGTATGATTTTATTATTATTGAATAAATTGTTCTCCTAATTCTGCTCACTTTCTTTTGCATCCATTCATTAGAGGCATCACAGTTTTCTCTGAAACTGTCAATTCATCATTTCTTATGGCACAATAATAGTTCATAATATGCAATTTGTTTTGCTATTCCCCAACAGGGCATCTCTTTAATTTCTTCTCTTTTTTGTTACATCGTAAGTTGTGAACTGTTTTTCTCCATCCCTCCCTTCCCACCCTGCACAAGAGAAGATTGCCATTTAACAGACATGTGTGTGTATGTGTGTGTGTGTGTGTGTGTGTGTGTTTGTGTGTGTGAAACCATATTGAGCATACTTCTATTTTTCAGTTCCTTCTCTGGATGTGGATAACATCTTCCTTCATAGATCATTTATAGTTGATCTGAGTATTATAAATATTCAGAATACTTGTTTACAATTATACTTTGAACAATATTGTTATTGTATATAATGTTCTCTTGATTCTGCTCATTTCACTTTTTTTAATTAAATCTTTTTATTTACAGAACATATGCAGGGGTAATTTTTCAATATTAACCCTTGCAAAAACTTCTGTTCCAGCTTTTCCCCTCCTTCCCTCCCACCCTCTCCTCTAGATGGCAGGTAGTCCAATACATATTAAATATGTTAAAATATATATTAAATTCAATATATGTATACATATTTATACAGTTATATTGCTGCACAAGAAAAATCTGGTCAAGAAGGAAAAAAAAGCCTGAGAAAGAAAACAAAATGCAAGCAAACAACAACAAAGAGTGAAAATGCTATGTTGGGATCTATAATCTGTTCCCATAGGCCTCTCTCTGGGTGTTGCTGGTTCTCTTCATCACTGAACAAGTGGAACTGATTTGAATCATCTCATTGTTGAAGAGGGCCAGGTCCATCAGAATCAACCATCATACAGTCTTGTTGTTGCCATGTATAATGATCTCCTGGTTCTGCTCATTTCACTTAGCATCAGTTCACACAAGTCTCTCCAAGCCTCTCTGTATTCATCCTGCTGACTTTTTCTTACAGAGCAATAATATTCCATAACATTCATGTACCACAATTTACCCAGCCATTCTCCCACTGATGGGCATCCACTCAGTTTCCAGTTTCTAGCCACTACAAACAGGGCTGCCACAAACATTTTGGCACATACAGGTCCCTTTCCAAGGTACCATTGTGGTACATGAATGTTATGGAATATTATTGCTCTGTAAGAAATGACCAGCAGGATGAATACAAAGAGGCTTGGAGAAACCTACATGGACTGATGCTAAGTGAAATGAGCAGAACCAGGAGATCATTATACACTTCGACAACGATACTGTATGAGGATGTATTCTGATGGAAGTGGATTTCTATGACAAAGAGACCTAACTGAGTTTCAATGGATAAATGATGGACAGAAACAGCTACACCCAAAGAAGGAACACTGGGAAACGAATGTGAACTATCTGCATTTTTATTTTTTTCCCGAGTTATTTTTACCTTCTGAATCCAATTCTCCCTGTGCAACAGGAGAACTGCTCGGTTCTGCACACATATATTGTATCTAGGATATACTGCAACAGATTTTAACATGTATAGGACTGCTTGCCATCTTGGGGGGGGGTGGAGGGAGGGAGGGTCAAAAATCGAAACATAAGCGAGTGCAAGGGATAATGTAAAAAATTACCCTGGCATGGATTCTGTCAATACAAAGTTATTATTAAATAAAATAACATTTAAATTTAAAAAAAAAAGATCTCTTTGGGATATAAGCCCAGTAGAAACACTGCTGGATCAAAGAATATGTACAGTCTGATAACTTTTTGAGCAGAGTTTCAGATTGCTCTCCAGAATGGTTGGATTCATTCACAACTCCACCAACAATGCACCAGTGTCCCAGTTTTCCTGCATCCCCTCCAACATTTATCCTTATATTTTCTTGTCAGCCAGCCAATCTGACAGGTGTGTAGTGGTATCTCAGAGTGTCTTAATTTTCATTTCTCTGATCAATAGCGATTTGGAACACCTTTTCATATATTTAGAAATGGTTTTAATTTCTTCATCTGAAAATTGTCTGTTCATAGCCTTTGACCATTTATCGTTTGCAAAATAGCTTGAATGCTTATTTGAGTCAATTCTCTATATGTTTTAGGTCATTTCACTTTTCATTATTTCATGTAATTCTTTCCAAGTTTTCCTAAAATCAAAGTGCTTATCATTTCTGACAATAAGACACCCCTTTTATTTGCAATTTTTTGCTATCACAATTAAATAGCTTTTGTGCATATTGAAATTTTCCTTCTTAAATTTATTTAAAGGTACAGGCCTTGTAACAGTGCATCTGAGTCAAAGGATACATACAAATTTGAATAATTTTGGAGACACAGTTCCAAAAGGCTCTCCATAACAATCAGATCAAATTCCAGCTGCACCAACAGCATACTAGTATAGCTGGTTTTCCTACAGTCCTGCAAACATCTGTCATTTTCTTCTTTGATCATCATTGCAAGTTTGATAAGTATGAGGTAGAACTTCAGAGTCACTTTAATTTGCATTTTTATGATTGGTGATTTAGAGCATTTTTTCATATGGTTATTGATAGTATTGATTTCTTTTGAAAATTGCCTACTGATATCCTTTGACCACCTGTCTATTAGGGAATGAAGGGAGAGATTGATGGATAGATGGATAGATGAATGGACAGATAAATGGATGGATGGATAGATAGGTGGATGGATGGGGAGATATAGAGAGAGATAGAAAAATAGGCAGATAGATACATACACATACACACATACACGTATATATATGTGTGTATGTGTGTGTGTGTGTCTGTATGTCTATAGGTAGGGCAGCTAGGTAGCATCATAATGCATAGACTTCCATGTCTGGAGTTAGGAAGCCTCATCTTCCTCAGTTCAAATCCAGCCTCAGACAATTTTACCAGCTGTGTGACTCTAGGAAAGTCATTTAACCCCATTTGCCTCCGTTTCTTCATCTGTAAAATGGGCTGGCAAAGGAAATAGTAAATCACTCCCATGACTTTGCCAAGAAAACACCAAATGGGATTACAAAAAATGAAACACAATTGAAAAAAGTGAACAACAAAACACACACACATCTTTTATCTATCCAAGATATATAAACATATATATCTATATTTTGAATAAACATTACAAATGGACAACAGTTTGGCCAAAATTGTAAAAAGAGAATGAGAACAAACTGGATTTCCTTCAGGAAAATTCGGTCCATCTTTTTAATACCAACACTCTGCCAGTGTTGTTGTCTAATTGTGAGTCATGGGATCCCATAAGGCCTGCAGAAATGAAAATGAGTATCACACAGAGCGTGATGGAGCGAGTCCTGATAGATGTGAGCAGGTTCAACATTAAAAACAATAGGGAACTTTAAAGAAGAATTGAAATGAGGGATATCATCACACACCAGTCACATAGCAAGTATTTGGGTACAATTTATGTGCTTCCTTCATTTGAGAGTCTAAGGGAAGATGAAGGTGGGTCCCAGCACACTGGGTGGATCCCCCGTAGGACACTCATGAGAGGAGATGGCTAAGAACCAGGTTTGGGAAGGGTAGGATCTGCACTAGAGGAGGGCATCCACCACCATGAAATCCTGGATTTGTTTGAGATCTTTGTTGTCTGATCCCTAGCTAGTAGCCCCTAGCCAAAGCTCTAAAAACTCCCATGTCCTGGGCCATTCAAAGCACTAATAGCTTCCATTTTACTCTTAATCCTTTCCTGGGTTTGAGTTAGATGGGATTAACTCAGGAAACAAAATCTGCAAAATAAAATGGCAGCCTGTGATCTCCCCCATCCCGATCTTTGAAAAGGCTCTTGGCCAAATGGTTTGGAGGCCAACAGGAAGAACGGGGCAGATTCTGTGAATTACTAATAGGGAGATCAAGGATGTTCAAAGAACAGATTGTCTCTCATCAGGGCAATTCCTCAGAAAGCCCGTAATGGGCCTTGGGGTTGATGAGTATCTATTAAAGAGAACAGGCTCATCTTGTGCCCGAAGTAATTTACTGAGGCAGCCTGATAAAAGAATAAATTTGTGTCCATTTAGCTGAAATCCAGGGAACCCCACCATTCCTACCACAGACCAAGCCCTGAGGGGGAAGAGAATGAAAGGAGTTCCCAGATAGCATCGTGTGTACACACTGACTCAAGGAATCAGCTCAGGTACAAGCAGAGAGCATTAAATTGTTAGAAATAAGGGAGGGTCTCCCTGGGGTCCAGGCCATTTTCTCATTGTCAGATGGATGACTGGGAGAAATCGATATGGTTGCTTCTTATTCCAAATTTTCTTCAATGGGAGAGAAAATCTCAAAATTGTAGAGCTAGGGCTGGAAGGCACCCCAGAGGTCATCTGGTCAGATCCCATCCTTTTACAGATGAGTTACCTTATATGACTTGCCCCAAGTCCCATGGTTAATAAGGCACAGGCCAGACTTTGACTCCAGACCCAGCACTCTTGGCCAAGTAGTTTTTCAGACTAGTTCAATCCTCTTCTTTTAGGAGCAGGTAACAACAGTGCATGGGGCCAATTGAACCAAGCCAGAGGGACTTGGGACCATGTAGTATGGATATTTAGGTAAGTTGAGGAATTGTGATTTCTGATTTTGTGGAAGGAAGAAAATCATCATGACTCAGTGAACACGCCCTATCTCCAGAATGGATATTGCCCTGGAATTTTACCTATTTCATATAAACTATTTACAGGCTAGGGGTATGATCCTCTTTTGGGGATCAGGATAAAAGCTATTCATTCTCCCAGGTCACTCCAGGGAGGACGACAAGAGGATAGAAGTTGGTTTAATATTTACCAGGTGAGCTCCCCTCCGGCCAAAAACTTATCACGAAAAATAATCATGGATAATAAGCAAACATTTATCAAAACAAATGATAAAAGAGAAATTGGTAGAAGTCATATGATAAAATACACAAGGCTAAAGGAGTTCAGGGATTTAGGAGTGAGATGAAATCTTAGATCCATCAAGGAGAGATGATGTCAGCCGAGATGTTCCTGCTTATAGCAGTATGTCGGGAGTGCAGGTGTTGAGAATCAAAGAATTGCTGGGGTGTTGGCTTTCTCTGTGTGCTTGAGGCTGGAGGGAGATAGGGATACAGATATCCAGGGATGTGCTGGAGCCAGCTCTAGCCAGCCAGCTTTCAGAATTGATTGTTAAATTTTAAGTGTGACCATTTACACTTTAGAAACTGGCTATTACTATAAATCAGAGTTTGATTTGCTGTTTTGAATGCCTGAATTTAAGGCAGTATTATTAATGCAAATTAAAAGTCTTACACTTCTTTATCCCACCCCTGTTAAATACTTACTCCTGTAATGCTCTTTAACATTACTCAAGAAGAAACTGAGACTGAACGAGATTACCAGACTTGCCCAGGGTCATACACCAAGTAAAATGTGTTGGAGGCAGGATTTGAATTTAGATCTTTTCATTCTGAGTCTAGCACTCTAACCACTATACCTCCAAATTAAGTATAATGAGCAATATTTGTCAATATTTAGGTCACAGACATAGTAGCATGGAGAGGGAACAGATGGACTATTTAAATAGAGATGCCCAAACTTTCTTTTTATCCATTCCTCTGCCATCTTTCTGGTCATTCCCAAGAAAACCCACTCTGGGAAATAGTGTGGAGACATGACAGAATCTTATTTACAAAACTCTTTCCACTGGGAAATGATGACATGTGATTATCCCCATTTTACGGGTATAAAACCAAGACAGAGGAGTCAACTGGTGAGTTCAAATTTCTGCAATAAGTCAAAGATCCTATGGCAAGTTTTTTCATCACTTGAGATGAAATTTCATTTTCTTCACTTTTTTAATGATCTCAGGGGTCCTCAAACTACGGCCCCATGGGCCAGATGCAGCAGCTGAGGACATTTATTCCCCCTCACTCAGGGCTATGACAAGTCCCACAAAACAAAGTTTTTGTTTTTACTATAGTCCGGCCCTCCAACAATCTGAGGGACAATGAACTGGCCCCCCCTAGTTTAAAAGTTTGAGGACCTCTGATAAATGATCATACTGAATGTGGTGAAAAGAATGCTGGGAGACTTGGGTCCCAGATTTGGTATTATTAACAACTTCCCTGTAGTCTTGAGCAATCTCTGGTTTGGGGCCTCAGTTTCCACTTTTGTAAAATGAGAAATGGGTTCTATGACTCCCAAGTCCCCAGCTAAGCCTGGTGTTTGATGGGTGTACTCTCTGGATCTGTTCTCCATGCTCTATCATGGATTTCCCCCTAAAAGAGCACAGTCTGACTTTCTTGGCAGACACTCCCTTCTTAATCATGATGATGGGGAGGTGGGCTGTCAATCACATTGAGAATGACACAGAAAAGAGATAAAATAGGTGCAAAGATGATGTGCTGGATCTGTCACAACTGCACCTGCATACGGTGATTTGTTTCCTTCTCTGGAGGTAGAATAAGAGTATGGGAGAAGGCCAGAATATTGGTGTGGGGGATGGTTGGGGAAGGTCCAGGCCTTGAATAGACCAGCAAAGAGTTCAGGGAAAGGAGGATTATAGGAGAGAAGCAAGTGGGGTAGCTTGGATCTGGTATTAGGCGGACCTGAGTTCAGATTCCACCTTTAATACTGTGGCCCAAGTCATTTAAACTTGCTGAACCTCAGTTTCCCCATTTGTAAAGTGAGGGTTTTCATCTTTAAATCTATGACACTATGATAGGGAGGAACCTAAAATGGCCTAAGATCTATCTTCGTACACTTCCATGAGATCTCATTTTCAAGGATTTTCAAGGAAAAAGTAATAGAGGATACAACATTAACTAGCTTTTCAGCATTTCTACTTCTTTGTTTCCTTAACCTTTGATTGAGGTTGTTGGACTAGGTATACTTGAAGGTCCTGTATAACTCTAAATCTTAAAAGGGAAGAAGGAGGAAAGAGGGGACAGAACTGGGACAGAGAAATAGTGAGAGACTGCCTTTCTCAGGGGGAAAACAAGTAATGGTTGGAATGACAGGAGAGATTTTATACATTACGAAACTGAAGGAGGCCTACAGAATTTGGTGAAACATAATCCAGGAGTAGAAGAAGCTGACCTCAGTTAAGCCCAAAATAAGAAGTAGAAGTGAAAGTAAGTCTTTTACTGTTCCAGATTTTTGTCTGACAGATAGATGGATAGATAGACAGGTAGGCAAACAGAAAGTCAGAAAGACAAAGATAGTTGGATTGACAGAAATACAGAAACAGAGAAAAAGGCAGGCAGAGAGACAGACAGACTGAGAGACCCACAGACAGGCAGGCAGACCAAGAATCAGAGAGACAGAAAGACAGACAGATGGACAGATAAATGGATGGGTAGACAGACAAAAAGATAGCTGTATGGATAGGGAAAGAGAGAGGAAGGGAGAGAGACAAACAAGTATACAGATAATTGGATAGAGAGACAGATAAATGAGTAGTCAGACGAATACACAAACGAAAAGACAGATACTTAGGTGGATAGAGACAGAAAGATGTATATGGAGAGACAGAAACAGGCAGATGGAGAGATAGAACAACAAACAGACATATACAGATAGAACATATGGATGGACTGACAGATGCACAAGCAGACAGAAAGATGACAGATAGATACAGGGAGATCAAGGATGAGAGAGACCCAGAGAGAAAAAGCAAAGATTATATACTAAGCATTTATCATGGCTAAGCATTGGGAGTACAAATACAAGCCAGTTGTTCCTTGCCCTCAGGGAACTTATATTTTAAAGGAGGCGGACAAGAAGCAAAGAAAAATGGGTAAGAGCATCCAAAGTTTTCAGGGTGGATACAAAGTGGGAAGGAGATGAGAACAGAAGCACGGCATGAAGACAGCTGGTCTGACTAGTTGAGTTGGTCAGTACTTGGGCAGTCCTAAGGAGAAAAGTTTTATCCCCTGAAAACTGACCAGATAACTGCGAAGAAGCTGACTCTTCTGAAGCTATAAATTGAATTGTCAAAAAACATTTACTTGACTGAACTCCTGAGCTTGGAGAGTTAGGTGGTACAGTGGATGAACCACCATCCCTGGAGATAGGAAAATGAGTTCTAATCCTGCCTCAATCACTTATTAGCTGTGGGATGCTGAATGAGTCACTAACTTCTCTAAATCTGTCTTCTCTTAAAAAATAAAAGCATTGGACTTGATGGCTCCTAAAATCCCTTCCAAGTCTAAATTTATGATCCCATGATGAGCTCAGTGGAGGAGTGAAATGATTTACCCCGCCCTGACATTGGGTTATCGTTGCATCACCACATTGATTCTGAAGGTCTTTGTCTTTCCCCTAGGACGTAAAAGGCAGAAGCTCAAAAGACACCATTGGCTAATGATTTCATCATTATATTGGCAGGAAATTTACTGTTTTCTTCCCCTCCCTTTCTAAGTCGTCCATACCAGGTGCTTAAACTTCTCCTCTCACTTTGTTCTAAACCCTCTGCAATCTGGATTGTGATCCATCATTCAACAGAAGCTACTCTCTCCAAGTCATCCACCAATCACCAGATCTGCTGGCCTTTTCTCCGTCCACATCCTTCTTGTTATTGCCTCTCCATGTGTCTCTGAACCAGATAGTGCCATGTCTGGTGTACAGCAAGTATTCATTAAAAACTTGTTGTCCTTCTTTAGATATTGCCTCACACTCAAAGGGCAGGGGTGCTTATGCACACAATCACAATGTAGTCAGGCATCCTGATCTGGGCACAAGACTGATGGTCACCTTGGTCCTAGAGGTTTCCAGTTGGGACTGGTGAGAGAGAAGTGAATTTCAATAGAGCTTTCCTATTTCATTCTAATGAGATCACTCTTTTACTAGCAGTTACCATTCATCGGCTACTAGCAATTCTTTAGTGTTGCTTTGTTGCATCACCAGCTTGATAGGAAAAGATGAGTTTGAAGATGGAATTTGCATACCAGTTGGCTACTTACTATCTGTGACCTCTAGGCAAGTCATCAAGACATCTTTCAGATGGGGGAGGGAGGGACGGCAGACTAGAACAAAGATTCTTAATATTTTTTGACTCATAAAGTCCTTTGGCAGTGCAGGGAAATTTTTTTAAATGACTAAAATAAAATGCATAAGATTAAAAAAGAAACCAATAAAAACTGAAATAGTCACCAACCTATTAAAAAAAATAATAAAAACAAGTTCACGGAACCTAAGTTAAGAACCCCAGAACCTGAATATCTGTGGAGACCTGTCCTACTCCAAAGTTGGAAAGCTTCCTTCCCTTCATTTTGTAGTTTAATAGAGGCCAGTGACCTTCAGCCATCACCTTTGTGAAGGATGATGAACAACAATAACATTGATCTAGCCAATTGGAAGACAAAGTAGACAGACACTTCCAAGACCAGGAAGGACTAGCAAATAACTTGGCCCTCTAACTTTGGGGTGTTTTTCCTTTGCAATTACTTACCTTTAAAAACAAGATAAAACCTGCTCTAAGATCTACAAGTTCTCCTGTTTCAAAGGAGAACATTCATGTCAGCAGAAGAAGTCATTCACTTTGGACTACTGGAAAGACCTCAATTAACAATGGCATTCTTCCTGCCCAGGGCACTATTCACCCAAGCTTCAGGCCAGGTTAGATAATGGCATTATTAAGAGTCTTCTTTGGATATGTGTGTGTGTGTGTGTGTGTGTGTGTGTGTGTGTGTGTTATTCCAACTGGGTGGATTATTCCAACTCCAATTATTCCATTGTATTTGAAAAAGACCAAGGTCTCCCACTGCATCCAGGGCCATCTCCAGTCAACCTGATCTAGCTCTTGCCACTGGACCCACATGGCTCTGGAGGAGAGAGTGATGCTGGTGACTCTGCCCAGTCCTCCCTCCCTTAAATCCTCCCTTGCATGTCATGGCATCATCTCCCAGAGGTCATGGCCCTCCTCCAGGACCAAGGACAAACAACAACAATTCCATTGTGCCCAAAAGCTCCACGGCAGGATTCTGGCTGGATTTTTTTTTAAAGCTCCACCTTTGTATATTGAAGTATATATTTTTCACACTTTATCTTTCTTGTTTGTGTGTCTGTTCTTTTGCAACATGATTAATGTGGAAAGATATTTTGCATGATTTAACATGTATAATCAATATAAAATTGTTTGCCTTCTTCAGGAGGAGGAAGGAAGAGAATTTGAGACTCAAAATTTCTTAAACGAATGTTCAATTTTTTTTTTACATGTAATTGAGAAATAATCAAATATATGTGTGTGGATATGTGTGTGTGTGTGTGTTTACATGCCTTTAAAACCTGCCATTTGTTGAATGTCCCAGAGGTTGTTAATGCAAATTTATAACTTCCTCCCCAGACCTATAAAGAGTGAGTGAATTAGCCCATTCTGCTAGATTATGGGACAACAAACAAAGCTAGATTCTGCATCTCACAGACACATAGACACAGACACTCGCACTGAATCATTTTCATTATTAGCTTATTCTTTGGAAAACGATTTAATAATCCGTCCAGAAAGTCTGAGGAAGAATTTAGACCTTGCCAAATGATATTTATACAGCATTACAATAAGGATTTTTGAAAGATCAATAAGAGGCGCAGCTAGGTAGCTCAGGGGATAGAGTGCTAGACCTAAAGTCCGGAGGACCTGAGTTCAAATTTGGCCTCAGACACTTAACACTTCCTGGCTGTGTGACCCTGGGCAAGTCACTCAACCCCCATTGCCTCAGGAAAAAAAAATCACTAAAAGAATGAAAATGCCCAAACTCCCACGCGGTAGCAGAGACTCAAACACAAGATGAACCCGAGCTGTTTTATTTACTGGGATGTTCAATGGCCCCTTAATTCCTCGGGAATACTGGAGAGCCTGAAGACTTAGAGTCTACCTTTCCTAGCCATCACGTGGCGATATTTTTAATGAGAACACCCGCTAAGTAAACAGGCAGCGTGGCGTGTTTGTTGTGACATGTGAGGGCTCGAGCCGACTCCAGGCAGGGAGCAGCCAGAGTTCTGGCATTCATTTCACTATCATTTGGCCAGACGCTGCGAGAAACTTGAGAGAGGGCCGGGAGGCGAGCGGCCGAGGGCAGGGGCAGGCCTTGGACACAAAGCCAGCTGCGTTCGTTTTGCCCAGTTAGCCGCAGGCGGCCGGACCGCCGGCCACTCCTTCGGGCTCCCGAGTCCTGCGCGCGGGAGCCGCCTCCCTTCCAGGACAGCTCCCCGAACTGCATTCCCGATTTCCCCTTTTCTCCAAAGCACAAGAAGGTCCGTTCTCTGGAGGCGGCTTTCCCCAGACTTTTAGGCAAGGACAATGGGACACTTTGGGATAGGATGAGCTCAGGGTAAAAATGATGGGGGTGTTTCCCCTCCCCCCGCCCCCCAGATCCTATCTCTACGTCCTCGAAACAGCCCCCTAGCCCTAGTCCTAAAAGGGCCTTTAGGGATGAGGACATCCCTGAAGGATCCTTTCGTCCCCGGAAGAAATAAATCATGGAGGAAAACCCTAAAGGCCTGAAACAAAAGCTGATGGACTTGTGGGACCCCTCTGGGGGCCGCCACCCCTCTCCCTCACTCACAACCCTTCCCCTTCCTTTTTTTCTGGACCTTCCATCCAGCAGACTAGTCCACCGAGAGGAGGGGAGACGGGGAGGGCAGGATCTGGGGGGTGGGTCCTAGTCTCCAACCATCCAGTAAGACTCATCCGCCCCCGCCCACCCTGGGCTTCTAAACAAAGCCAGCCGGCGTGGGCGTCTCTCCCGAGGCAATCCGACGGCACCCTCGGGCCGCTCCCGTGGGATCAGAAGGGCGGGTCAGGCTGGGGCAGGGCTCGGACTCGGGCCCCGAAACGCCCCGAGCGGGGACCAGGAAGGGAGACGAGACCCCTCCCCTTGCCGTGTCTAAAGGCAAATATCCCAGCAGTCCCCAGCTCGGGGAGGAGTATGACCAGGAGGGGAGGGGAATGAAAAAGGGGTGGGAAAGGGGGGGTCTCGGATTTGGGTTCCTGTGACCCGGGCTTGCCCCGCTGGCGGCAGCATTTGATTAGTCCGTAGCCGGGGGAGCCTCCTTCTCCCCTGCCCCCTCCCCACCCTGACGCAGTGGTGCAGCCCCCATTTAAACCGGCCACGTAGCCGCCTTTCTCCCCCAGGCCCCAAGCCTTCCCCGAGCCCGCCTGGCACCCGAGCAGCCGAAGGAGGCTCCGGGAGCCCCTGACAGCCCCTGGAGCGTCCACACCAGACCCTGTCCCTGCGCCCTCCACTCCTCTCGGTCAGCTGCGGCCCCCCGCACACACCTGGATTGCTTCGCCCCCGCCCCTCACCCTAGGCAAGAAAGGGAGCCTCCGAAAGCGGGGACCCGGGGCTCCCCTAGGGGGCTGGCACCTGAGAGGAGGAGGAGGAGAAGGAGGAGGAGGAGGGCGGCGGCGGCTAAGGGGCAGTGAGCGGGTAAGTCTGTGGCTGTCCCCCTTCTTCCCTCAAGAACCCCACGAGGACACCCCGGTTTCCTCCGCCTCTCGTAGGGGAACTCACGCCCCGACAATGAATCCCTCCCCTCAGTCCTAGACCTCGGGAGAAGATGCTCAGCCCTGCCTCGCCCTCCCCGATGTCCCTCCCGCGGCCCGTTAGCGCCGCCCAGCCCTTGGGCTCGGAGCTTTCCCGCCGCCGCGCTTGGGACTCGTGTTGGCAGTCGGCGGGTTTCAGCCCCTCACCCCGGCCCCGCGCGCCCACCCGCGCAGCCCGACGGGGCTGGCATCTCCTTCGCTCTCTCTTTCTTTAGCTCGCCCCGATCCCAGCCCCGCGCCCACCCCCCCCCTGCCATTGTTCTCCGGGAGAGAAGGCACCCATCTGTTTTGGGGGCGGTGGCGACGGGGGCGGGGTGGGGCCGGCGCTGGCTCGGGCTTGTCGGGTGACATTGTGTGCGGACGCCACGCGCGGCTGCTCCTCGGGAGCCGACGCCGGGGACAGGACGCTCGGGAGAAGTCTCCTCCTCTGTTTCGGGTGGGGAGAGTGCGGGGGTTGGTTTCCCGGGCTGCAGCTGAGGTTGCTTAGTCGTCACCCCCACCCCTCCTCCTCCCCCCAATTCACCCCATCCGCGGGGCCAGGTTGCAGCCGCCTTTCGGGGATTCGCTTTCCTGCAATTGGTGGATCCTTTTTGGAAAGCCCACGAGGCGGCTACTTAGCCGCATTGAGTAGTCAGGCAGCCGGCTTCCCTGGGCGCTCGCCACGCTCCCGGCCGCGCCTGCCGCCTCGCCTCGGGCTGGGCACCGCCGGGCGCCGCTGCTCGCTGCCCCTTCCCGGCCCGTCTGTCCCTCGGGGCTCCCGAGACTCCGCTGCCTCTCCTGGAGCTTTGCCCCTGACGCTCCCGGGCACCTGTTGTGGGCAGGGAAAGCGGAGATGAAGGTCCTGGGCCATAAGATAGAGTTGTTAACAGGTAAATGTGACAGTTCGAGGCGCGTGTGTGTGTGTGTGTGTGTGTGTGTGTGTGTGTGTGTGTGTGTGTGTGATTTCTCACTAACCCTAACGGTCTCTTTCAGGGGATGCGAAAGGTTAATTACTTTGCCTTCGGATTTGCTGGTCCCTGCGTCCTGCCCTAGCCAGGAGCCCTGTCCTAGGCGCCCTGTCCTAGGTGCTAGCCGGCCCTTGCTGCTGTAACAGCCGGTGTGCTTTTCTGGGGGATGTTGGGGGCCGGGGAGAAATCGTGTTATGTTTGCTCTAAGGTTGGAAGGTGAGGAAGAGGAGGATAGATTGGGGAAATGAAGGCTGATAACCAGAAAGGTCAGTTACTGACGGCAATCATTAACGGGGCGTTAGTTGGTGGGGGCAGATGAACCCGGTCGTCCCTGAGGACTTGACTTTTTTCAGCTCTTCTCTATCCTTCCTTTTGTATTTATCTAAATTAAATCCAAACGTTATTAAGCAGCTGTTAGGAGAGAACAGTGGACATGAAAGTGAAAAATGAAGTAATCTATACCCCTGAGGAATCTCAGGGTCCAGTTTGTGTGCACATCAAATAAGAATAACAGCTAGCATTTTAATATCACTTAACATGTTCTATATTTGCCATCTTAGTGCTTGGTGTGAGACAGGATTATCCCCACTTTACATAGGAGGAAACTGGCACAGAGAGATCATGATTAGCCAGGATCCCCAACGAAGTCAGTGTCTGGGTCAGGATCTGAATTTGATTCCTCTGAGAATGTCACCAGCATGAAAGAGTAAGATCCACTGCTGGCTACTGGAAACTAAGGGGCCAGTGTCTTGGACCCCCCCCCCCAATTACCATTAGAATCCTGTCACAGGTACATTGCCTCTTCCCCACCCCCTTCCCCAGAGGCTTCTGTGTTCTGAGCCTTTTCCATAGGTAGTCTTTATCTAGCACTTTAAAATTTTGTAAATGTCTTTACTAATATCACCCCAATCACTATCTTCTTTAAGGAAAAAAGTTTCTTGTTGTGAGCAAAATCTGACTAACTTCCAGGGAAACGGGATTTCCTGGCTATGAGACTGAGTGACTTGGTGGGATTTATGGGATTATTAGGCCTTGGTAATCGGAGATTCCATATACCACCTTCCAGGACCCTTCTGGTTCCCTCCCTCAGATCCAACACATGTGTACTCTTAGCCTAAGAATATCAACCCAAGAAACTAATGACCTGGTGGGAAAGATCCAAAGACAAAACAGAACCTTTAGCAGCTCTGCCATTTTTTGATTGCTGATACTGGTCCTCCCATGAAATGAAGGCAGAAGTATTGTATTCTTTCTTCCTTTTTTCTCTCTCCCTCTCCCTCAGGAAATATTTTTTGGATATTAAAATTAAATCCAGAGTAAATGAGCAAGCTAATAAGATGGAGAGGGAGGGACCACAAGAGTGGAGATTGATCATTTGTACACGAGAGCCCTGACAATGGCCGGGCCCTTTTCCCCAGACTAACTCAGAGAGAAACCTCTCTCCACACACAGGGCATGAATTTCCAAAATGGGGGAAGCTCAAGCAATCCTCTTTTAAAACAAAAGGAATTCCCTAGGAAGACCTCCCTTCTTCCCCTCTCTCATCTGATCTCCCTACCACTTGTTTCTCCAATCTCACTTCCTTTTCTTCTCATTGAATGGAAGAAGGTTCATGAGCAGTTTCTCTAGTTTTTAGGTAATATTAAATGTGGGAGGATGGGGAAAGGGGGTTCTGGGGCTTTCCAAAGATGAGCATGGTGGCGTTCTTAGAACTGAAGTCAGTGATGGAGAAGGACATTCTCCCTGGCTACTGATAGTCTGATTGTCATTGCAGGCTATTGCACTTTCAAGAATTAATATTTTGGAGCTTAAGTACAACTGTTAGACTGCAACAACTGGAGGAAGAAGGATCTCCTGCTTATTTATTTACTGGGAGTTGGGGTTCCTGGGTCTAGCTTGGGGATGCAGAGGGTCCTGATAGTGTGGATACTAAATCCTCTGAAGTGATCACATTATTAAAATTTACACTGCACAGTTCCACTGGGCTGGAACCAATTACCATATTTTACATAATTGTAATTTCAAATAGTACAAAATGGAATACATTTAACCACTTCAGAGGAGTAATTATTCCCAGAAATGGGGACCTCACTGTATTTTTCTTTCCTTATTAATGGGATGGTTGGATGAGAAATATCCCTAAAATTCATTGTGTACTTCAAGTAAGTATCTTTATGAGATACAAAGCCTAATGGAACTTTTTTATGTCTTTGGTGTGGGAGAGAACAAACACTGAGAGCGATTATCAATCAACAGGCATTTGCTAAGTGCTGCTGATACCAAGAAAAGAAGCAAAAATTGTCCTTACCCTTTAAAGGTTACATTCTAATGTGTTGTGAAGTGTACTGTCAGAGAAAGAGTGTTGGATTTGGGAATAAGGAGCTGAGTTTGAATCCTGACTCGGATGTTAGTTATCTGGGTGTTCCCAAAGCAATCCTAATAGATTTTGTACAGAAATTGCCATCAGCAAAAGAACTTTGGAGATTGAATGTAAATTAACATATGCTATGTTCACTTCTTTTTTCTGTTGTTTTTCTTCGTTCCCATGGTTTTTCCCTTTTGTTCTGATTTTTCTCTTCCAATGTGATTCATAAAACAATATGTATTTTAAAAAAGAAAAAGGCACAATGTATAGATCAAGTTTTTAAATAAAGGCAAAAAAAGAAAAAAATATCTGGGTGATGCTGGATAACTCATTTAGCTTCTCCTGGCCCTTCTTCTTCTTCTCTGAAACAAGGAGGGGAGATTAAAAGGCTTCTGGACTCTCTTGAATGTTACATCTAGATCATGTGATGTGAAAGATGCGATAGAAAGGAGACTGGGTCAGGATCCAGGGGGCTTGAATTCCAGCTCTGGAGACCCTGGGCAAGTCATTTTAAATATCACATCTGCCTGTTGACCCCTTTTGTAACTTTGGCAAATCATTCAACCTTTCAGGGCTGCAGTTTGTGAAATGGGCGATAGGATTGTCTGCTCCCCAGGGCTGGTGGAGACAAGGTACTTTGTCAAACTTTCAAAAACCAGCTAGTGGGCTCTCTGTCTTATGATGTACCTTGGGTACTTGATCTGGCTTTTTATCACTTTTGTGGAGGAATGTAATTTAGCCCTCAGTCAGGGTGGTCACAAGGTTGTTGTTTGTCCTTCGTTCTCCAAGAGGACCGTGGCATCAGGGAGGTGGTTCTGGGACACGCAAGTGAATTGGAGTGAAGTGAGGGAGGGCTGTGCGAGGTCACCCGCCTCACTTTCCCCTCCAGAACCATCTGGGTCCAGTGGCCAGATAGAAATCAGGACAAAGGGAGATGGCCCTGAATGAAATGGGAGGCCGGGGCCTTTTTAAGCTAAGGTCCTCAACAGATCTCATTTTGACTGATGTCGCACCCATTCAGTGATTAAGGCTAGGTAGCAACTGAGGCAAAGGATGGCCTCTTTTACTTAGTCCAAATAAATAAATAAATACTTTTCTTTCAGGCACCTGTCAGCTTAAAATTTAATGAATGATAGCTCTGACTCTCTCTCTCTCTCCGTGTCTCTCTCTCTTCTTCTTTTCTCTCTTTCCTTCTCCCCCTCCTCTCTTTTCCCCTCTTCTCCCCCTCCATATATCTCTCTTTCCTTCTCCTTCCTTTCTTTGTCTCTCTTCTCTCCATCCCCACTCTTCCCTCTTCTCCCTTTTCTCTCCAGCTTTCTTTCTCATCTATTCTTTTTCATCTTTCTCTTCTTCTCTCTTTGTTTTCCTCTCTTTTTGTGTCTCTACCTCTCTCTCTCCCCCTTTCCCTATCCTCTTTTTATCTCTTCTCCTTTCCCCTCTGTCTTTCTCTCCCCATCTCCCCATCTCTTTATTCCTCTTCCCCCTCCCTCTGCCTCTCTCCTTCATTGCCTTTCTCTTTCTTTTCCCACATTTCCTCTCTTCTCCTTCCTTTCTCTGTATATGTCCTCTCCTCCCCCCTCACCTTTCCCTTCCTCTCTCCCCATTCTCCCCTTTCTCTCTCTCTGTCTCTCCTCCTCTCCCCCTCTCTCCCCATCTTTCCCTTCTCTCCCCATTTCTCCCTGTCCTCTCCCTTTCCCTTTCTCTGCTTTTCTCTTTCCATCTCCCTAAACCTCTCTATTTCTCCCCCTTTCTCCTTTCTCCCTCTCCTCTTTCTCTCTCTATTCATGTTTTAATGGTTCTGACCAGTCTCTGATTCTTTGTTTTTTTTTTAACACTTTTCTTCCTTCCATTCTTTCCAACTTCACTGACTCTCACATTACTACCCAGAGTCCAGTCAGCTCTGAGCCAAACCCCTTCCCAGTGAGTGGCTGGTCACAGTGGGGATGTGTCCCCTGTAGGTTATAAAGCCGACTAGGAAGTGCACTTTATAGAGTATAGGGCCTGGAGTCAGGGAGACCTGAATTCAAACATGGCCTCTGACATTTACTTTACGCCTTTGTGACCTTTGACTAGTCCCTTAATCTCTGCCTCAGTTTCCTTATTTGTAAAAGGGTTATAAGCAGCACTGGTGATAAAATGAGCTAATATTTGTAAAATGCTTTAAGGGAATAATGAACATGAACTTCAAGAGCTGGTGAAGGACAGAAGGGCCTGGTGTGCTTTGGTCCCTGGGTCATAAAGAGTTAACAGAACGAGGGGATTAGTGGCTCTCCGGGCTATCTTTTCTGACTGCCCCGTCTGTAGTGGGCACGACCCCGGGTTTAGCCACCATTTCCTTTTTCTTCATCCCTTTGCCTTGATCACTGCACTTTAAGCTGGGAGGGGTCTAAGTGATCCTATAAACTTGTCAGTTTATAATTGAGTAAACTGAGCCCCAGTAGGGGAAAGCGATTTGTGCCTGGTCTCTGCCCCAGTAAATGGTCAAGCTGAGAGTCCCGCTCAAGCCCTCTGATCCCCAACTCGATGTTCTTCCCGTCGACCTTTCCCTGGAGGAGTAACATTCTGGCCTCTACTATCTTGACTGTGCAGTGAGGTGGGAGACTGGGTCCACGTTAATAATACTCATTCACGTTTCTTTCTGTCCCATTGAAGGAGACTTGCCTCTATACCAGTGCGTGGAAGTAGGACAGTAAGAAATTGTTGCCCCCAGCCCTTTGTTCCTGTCTCTCTCTGACCCTGTACCCTGTGACCCTCTTTGCTTCCTCCCTTGCCCTGTCCCCCTTCCAGCTTCCTCGGCAGACCGGAGATAACTTGGGGGGAGATCTCTTTAGAAGAGACAGCTGTAGGTCCTCCCTGCCCCAGGCCCCTGCTGTAATGAATGTCCCTGCCTGCTAACCGAAGGAAACCCTAAGCCTAGTGTAGCATCGTGGCCCCGTGGAAGGGGCACAATCATTCCTGGAGGGCTAGTCCTTTGGGCCTTTGATTCTCCAGTGAACTTTTGAGTTCAGGGAATTGTTGGAGAATGTGCACTTCTCCTCTTTAGACCTAATATTCTTTCCACGGGTTAGAAAGCGAGGTTAGCTTAGGAGTCACAATGATAATCCGGGAATTGGGCAAAGGAAACAGATGAGATATTGATTCCAGCCCTGCTAGGACATAGGCTCAGTGCTGAGTGGGACTTCAGGGACCACCATTCAACTTGGAGCAAGGAAATAGTGACCAACTAATTCTCTCTACTTATCCCACATGTTTTGGAATCAGAAAGAACTCAGGGATGGCAGAATTGGGGTTCTATCCCTTAGAGCAGCTCAGTGATACAATAGATAGAATATGGGTCCTCGAGTCAGGAACATTTGAATTCAAATCCGGTCTCGGACACTTACTAGCTGGGCAAGTCCCCAACTGGGGCTCAGTTTACTCAATTATAAACTGAGAAGTTTATAGCTTTGTTTACTTGCCTTAGTTTCCTTATCTGAAGAATGAGTAGAGAAGGAACTGGCAAACTCCTCCAGTACCTTTGCCACAAAATTCCCAAATGGGTCGTGAAAAGTTGGACACAACTGAACCACGGCGGTCCTCTGGGAACCTCTGGGAATATTTTTAAAATGAGCTTGACATGTGATAATAAACCTGCTTTCCCAGGGTTTCTTTGGAATACCAACTCCATTTTAACTTGTGTGACTCCTTCCCTGGAGACAGAATGTAGAGCCCTGGGAAGCCTGACAACCAGCAGCCAAACCATATTTGGTTGGGGCCGGGGATGTTTGGGAACTGTGCTATTTTGAAACTCCTGGTTAAGGAAAAAAATTGTGTGTGTGTTTTTTAATGAAATCACTTTTTTTTTTTTCTGGGCAATTAAAGTTAGAGAGAGAATACTAGATCTGGGGTCAGTGTTTGGATTCAAATCCCAGTTCAATTACTTAACTATGTGTGTGATTTGGGGCAAAGCATTTCCTTTCTCTGGAACTTGGTCTTTTTTTATCAGTGAAGGGAGAGGATTGGACCAGCTGCTCTCTAAGTTTCCATCCATCTCCAAATCATGTGAGTCTAGTACTAAGGACTCCAAAGTCAAGATATACAAATAATAATATTTTACTAGAGATCGCTTTAAAAAAAAAAAAAACCTGAAAAAACTACCCTCCTCTCCCTTCCACTTCCCTATTTCTACTGGGACGAGTAGACACGGAAGTTCCAGATCTTGGAGTCTCGGTTCTGCCCCGTCAGCCCTCTTCACACCCAGTCGGTCACTGCGTCCTGCCCGTGGTATCGCTGCGATATCCACGACCCCTTTCCTCACCTTTCTTCCTGACTGTAGCCCTAGTGCAGCCTTCATCACCTGGATTATTTGCCTCCGAGAGGATCTCCCTAATCCAGCCTTTCCTCACCAACCCAACCTTCCCCAGTTGCCAAAATAATCTTTCCTACATATGACTTCATCTTTAGTCCAGCTTCGTAAACTTCCTAACCCCCCACATGGAGTCTTATAACTGAATGGGAGGATGGTGAAATTATTATTTATTTTCAGTAAATTTTTTTAATATATCCATTTAAACGTCTTT
Organism: Antechinus flavipes; assembly: GCF_016432865.1. Classification (NCBI taxonomy): domain Eukaryota; kingdom Metazoa; phylum Chordata; class Mammalia; order Dasyuromorphia; family Dasyuridae; genus Antechinus; species Antechinus flavipes. Next base: position 40,971,000 of record NC_067399.1, read on the forward strand.
ATACCCGAGGTCGTGTAAAAACTTCTCAAGAAGAAGGGGTTAAAAAAAAAAAAAAAAGCTTAAGCAGCCCTGGATATGGGATAAAACCGGCTCTCCTTAGCCTGGCATTCAAGAGCTTCCCCAATCTGGCTCTGCCCTCATTTCCTACTCGCTCTACACACTTTACATTCCACCCACCCTGGACTGCGAGCATCGCTTCTGTGCCCAGAATAGAACGTGCCTCTTGCTGCTGCTCTTTGCACATCATCCCTCGTATTAAAAAAAAAAATATATATATATATATATATATATACACACACACACATATATGTGTGTACATGTATGCATGTGTATACATATGTATACAACATATACACAATAAATATATTGTGTCTATATGTGTAGATAGTATTTACATGCATGTATGATGTGTGTGTTATGCATGTAATATATACACATGCTTGTTGTGTCTATATGTAATTAGTGTTTACATGTGTGTCGTATGTGTATATTATGCATGTAATATATTCACATGCATGTTGTGTCTATATGTAATTAGTGTTTACATGTGTGTCGTATGTGTATATTATACATGCAATATATACACATGCATGTTGTGTCTATATGTAAATAGTGTTTTACATGTATGTAGTGTGTGTATATTATGCATGTAATATATACACATACATGTTGTGTCTGTATGTAAATGGTGTTTTACATGTGTGTAGTATGTGTATATTGTGCGTGTAATATATACACACATGATGTGTCTATATGTGTAAATGGTATTTCTACATACGTGTATGATGTGTAATTTGTGCATGTGATATATACACACGACACATGTGTCTATATATGTAAATATTATTTCTACATATATGTAATGCGAACATTATGCATGTGATATATACACACATGACACATGTTGTGTCTATATGTGTAAGTAGTATTTCTACATATATGTACACACATACACATTCCCTCTTCCTCGTCACTTTTAAAATGCATTTCTTCTTTTAAAGTTCAGTTAAGATGCTTCCTCCGAGTCTTCACACACACTCACACGGACCCTTCAAATTGTCTTTGAGGATATCGTGTCTCCTTTGTGCCCTTCCGACATTTGTGTTACCGAGGCAGAGAGAGGGCTCAGGAGACGAAGGATTCAGGTTGGAATCCCACCTCAGACACTTCCTAGATGGGTGATCCTGAGCAAGCTCAGTTTTCTCATCTGTCAAATGGGCTGAAGAAGGAAATGACAGCCCACTCCAGTGTCTTTGCCAAGAAAACCCCAAATGGGGTCACAGAGCATTGGCCACAAGTGAATAATGATAAAAACTCTGCCTCGAGTGTTCCGATTTATCTGTGTGTGTGTCTGGTTTTCTGTGTGTATATAGATTTTTTGCATGTGCCACAGAACCTAAGCACTTAATCCTGCTTGCTGATGGGCCAGCAGGATGGTGCGGTCCTCTCTCCCTCACAAACCAGACAAAGGAGACCCAGAGAGGGGCGGGGGCTTGCTCGCCATCAATGACACCCAAGGCTTTTGCCAAGTAGCCCAAAGCCGGTGTGGGCCATGCTCCATATTGGTGAGGAAACCAGCCCGATTCTGCTCCTCCGGGCCCTGAGAGTCAGCCTTGCACAGCGCGGGGCTGCGGAGGCCGAGGTCCCCGTTCCACGCCTGGGTTTGTCTTCTCCGGGCACGTTTTGTGTCCTGAGTGGGTGGGCTCTGAGTGTGTCCGCACGATATGACCCAGGACACAAACCAAATGTTTTCCTCCTTTGGCGCCTCATACAAAACCTTTGCTTTATAAATATTTGTTGAATCCATGAACCAGCGAATAAATGATGGGACTGAAATGCCTGACAATCCCTGACAATTCTCCCAAGTTGGCTTTTGAAGTTATCACAGGGTCATAAGACTTGGCTCTGGAAGAGACCAGGAATAGCTAAGGGCCAAAATGTATATGGCAAAGAATTTTGTAAGTGTTATAATAATGATTAGTATTGATCGATGATAACTATAATTCGCATTTTCATGGGGTAGTGAGGTGTGCAGAGTGATTTACATCAATGTGTTCAGTCATTCGAGCCTCCCCAAACCCTAGGAGGGGGCTGCTGTCAGTCTGTCCCCGTTTTACATTTGGGGAAAGTGTGGCTGAGACGTTGGGATAGAGCTGGCCGGAAGCACGTGGCTAGGGAGGATCTGGGCCAGGATTTAAATCCTATTCTGACCTCAGATTGCTATTGCTGTGATCTGGCTGCTCTGTGAAAAAGAAGTGTGACTTTAGTATCAAGAAACGCTCCTTCCACAACCACCTTCCCAACGAGTGTGGCCCTACTAAGGTCCCCGGAACACCCAGAGGCTCCGTCACTTGTCCGGTCGCACAGTGGGAAGAGGTGGGACCCCATCCAGCTCCTCCTGCTCACTATCCACTCCGCTGTACCCCCATGTCGACCTCTCCGAGATTACTTTAATGTCGTTGTCCGGAATTTCAGTCAAGTCTGACTCTCTGGGACCCCATTTGGGGGATTTCTTGGCAAAGATGCCGTTTTCTTCTCCAGCTCATTTTACAGAGGAGAAAAACCAGAGTCAGTGACTTACCCAGAGTCACGCAGCTGGGGAGTCTGAGGCTGGATTTGAATTCAGGTCCTCCTGACTCCGGACCTGGCTTGCAGCCAGGCAGAAACATCATACTCTTTTCCATCAGTCAGCCCATAACCACATTAACCTACTATGTGCTGGACAGTGCCTCCCCCCCCCCCCCGGAAGTTGACATTTACTTGAATATAATTAATCACCACCGTGGATCTGAGTTGATGTGAAGAGCACAAATGAGCACTTTTCAAAATGCAGCCCAGGAAGGCAAATTGCACGTGGACAAACAAAGCTGTGTTTAGCCCAGTGAGGTTTGTCCTTGGGCTCTTTGGGGTCGGGTGGAGGGGGGTCCCTCTGGCCGGGCCCAGAAATGGGACTGAGACCATGGGGCGGCCGGTGAGCCCGCCTGCAGCTCGGGAGATGCTCTCCGTCTGGGTATCCTTGAACAACCCATTCAGCTGTCCTTGACTTGGGAGGCGGCGAAGGGGGAGGCGAGCCGCGGAGAAGCCGGGCCACGCCAAGCCAAGCACGTAGGTTTTCCTTCTCTATAAATAGACTCGGGGAGCATCTGGGAAGTGTCGAGCGGGACTGCTCAGTTTGCCAGCTTAAAAATCGGGAGCTGCCCAGACCAAGACTCGGTTTCAAAAAATAAAAACATTCCAGCCCTGCTAGAATCCAGAGGATCACAGACTTCTTGGGCCAAAAGCGGCAGAGGAGGGCCCTCCTAGCATCGTCCGGTCCAGCCCTCCCATTTTAGAGAAGAGTAAACTGAGGTCCAGAGAAGGAAATGGCTACACCAGAGCCCGGGCCCGGACTCTTTCGGGACTTTCCTGACTCTCATACCCAGTGATGGGAAGCTCGGAGGTGTCGGAGCCGGAGAAGTGAATTACAATCATACCACTGGGCCGAGTTCCTGGAAGTCCGGGACGGCGTGTGAACTCTGAGATAAGTGACCTTAACTATACGGAAGGGCGTTCAAGTTGGTCAGCCTTCAGTGAAGGTTTATAGTGCAGAAGATTAAAAAATAATACAAAGCCCAGCCCGTGACTTTGAGAAGCCCCTAGCCACAGGAGATCTAGAACCCAAAAAGTCCTTGGGAAGGAGAAGCCATGATGGGGAGCAAAGCAGTATTCCAAAAGGTGACTTTGCTTCATGCCCTTGGATATTTCCAAAAGACAATGGGACAGCGCCACGCCATCCTCCCATCGGAGAGATTGTAAAGTCAGTAAGCATTTATTAAACGCCTTCAGCATACCAGGGACAGGGCCACAAAAAAAGGCCAATCCATCAGACGAGACTAGGGTAGAATGTCCCGCTTTAAGAGAGTGTCTGATTGATAGTGGAAATGTACTAAAAAGTGATCAACAAGAAAGCAGAGGGCTCTTTTAAACAGTATTTTATTTTTCCAAATACATGTAAAGATAGTTTTCAACATTCATTTTTGTAAAACTTTGTGTTCCAAATTTTTTTTCCTTCCCTCCCCCGTCCCCCAAGACAGCAAGTAATATAAGTGAAATAGGTGCAATTTTTAAAAATATATTTCCACATTTGTCATGTTGTACGAGAAAAATCAGATCAAAAGGGAACAAATCACAAGAAAGAAAGAACAATGAAAGGGCTTTAAAAATGAAATGTGATAGGTGGTTATATGCGATTATCATCATGGTGGCAATGACCACCCAATTTTTCAGACTAGTCACATTTTATCTTATTTTTTTTTGTTTTTTCCCAAATATATTTACTCTGAGAAAAATAAGAGTGTCTGAGCAACTTAGAAAGTGGATATAGAGGTGTAGAGAAATCGAAAATAAAAGAATCTCTGGCTAAGGCTGGCCTGAAGAATCGCGTAGCACTAAGCAGATGTTTGAACTTCAGGGAGGCGCTTCACCCCTACAGTGATGGATAAGCATTTATTAAATGCTTATTGTTTGCCAGACACTGTGCTTAGCACTAGAGCTATAAAGAAAAGGAAAAAGAGTCTTTGACCTCCAATAAATTACATTCTAACAGGGAAAACAATATGTAAATGGATATATACGGTGGGAGGGAGCTCAGGTCAAGAAGACTCTAGTTCAAATTCTGCCTCGGTTACTTACTAGCTGTGTGACCATAGGCAAGTCAGTTAACTTCTCTCTGCCTCAGCTTCCTCATCCGTAAAATAGCCATAACAACTCTTTGCTGGGAGGATCGAATGAGTTACAAGCCCTTTGCATATCTTAAAACACTTTGTATTATTATTATATTGACAATATTATTATATTGAATTATATTATTATATTATATATAATTGATATTATATTGTATTATTATATTATATTATATTGACAAATTATATATATATAACATACATTATATTGATATATATTATATATATAAATATGAATAGGAGGCAATCATAGAGGAAAGTCACTAGCCGTGGAGATCAGGAAAGACCTCCTGTAAAAGATGAGATTTGAACTGTTTTTTTTTTTCTTTTTGGTGGGAAATCAGAATTAAGTGGCTTGGCCAGAATCACACAGCCGGTGTCTGAAGGCACATTTGAACTCAGGTCCTCCTGACTCTCCTTTATCTATCCACTACAGCGCCCCTGAGCTGAGTTTTGAAGGAAGGCAAGAGGTCAAGGTGAGGAAGGATGTAGGAAGGAGACGGATAGAAAAACTTAGCTTTTGAGTTTGTTTGTTCGTTTGTTCCCGTCTAAGTTTGAGGCTTGGGGTTATGGAATATAGATAAAAGGACACTGGATTTGGAGCTAGGAGCACTCAGCTCCAACATTCTCCAGCTTTTTGGCCAGCGGCCCATGAGCCTCAGTTTGCTCATCTGTTAAATGGAAATCTTTCTTGCACCACGTCCCTCGAGGAAAATGCTCTAGCCATCTTCACGTCCCCTAGGACCAGGGTCATTGTTCCGTAGGGGAAGGAGCCGGGCGCGTGTGCCATTGTGAATCCACAACCCCATGATCCGGGAGGAGAATTTGTATCCTGACGTTCTGGACACCGGCCTGGATCTGGTTCCCACGGGCCTGCCGTGTGCCCCAGACCATTTCCTCATTTCTGTTTGTAAAGGGGAAAACTCTGGGCTCTGCAATTCTGGAATTATGAGGGGCTCTGACTTTACTCACCCTGCTGACAGACTTGGTATCCTAAAATGCCATTTCCACCCCCTCTGACTCCATTCAGGTCCCATCGGCCCTCCCTTCTAGGCTCTTCCCACCCGGAGGTCAGTCTAGGTTCCAAACCTTTCTTCCCCTACGCCTCTGAACCCAAACCCACTTCCAGTCCAGCCAGATTACTGCTGACTCTGCAGAGGTTTTCATGTTTCTGCTTCCATGCCTTTGCTCAAGCTGTGCCTTCTGCCTGGCAGACCTTCCCCTGTCTAGTCTCTACCTAACTCCTACCCCAGGGTAGGAGGCACTTTCCGTGACCACCCGAGCTCACCTTGCTATTGTAAGAACCCCGACAGCCCTTAGGTCTGTACTCATGTATTATCTGTGATTCCCTCTGCTTCCAGGAAGAAGCTGAGGCAGCCGCTCTGGTCTTTAACCATACAAAGCAGTAGACAAAATTGGAATTATCTTTCTCTATGGTTCTGTTACCTCTGGTCAAATGGAAAACTCTGCTGTTGGCCCTTCCCAACGTGGCTCCTTTCCTCCCAACCAGGCTTTTTTATGCTTTACCCCATCCTCCTCACTCCCCACCCCAGCCACGTTAGCCTATTGCTGTTTCCCCACACACGAGATGCCAGTCTCTGACCTCCCTGCCTTTGCACTAGCCGTTCCCCATGCCTGGCGTGCCATTCCTCCTCCCCTCAATCTTCCTTCAAGACTCACTCAAACCTCCTCAGGAAGCCTCTCCTAGTATCCTCACCACCAACTTCCTTCCCCTCTTCCTCCCGGTGCCCTTCTGAGATTACCTTCCATTATACCAGGGGCTATCAATCCCGTGAAACTTAGGGCCCCCTTCCCAGAATATGTATAATCAAAGGAGCCTGGAAATGCTAGCTGATTGGCCAGTAAGGGACCAGTTTTCAGAGAAAGAAACCTGGATGACTTAATCCACAGAGAAAACTTCTTGCATGAGTCTTTGGAGCTGACTGGGTTTCTGGTCAGCCCGAGGGTTCCCTAAGCAGCAAGAAGTGGTCCAGCGTCCCAGCCGCGCAGGGCTAAGTTCCAACAGTGCCGTAATTTTCTCCCAGTTCCCACGACTGAAGATTGAAATACTGGACTGGTTGTGAGAAGATGGAATTTCATAGGAACAAATGTAAAGGCTAACGTCGGGGCTCCTGAAAACCAGCTTTATGAACACAGAATGAAGGAGACGTGGCTAAACTCCTGTTGATTGTTGGGAGTTTTATTGGGATGAAAATGAAATGGGAATCGACGGTGTGATTATGGCAGCCCATGCAAACTCGGGTTCCCCTAGAAGAGATAGTGGGGCTGGGACTGGGAGATTATTGTGCCATTATAAAATGCTCCACTCCATCCCATCTGGAGAATGACTAAACCCTGTTTGCCTCTATTTCCTCCTCTGTAAAAGGAGCTGGAGAAGGAAATAGCAAACTTCTCCTGTATCTTTGCCAAGAAAACCCCAAGTGGGGTCACGGAATGTTGGATACGACCAAACGACAACAAAATATGGGGTCCATAGGGAGATTCAGAGAGTCTGTGACCATTAATTAAGGTGGGAACTCCTCGAGAGCAGGGACTGTCCAACCCTGCGTATTAGGGAGAATATTGCTAATTTGGAGAGGGCCCGAGGGAGGGCAGCCACATGAGAAGTGTCAGTTCATGCCATAAGAAGGCGTGTTGAGAGAATTGGGAAATTTTAAGCTTGGAGAGTAGATAAATGGCTATCATATGGAAAAGGGATTATTAAACCGACTCAGGCCCTCTGGGACAGATCCAGGAACAATGGGGGGAAATTGCAAAGAGGTAAATCTGATCTGGCTATTAGGAAAAGTATCTGGCCATTCAAGCTGACCACAAGAACAGCAAGGCTTCCAGAGGTCATTGGGAGAAGCTCTAGGTGTGGACACAAGCCAGAGAGAAACAGAGACGGGAGGTGGGGGGAAGAGAGAATGAGAGACAAGAAACAGCCAGCCAGATTGGGGGAGGGGGAGAAAGAGAGAGACAGACACAGACAGAGAGAGAAAGAGAGACAGAGACAGGAGGGGGGAAGAGAGAATGAGAGACAAGAGACAGCCAGCCAGACAAGGGGGGAAGGGGAGAAGAAAGAGAGACAGACAGAAAGAGAGAGAGAGATAGACAGACACGGGAGGGGGGAAGAGAAAGAAAGAGAGACAGATGAGAGAGAGACAGAGACAGATACGGGAGGGGGGAAGAGAGAGAGAGAAAGAGAGACAGATGAGACAAAGAGAGAGAGACAGAGACAGAGATGGGAGGGGGGAAGAGAGAGAAAAAGAGAGACAGATGAGAGAGAGAGAAAAAGAGAGACAGATGGGAGGGGGAAGAGAGAGAAAAAGAGAGACAGATGAGAGAGAGAGAAAGAAAGAGACAGAGACGGGAGGAGGGGAAGAGAGAATGAGAGATAAGAGGCAGCCAGCCACACTGGGGGGGGGGGAGAAAGAGAGAGAGATAGACACACAGAAACAGACACACATGCAGAGAGAGAAGGAGAAGAAAGGAGAGAGGGAAGAAGGGAGGGAGAGAGAGATGAGGGGGGAGAGAATGAGAGACAGACACAGAAAGGAGAGACAGAGAAAAAGAGACAAAGATAGAAGGATGAAGGGATGGAGGGAAGGAGAGAGAGATTGATTGTGACTGAGACTGCAGATTGCAGATAAAGCCAGGGCTCTGGTTTGGGGCCACAGATTACAAGAATACATGTGTGAGGGTTTAGTCTGTAAAGGTGTTGTGTGTTTGAATTCTGTGGCTCATGTTTTTGGTACTGAGGTCCCCAGTAAGGCAAAATCGCATCATTGTTTTTTTCCTAAGCATCATTTCAGTAAAACAATCCTGTGTTTCCATCCGTCATCCCTCTCTATCTCCCAGGTGGAATCCCCAGAAGTCCTAAGAGGGGAAGGTAGAGACAACTGGCCCCTGAGAAGCTGCCCAGTAAGGGAGTGGGAGGACGCGCTTCCAGAGTGCACCGTTTTATGCTGAGTGATGCTGTGCGGCAGCCTGGGCACCTGCGGCAGCCTGGTATCCTCGCCCTTAGCTGCAGGGCTCCACAGAAGGAGAATATGCTGGGAGGAGGCCACTTAGGAAATATATTGGGAACATCCAAACACTGCAGGGAAAATGGTCCCTCCTTCAAACTGAGGGATGCTCACCAGGGATGTGTGAGGGAGGGCTCAAGGCAGACAGCCGTCCTCCCAGAGGGGACTGATTACTAACCCTCCGGCCGGGAGGCAGAGATGTCCGTCCTTTGTGGGGCCACGATGGAGCCCCTGAGCTGGGCAGAAGCTCCTTCTTCCTGGCTGTCCCTCATCCCTCTGATCCCTAGACCTTCAGGTCGAGGAGTGATATCAAGACAGAGAAAATTGGTTTCCTTTTACTTGTGTATTTTATGCATTAAAAAATGTGATTCTGAGAAGGGGTCCCTGTGCTTGCCCAGACTACCGGCAGGGTACAGGACACAAAAAAAACCTGATCCAGTCCAATCTCCTCATTTTACAGATGAGGTGCATGAAATTATTTACACAAATAGTAATCACCAGAGGTGAGATCTGAAGCCTAATCCATTTATTTCCCGAGTTAACCACTGTACTTTTCCTCATTTCTAAAATTGTGACTTAAAATTAAGAGATATCTTCATTAAATTCATGAAATTAAGTAATATTTTCAATAGTTAACGTAAGAACTGCTGAAGAGGTTCATATTTATTCAGACTCAAGGTGAAAAAGGTGAGGGGATAATTCACAGAGATCCTGAGGCAGGAGGATTATGGCTTTAAAACTAGAAGAGACCCTATTGACCAGCCTACACACAACACACACACACACACATCCCCCACATATCCCGCTTCCATTTACAGATGAAGAAACTGAAGTTAAATTCCTTATTAAAGTGATTAATATTAAATTAATTCCGTTAAATTAATATTAAAGGTAACGAAAGTAATGACAGAGGTGGAAAGTAGGAGAGTGGGTTCAAAGATAGCCCTTCGTGTTTGTAAGGTATCATTAAAAATTATTTTTGAAAGGCAAAAAAGCCTTTTTTAATGTATTTTATTTTTAATTTTATGTAAAAACATACATATATACATACATTTACATAAGAATATATGCTTACATTTAAATATATTCTATTTGTTTTTATATTATGTTATATTAATGATATATTTGTTATCTATTTATATTTATAATATAAACTTTTATCACACTTAATGGGAGTGAAAGAAATTGTCTTGTGATATGAGTTTGTACTCTGTATTTTCCGTAAAAAATTTAATGCTTTGAAAATGTCCCAGGATTTCCAAGCCCCAGGCCCATTTATCAAAGAGATATTTTATGCATCAAAAGTCAAGTAGAATTAAGAGACTTTCTCAGACCTCGGCATCCTGGGATTTCACAACGATCATTTTCACCAAACCTGCCTTTCTTCCTTTCTCCATTTTCTGCATTTTGAGGGAGTCGCAGAAGTGTTAGTAGGAAGAAGCTTTGGTTTCAGATGCTGCCTTTGCTACAGATTTTCTCTGTGGCCTTGAGAAAGTCCCGTGTCCCATGGTGAGCCTCAGTTTCCCCATCTGTAAGTTGAGAATGTTGGGCTGAAGTCACCTTCTAGCTTGAAAGCCTGTGATGTTCTGTCGCCTTTAGGAAGCGTTTTCAGAGAACTGGGCTCCGTTTCCCCATCTCTAAGTTGAGAATGTTGGGCTGAAGTCGCCTGAGATTCCCTTCTAGCTCGAGAGCCTGTGGTGTTCTGTCGCTCTGAAGAAGCGCTTTCAGGGAACTGGCCTGATAGTCCTGAGCTCAGGGAGACCCCCACTCTGTGACTTTGAGGTCCGGCCCGGCCGGACACGAGTGACCCCCAAGGAGGAGCAACCCCTGGACGGAACTGAGGCGTCCTCAGCTGTGTCACAGATAGACAGAAACAGGAGGACCGAAGGAGGAGCTTTGCAGAAGAGGGTCCCCTCCTGCCTTCGACCCGCCGCTCGGCCAGTCCCCCGGTGGCCGGGCTGGGGCTGTCTCCGTGGAAACGGGGGAATCTTGGCTCGGGGGGCCTGGGCTCCTTCTCCTGCTCAGGGCCATGGCTTCCGCCTGCTTCGGACGCCTCATGTCCCTGGGGTCCCACCGCTCCGAGATGAGCAGGAGCCCCTTCCCCCTCCTGAAAAGAGGTAGGACCAGGCTGCAGACCCTCGGTCGTGCCCCACCTTCCCCGTTAGGGTGGCAGTTAGCTGGCAGTTGGTGCCTCCAGGCCCGTCCACCTCCAGGCCCTTCCTGCCCGGGGAGCGGCTCTTCGCGTCCGTCCGCTTCTGCCTCGGCGAGGATGCCCTTTGGGAGCCGGCCTGGTGCCGACAGCCTTGTGATTCTGGGGCCCCCGCGGGTCGCCCTCCTCTCTGTCAGTCAGGAGGGGACGGACGCCCTCCAGGTGAGCAGCTCGCTTGGATGCCCGTCAGAACGTAAGCTCTCGGTGACCGGGGGACTGACTGTCTTTTGCCTCCTTTTGTATCCCCGGGATCTAGCACAGGGCCTAGCATACAGTAGGTGCTTAATAAATGTTGAATTAAGTTCATGAATGGGACAGTGATGAGGAAAAAACTGAGTTTAGCAAACAGTAGGCGCCTGTGCCAAGTGTCGTGGCGGGAGCTCAGCAGCTCTCACAGAGCCTAGTGGGAACAAAAGGAAAATTATGTGGTGAGTAAGGGGGGACCTGCTCTAGGCTTGCCCACTAGTGAGAGTAAAAGCCAGCACTTACAGCTGTGCCCCTTAGTCAATGATAAATGTATGCTAAGTGCCCTCCATGTGCCAGGCACGATGCTGAGTGCCGGGAGGGGGCCGGCCATGGTGCAGGGCGAGCAGAACAGAGGAAAGCGCTAGTGGGGCTGCAGTTTATGCAAGCCAGGCAGGGCCTCGTATCCCAGAGAAAACTTGCTCTTTCACGTGGGAAAAGCAGTGAGGAAGGAGAGCATATTGTCTTGTTAACCTTTTGTATCATTATTTCAACTGGTTCCTGAACTTCCCCAGTACCGAGGGTCACAATGTATACACCTCTTCTTCTGAACGTTGGTTATTTTATCTGCTACGTACCTGGGAGAGAGTCCAAGGACTTATGTCTGTGGGAAGAGATCTTGCTCCTTCCTTGTATCTGAGCTGAGGATTCTCAGGCACGGCCTCCGCAGTAGGGATACAAAAAGTGGCAAGAGAGCGCCTATTGTGTGCCAGGCTTGATGCTAAGTGCAAGGGGTGGGGGGGTACAAAAACTGGCAAGAAAGTCCCTACTGTGTGCCAGATATGATGCTAAGTGCAAGGGGTGGGGGGTACAAAAACTGGCAAGAAAGTCCCTACTGTGTGCCAGATATGATGCTAAGTGCAAGGGGTGGAAGGTACAAAAAGTGGCAAGAGAGTACCTACTGTGTGCCGGGTATGATGCTAAGTGCAAGGGGTGGAGGGTACAAAAACTGGCAAGAAAGTGCCTACTGTGTGCCAGATATGATGCTAAGTGCAAGGGGTGGAAGGTACAAAAAGTGGCAAGAGAGTACCTACTGTGTGCCGGGTATGATGCTAAGTGCAAGGGGTGGAGGGTACAAAAACTGGCAAGAAAGTGCCTACTGTGTGCCAGATATGATGCTAAGTGCAAGGGGTGGAAGGTACAAAAAGTGGCAAGAGAGTACCTACTGTGTGCCGGGTATGATGCTAAGTGCAAGGGGTTGGGAGTACTAATAGGAACAAGCGAGTGCCTACTGTGCACCAGGTACGATGCTAGGTACAAGGGGTGGGGGGTACAAAAAAGGGAGCTTGCACTCCCACAGGCCTTTAAGTTCCTGGAGAACGTTAGGTGTGTTCCTCTCGGATCGTTAGCCCCCTGTGCTCTGAGCCCAGCCCTCTGGGCTCACTCAGGACCGTCCGGCTGCCTCGGCCCCTCCATGGGGCTCAGACTCGTCCCCAGCATGGGTTTGGAAGGGGGAGGAGCAGAGAATCCCTTCCAGGAAGGGCCGGCTCCTGGGGCAGCGGGGGCCGAGTGGTCTCGCAGGGTGCCCAATGCGGAGACTCTCTCCGCTGTGCACCGGGCGCCCGGCTAGCTCCGTCGTGGGCGAGTCACTCCCCAAAGGACAGTGATTCTAACCCTAGTTCTCGTTTCAAGGCCTGGGAAACGTGGGTGATTTGATCGCCTCAGTGCCGTCCCTCCCCTCCAGATAAGAGAACTGGAAGTCAGAGCGTTCCGGGAGTTAGTCAGCAAGCCTTTCTATAGGCTGGGCTCTTCGCCAAGTGCCAGGGGTACAAAGAAGGGCAAAAAAGATCCCGACCCCAAGGAGCTTGCCTTTTAGTGGCGACCACGTCAGCGGCACAAGATCATACACTGAGCCCCCGGGAGGGGAAGATGTTCGTGATGGGCAAGACCCAGAGCAGCTGGGATTGGAGCCGGGGCTGGGAAGCTCGCGCATTAGGATGGTCGGTGGGAAGATGCTGGGTGGGAGACGGAGGGACAGAGCAAGCGGTCCATGGGAGGGCTCGCGGTCAGCTGGATAGAACCTGCCCACATCAAACAGGTGGGAAGTGGTAGGAGCTGGGGAAGAGGACGCAGACTGAGTGCCCCCAAAGCCGTGGTCTTCACTGTGGACAGGAGCCTGGAGACGGGTGGGCAGGGGGACGAGGTCCAGAAGGAGAAATCCACCCTGGGCGGGTTCTTGGGACGGCTCCACGTTGGGCGCTCCATTGTTGGCAGCCTGATGGAGAGAGCAAGCTGGCCGCGAGGTCATGGACCCCTGGGTATGTTGCTCTGGATCGGACATGGAGCCCCCTCCCATGGCCCCCAGTTAACTCTACGGTTACAAAGCTGAGGAATTATTGCCAGTCCGTACCAGTGGAGGTGGTTTCTGCAGTCGTTTTCTTCTGAGAAGCGCCAAGTCATTCAACATACTGTCCTGTTAGTCATCTTTTTGGGGTCCCCCATCAGGTGCCCACCTGCTCAGCTGGCGGACTAGGAGGCTTAAGTAATTCTCCTAAGCGTGGATAATTAATGACAAAACTTTGACCTGTTATTCTAACACCTGAGTGCACAGTGGCTAGAACGCCAGACCTGGAGCCAGGTAGCCTCATTTTCTTGAGTTCAACTCTGGCCTCAGACACTTACTAGCTGTGTGATCCTGGGCAAGTCATTTTACCCTGTTTGCCTCGGTTTCCTCATCTGTCAAGTGAGCTGGAGAGGGAAATGGCAGACTCTCTAGTATCTTTACTAGGAAAAATTCAAATGGGGTCACCAAGAATTGGGCACAACTACAGTGACTGAACAAAGACAACAATCCTTTGTAATCCAAGAAATCATGAGCTTCTTTCTTCCCAAGCTCCCCCGGGGATGGGCTTTAGGGCTTGTTGGGCTCAGCTGAGAAGAAGAAGAGTCAAAAGGAAGAGAAAATCCCTTAGTACATTCTAGGGACAGAATAGATCATATACTATCAAACTCCAATGTTTTCTTAACTATTTTTCTTTATGAGAAAGGAGGATCCTCTGGGATACAGGGAAGTGTCCCTGGTATTTAAAAAAAACAACAATCTGATGAACAAAAGTATCAATAACATTTTAAAACAGAATAATAGACTTTGTTTAATAAAGTAACAGAAGGGGGAAAGAATTGGAAAAGACAGTGTCCCAGCCCTCCTCGTCTCTCATTTACATTAAATATATTCTTGGCTATTATTGTACCTCTTAGTCCCTTGAACCATCCCTCATCCTTGGGGTTGTAGAACAAGGCTTCCATATGTGTTGAAGATGGGGAGCCTGGGTTCTAATTCTGGGTCTGTCTCTCACCCATCTCTGTGAACTGGAACAAAATAACTGCTCGCTTTGGACCTTAGTGTTATCTGTAAAATGGGAGGCTTAAACTAGAAGACTTCTAAGGTCCCTTTTTAGCTTAAATCTGTCCTTTAGAGTCTGTTTCAAACTCAACTTCCTCCATGAACCTGCACCCCAAAGCCGTCCGGTGTTTTTCCATCAGAGCTTGTAGAACACTTTGTTCTGTAATTGCTCGATTCACTCATCATGTAGAGGTGTGTGTTAAGGCTGTATCTCTGTTGAATCTCTTGTGCTCCTTTGGTTCAGTATACTTAACGACAACAATGTCTCGTCTATTCTTTTCTAACTCCCTTGGCACAGTACAATGGGTGGCTAATGTTTGTTGAATGAATGAGAGAATGAATAAATCAATGAATAAAAGACAAGTGGAAGAGTAAGAAAAAAGATGGAAGAAAAGATAGAAGGTGGGAGGTGGGAAAAAGGATGAAATAGCCTTGGGTATCCCTAATGGTAATTTCCTCTCATCCATGCTTGCTTACCTCTTGTGGACCATAACTAATTGGGGCAATAATGACTTGGTTTATATTTAGCTTTAGAATACTGGACTGTCAGAGCAGGAAGGGTTATCTAAAACAAAACTTCTCAAACTGTGGGTTGTAACTTCATATGGGGTCATATAACTCAGTGAGGGGGGAAATTGTGAAGTGATGATTTATTGTCAGTAAATGTTTGATTTCTATACCTATAGAGCCAGGATCAGGTAAAAATTTCTTGGGTTAAAGAGGATACAAGTGGAAAAAAAAATTGAGAAATCCTGATCTAGTCCAACTTGTATCAGACAGTTGTACCAATAAGTAGGTTATCTGACCTTTCATTCATTCCTTTAATGAATGCCCCCTCCCCATGAAGGGGTACCCATGATACCTTGTGAGGCAGCCCTCTATACTTTGTGGGGGGAATTGGATAAAACAGTTTGTTTTCCTTGTGTTAAATCTGTACCACCATCTCTCATCTTTTACCCACTGGTCCTCAGTCTACCCTGAGGGGCTAAGAGAGCCAGCCTGATCCCTCTTCCGCGTGCTAGCCTTTTCAATATTTGAATTACTAAGAGCCTCCTATGTGCCAGGGATATGGTAGGCACTAGGGATCAAAAGGCAAAAATGAAAGTCTCTGTCCTCGGGCCTTACATTTGACTTTACTCACCCAATCCTCCCCACGCCATTTTTTTTCTTCAGACTAAGTGCCGCTCTTCATTGATGGATCCTCCAGTGGAATGGTTTCCAGGTTCTTCGCCATCTTGGGGACCCTTCTCTGATTGTGTTAATATTTCTTCTGTTAATGGCCTTCCTAGGATATTAATCCAGGTTCCCAGAACTGAATCTAATATTCTAGGTGAGCTTTCACAGTGACTTCCTTAAGGAGAACACTCTTGATCTTCTCTGGCAGATTTGGGGCCATCACCCCGAACAACCGCCATCCTACAAGCAAATATGGAAAAATTCACGTTCCCAGATCTCCCAGTGGAAACGACTTCCGTTCTCCTGTGGTCTCTGACATCCGTGGTCCTTCCAGTGCGGTTTCTCTTGTAACGTTCATCTTCCCCACTGTGGGCCATCTGCCTTGACACTGCCTACTCTCTAGACTTTTTATAGCATCCTCCTGGGAGAGAGCCTCCAGTGCGGTTACATAATTGAATTGGTCAGGGATGGAATGGGGATGGTCTCACCAGGTGGTTATTTGGGCGTTGAAGGAGGCAGGTAGCAAGAGATAATTCCTCATGGGGGAAGAGTTTGACAAGGAAGAAGCTCTTGCCTTCCCGCTGGAGAAACTTGTCTCTTCTGCTGTGGGTGTGTTCATGTGTGATGGTTTTTCATCAAGCCACATGTCAGAAAGGGTGGGAGAGGGGAGAGAATGGGTTTCTAAAAATACGCCCCATCTGCATTGTGTTATCCAGTTTCCAGGGAAACCATCAGGGAACATCAAGAGCTTGGCCAAGCCCGCGGGATAGAGCAGGGGTGCCTGACTGTTCCCCAGGGTGGCAGAGCAGATTGAGTGGGCCCAGGTGCCAGGCTCTCCATGTTGGGGGGAGTAAGAACCAGAAGGGAGAGTTCCCACCTGGAGGGATTGAGCCTCAACTCTAAGGAAGTCTGACTGAAATAAAACCAGTGGGATCTGGTCTTTTTCATTTGTAAAACCATCCTTAAGATATCATCAAGGAAACATTTGGTTGAAGAAAGGAGATAGGTAGTAAGAAAGAGGGAATGGAAGGAGAATCCAAGAAACTGTAGAAACTCAAGAGTTGGGATTCCAGTGGGACGAGCAGACTCTGTAAATGGTCTGTGGAGGGTGATGAAGGATGGATAATTACTTCATTACAGCAAGAAAAGCCACATTCACAAAGCTGTAAACCCACTGAAGAGTCCAAGTATCCTCACAGCATCCTGGATATCTGGTCCTCTCTGCTTCTCAAGGGTGGCCCCACAGCACCTCCTGGCTCTCCCAGGGGAGACTTTGTTACAACAGGTCTTTTTTTAAAGATGGATCTCCTCCTTCCCTGATCCTCTGGAGCATTCTGAAGTTCTCTGTGAGAGGGAGAGCTTAAGGGGGCTTGGCCCATGCACATGGAAGCATTTCAGTATCATTTAGCTGCTTCTGGTTGTTCGAATTTGTATTTGCTTTATTATTTTATTATTTATTTATTTTTGTTTAATTATTAATTATTATTTATTACGTTCTCTTGTCACCTGGGTTTGCCTTTCAACAGTTGTCTCTAGGACAGGTCTTTTCTTCAAGAATGCTTAAAGGTCCTCCATTCTATTAAGGGTCAATGTTCCGCTGGTGAGGTTGTACCCAGTTTTAAAGAGCAAATTATTCCTGGTTGTAAGCTTTTTTTCCTTTTGAAATATCACATTCTGGGATCTCTTCTCCTTTATAGTAATTATTGAACTGTCTGCGGTTCCTTTCTTTCTGATAACTTACAATGTTTTTTTTTTTTCCCCTTTGGCCTAGAAGATCTGAATTTGGGCTGTGAAATTCCTGGTTGTTTCTTGTTTATATTTCTTTGAGGAATGAACTAATGGATTTCCCCTCCTATTTTCTCTTTGTCCTGTGGTACTAATCAAGATGGATAATATCTTTTTGCAATTTGTTAAAATACGTAGGCTTTTTTTGGCCAATGTTTCTTAAACTGTCTCTCCTAGACCTTTTTTTCTAGGTCAGATGTTTGCAATGGTAGATCAAAATCTTTTATATTTTCTTAGTTTTTAGTATTTTGATTCTGTTGTAATGTTCTTGTCTCCTAGAATCCTTGCATTATATTTGCCCCTTTCTGTTTTTCTACTTCTCAGATGAAGTTTCCAATCTTTTATTATGATAGAACTCTCCATTTTTTTCCTCCTGAACTCAAATTTCATTTATAATATCAATATCTCTTGCTTTATTTTTTCAAGCCATCCTTGAGACCAAGCTGACTTTTTCTGTGATTCTGCTTGTAATTCTCAAGGGGTTACTCTGGGTCTGTCCCACAGTATTTCTTCAGGGTAAATGTAATTTTCTTCTGTTTACTCATATTTGCAGCCTTTGGGCCAAGGCCAGGCTCTGCTCCTTCCTGTGTTCTTGGATCTGATCCCGTCCCCTCCATAATCAGGATGGCTCTGCTGCTACAGAGAGCAGCTCCCCCCATACCCCACTTTCCACCAGAATTCCTGGCCTCCCATGCTGGCGTCCATCAGTCTCCGTTTTCTTTCACCATCCCCAGCTGGGAGTTGGGTCACACCCCCTGCTGGAGCTCTGAAAGGCCCTGGTTGGATCTTGGAGGTGGTGTACCGGAAGCATCATGGGGGGGACCCCGCTCCAGCACTTGGGATGGCCTTCAGACCTCTCGGGGGAGTACCCTGAGCACGTGGACGTGGCTCTGTGACCATGAGGGCTGAGGAGACGGCTGCTCCCCACATCTAACAGCCGGAGCCAGGGTCCTGGGGGACTTCTGGCCGTCTCCTTCTGCACTGGATGGGGGAGCTTACTTGGACCCAAGCCCTTGTCCATCTCTCTGCTGTCCAGTCTCCCGTGGACCTCTCCCTCTATGTCTGTAGGAAGTCGTGGAGCTTTCACCTTGTAAAGACAAAAGTCCTAGACACATTCCCATCTCTTGAAATATCACTAATAAATGATTAGGGAGTTTACAGCACTGTAAGGCTTATAAAACTCTTTTTCATCGCATAACCTGGTAGAATAGTGTTATATCAACTACCCATCAGTGCGGGGCCCTTTCACCAACACAGATCGCCAGCTATAATTGATAAACTGCTTGATTGAGCGATTAAAAGTCTTAAATGGGTTGCTTTAAAGACGAGGTTAAGTTAACTGAACATGAAGCTTATGCTAAAGGAAGTTTTTGAAGTCGGGTCTTCCTAACCCTTGATCCAGCTCTACCACGATAAAGTGCCTTTCAATGTAAATATTTCTTTTTTTCCTCAGAGAAGGAAGAGTGTTTACATATAAGTATTTATAAAGCCCCTACTGTGTGTGAGGCTAAAACTCTCTACAAATATTATCTCATTTGAGCTGTAAGAACAACTCTGGGAGGAAGATGCTATTATTAACCCCATTTTACAATGAAGAATACGGAGGCAAGCCCAGGGTCACACAGCCAGTGTCTAAAGCTGGATTTGAATTCAGGTCTTTCAGATTCAGCACGCTTCTCGACTGCCCCACTTAGCACATTTTCCAGATGAGGATCCTTTGATAAGATCAGACCAGAACCAGGTATTAATTGCCAAAAAGCATCTGAGCAGAAGCTTTAAAAGGTTAAATCGTCTGTCCAAGAACTAGGATTTATGGGATCATAGATTGTGACATTGAAATGACCTGAGATCATAACATGGGAGCTGTGCGTCAAGGGTTTGGTGGGGCTCTTTTCCCTTCATTTGGAAAGTAGTAGGGGGGACAGATTAATTAAAAATGTATATTTATTGGAAAAATAAAATAAGCTTTTTTTTAAAAAAAAATTCTAAAGCCTAACCCTCTCAGTTACAGAGGTAGAAAATAAAACTCAGAAAAGTGACTTGCCCACCCCTCCACTGATTTACAGAGGTGAGATCTGAACTCCTGAGTCTTCATCCCCCTCCATTGGAGTCCCCCATCTCTAATATGATGGAACAGGATGTAGCCACGGGCAAACAGAGGCCAGAAAAGGTGGCTACCAAACAACAGGGAATGGGCTGTGACCTCCAGGTCCTCGGAGGCCTAAGTCCTGGCTCTTCCATCTGCTATCTACAGGACTTTGGGCAAAGCCTTTCTCCCGTCCTCAGTCTCCTGACCTGTGAAATAGGTTTAGACTGGCTGGTTTGTGCAGTACTTCTGTTTCATTGTAGAGGCCCGGACACTCTCCTGGATTTGCACAGCCTTTTGGGGGATTGAAAAAGCAGATTTGGTCCAATAAGTTCCGTATACCACAGCTAGCTGCTCCAGCTCTTTGATATATCTTTTTTTTTTAAATAGCTTTTTTTCAAAATACATGCAAAGATAGTTTTCACTGTTCATCCTTGCAAAACTTTGTATTCCAAATTTCTCTCCCTCCCTTCCCTCCCCCTCCCCCAGACAAGTAATCCAATACATGTTAAACATGTGCAGTTTTTCTATACATCTTTCCACATTTATCATGCTGCACAAGAAAAATCAGATCAGAAAGAAAAAACAAGCAAACAACAAAAAAGTGGAAATACTATGTTAAGATCCACACTTAGTCTCTGGTCCTCTCTCTGAGTGTAGATGGCTCTTCATCAAAAGATCATTGAAACTGACCTGAATCACCTCACTGTTGAAATGAGCCACTTCCATTAGAATTGATCATTGTATAATCTTGTTGTTGCCGAGTGCAATGATCTCCTGGTTCTGCTCATTTCACTCAGCATCATTCTTGTAAGTCTCTCCAGGCCTCTCTGTATTCGTCCTGCTGGTCGTTTCCTATAGAACAATAACATTCCATAATATTCATAAACCACAACTTATGCGGCCATTCTCCCACTGATGGGCATCCATTCGGTTTCCAGTTTCTTGCCACTACAAAGAGACCTGCCACAAATATTCGTGCACATGTGGGTCCCTTTCCCCTTTTTTGTGATCTCTTTAGAGAATACAGACCCAATAGAGGCTCTACTGGATCAAAGGTTATGTACGTTGGATAGCCCTTGGGCATAGTTCCAAATCTGCACAATCTTTCCGCACACACATCTTCCCTCCTCATTGGAAATCCAATAAGTCACCTATTTCCTACTTTCAAATCCTTTCTGATGTGATGCGTTTGTCAGTAAAGCCATTGCTGAATCCCGTAACCTTACAGAGACTAAAGAAGAATCGAGTCCCAAAGGTGCCTCCCTGGGAGATCCATGAATTATACTCTGCCTTGGAGTCCCCCCATCTCCCCTCGGAACTTTCCACCCACCCACACTCTCAGTGCCTAAGGAAAGGAGGCTGGGACCCGAATGGGCAAAGTTCCATTTCCACTTCTATGGTCGATACCCTGTTGGCTCTTAGTAATTTCCAAACAGCACCAGAAGCAAATGGGCCAGCCAGGCCAGGCCCTCGTAGCCAGTCCCTTGGAGTGACTGATGATTCAAGACAAGCAGTCAAAAAATAGCAGCATGTCATTCACTTTGCCCTCGTGGAGAGAGGAGGGCCAGCCAATAAACATTCCCATGATCCTCTCCACCATCACTGTCACAGAGGGATCACTGAGCACCGTTGTAGCTGGAAGTGAAATGTCAGAGTATCCTACCAGTGTTTGACCATTTAGTCACCTGACGTTGCATTAACCAGCTGGCCCCACGAAATCTAGCCAGACTTCTATCCCGAAAGTACTTTTTAAAAAGAAGGGAGGAAGGGATGGAGGAAGGAAGAGAGGGAAGGAGGGACAGAAGGAAGCAAGAAAGGAAGGGAGGGAGGGAGGGAGGGAGGAAGGAAGGAAGGAAGGAAGGAAGGAAGGAAGGAAGGAAGGAAGGAAGGAAGGAAGGAAGGAAGGAAGGAAAGGAGGGAGGGAAGGAGGAAGGAAAGAAAGAAATGAAGAAGAAAGGAAAGAATGAAGGAAGGAAGGAAAGAAGGAGGGAAGGAAAGGAGGGAGGAAGGATGGAACAGAGAGAGGAAGATGCCTTCCCTCTATTCCATCCTGTTTATTCTGTATGTAGCTCATTGGTATAATTTGTTTATTAAATTCCTTGAGGGCAAGGACTGTCCCTTGTCTCTTCTTTTAATCTTTTAGTACAGTGCCTGGCACATAGCAGGCACTTGATAAATGTTTATTGATTGACTGAAGATGAAAAATGAAAGAAGAGGGGCAGTGAGATGGCAAAGTGGAGAGGGCACCAGCCCTGAAGTCAGAAGCATCTGAGTTCAAATCTGGCCAAAGACACTTAACACTTCCTAGCTGTGTTAACCTGGGCAAGTCACTTGACTCCAATTTCCTCAGCAGAAAAAAAAATAAATAAAACAAGGAAAACAAAGGAAGAAAAAGAAAAGTAAATAAGAGAAGAGAAGATGAGGGGACAACACAATATAAGAGAAGAGAATTGAGCAGGTCTGGATTAAGAGCTCCATGCTCAGAGTCCCTGGCTTTCTTCAAGCTCTCTCTCCAACACCAGCACCTCCAAGAGTTGTTCCCCAGCTCCTAGGGGTTACACTCCACTCACTCTGCATTTGTTTTCTGTGCACCTATTTATGTCCATGCCTCCCTTTGGACTTCCACACTTAGCACAGTGCCTGCCTATAGTAAGTGGCCAACAGAAGTTTGTTGAGTGAGTGATGGCTGATTCCCAGATACAGACCCTGTGCTCCATCTTAAGTCAGTTGCTTCCCTGTCACTCGCCCTCCCTCCCCTTCACCTTTGTCCCTCTGATTCTCATCCTTCACACCCAGCTGAGATGTTCTGCTTTCTTTCTTACGTCTTGCCTGGCTGTTCCTGACCGGTTTCCAACACCTAGAACCAGAACGCACAGGCGAACATTAACTGTCCTCCCGTTGTTCTGTTTATGTGGGTTAATCTTGTTTCCCAGAATTCCTTCATTGAGGGCAGGTAGGCTGGCTTTCCACGTCTGTATGATCCCCTCCCCATCCTAGTCCTTGGTACCCACGGAAATGCACAATAAATACCTCTGTGGGTTCTGAAGCCATCTCACTATCCTTTATAATTGAATCTGGGCCTGTAGCAAAACCATCCCAGTTGTTTATTCTATTTGTACTCGAACAAGGTATTTCACACAGTCCCAGCATATAATATGCGCTTAATAGAAAATATCAATTAATATTGTCTGGCTGTTGCTGTTTGTCCTTCCTTTTCAAAAGGACCAATGACATCAGGGAGGTAATGCCACGATGTCCATACTTCACTTGAGAGGTAGCTGGGCAAGATCACCTGCCTCACTTTCTCCTCCAGAGCCATCTGAGTCCAGCTACCAGATATAGGTCAGGAGGACTGAAGATGGCCCTGGATACAATGGGAGACCCTAAGGCTGCAGTGACTAGGCTAGGTAACAACTGAGGCAAAGAATCTCTCTCATCTAGGCAAAAAAATCTAAATAAATGAATGAATGAATCTGGGAGGGGAAGGCCTTCAGACTTTCTGGCCAAAGCAGAAATGATTGCTATTTACATTCAATCTGACTTGATCAAGACTCAAAGCAATGACCAGATGGAGCTTGACCTATGACCTATAATTAGCCAATTAGCACTGTGCTTTGTACACCATAAGTGCTTAATAAATGTTTGTTGATTGATGGAGAAAATAGTTAATGGTGAAAGCCAGGAGAGCCACAGGATCCCTGTTTCCCTGATGCCTGAGGAAGTGGATTCTGGTCAATGAGGCCTAAGGCCAGGGTTGGGTCCCAAAGAGTTGGTTTTTCTCCTCTATAGCTTCCCTGTTCCCTAACCGAGATGTTTCCTTCTTGGTCTCAGGGTTGTTGCTCCAAGAGGTGACCATGGCAGGGCTCCATGAGCTGCGATTCACCGAAGAGAAGCCGCTGCTGAGAGGACAAGACACTGAGTTGGTGAGTTCCTCATGGGGGGGGGCCACTTAGTTCCTACTTTAGCTGCCTCCCCCCACTAACTTAGGTCTGGCTGTCAAGCAACACTGGTGCCATCATGTGGCCAGAAAAAGAAATTCCAGCTGTCCCTCACCAGCTCAATTAAGGAAAGAACTCAGGTTCTTGCACCCTTCTCCCTTCCCTCTATGGCCCCCCACATTCCCCTTTCAGAAATCGTTTTTCTGTCTTTACCCTAGCACTCCCAAATCCCTCCTTCTGAGGAGAAAAATGAGCCAGTCACTCACTCACGCTAAGTTAGCAAGTCATTTTCCAAGCCTTAACTTCCACTCCTGTAAAATGAGGGGAGGATTGGGATGGGATATGTTCGGCTCACTGGGGCCCTAGAGGCTGTCCCCTAGGCTTCCTTTTTGTGTGGAAGGCTTATAAAAGCTAAAAGCCCTGTCCATGGTTCCCAAGGTAGTAAGCACCAGCGGCAGGATTGGAACCAGTTTCTATCCTCATCTCCAAGGTTCCTCCCCAACTCTAATATCCAATGGTCTTTGTAACAGGAAATTACACAAGGGTTTGGGCTTTTTAAAACATATTTGGAGAGTCATTTGTTAAATGGGTAGAATGATTGAATCTCAGAAGTGGGAGAAATCAACTTGTCCAACTGAACTTCTGTCCAGACGGAAGCGTGAAGCCCCTCTTACGTTCAGGAGTATCATAGCATGATATAGGGCACTAGACCCAGAGTCATTGATGTTTATATCTACCTTTTCTTGGCAGAGATGCTAGAGTGGTTTGCCATTATTTTCTCAGCTCATTTTATAGGTGAGGAAATAGACAGACAGGATGAAGTGACTTGCCCAAGGTCACATAGCTAATTTCTGAGGCTAAATTTGAACTCATTTTTCTTGACTCTAGGCCTAGCATTCTAGCCATTGAACCAGTGGAAACCTGGGTTTAAATCCTGACTGAGATACCTACTAGTTGACCTTTCTGGGGCCAAGTAGAATATCTGTTCTTTCTTTCATTTGACTCCACTTCTGATACTCCAAAGAATAGGGATCATGGCCAGCCCCCTAAATCTTAAGTTAAGCTTCCCCAGTTCCTTTGGTGATTCCCCTCTGGCATGTCTTCACTTCCTGGCTGCTCTCTCAGGGATGGGGTCCAGCTAGTCAAAGGCCCCCTTGGCTAAGATGTGGCCCCCAGAACTGGACGAGTGTTCTAGCTGCTCTGACCTGGACATTCACACTTCTCTTGTTCTGGACTTAGAACACAGAAGCCAAAGAAATGGATCACAAATGAAAGATTTGGACATCGATTCAAGTTCCTGGGAGAGGAACCAGAGACATTTTTTTTAAATTGAAGGTGCCCCACCAACCTCTCTGAACTGCCTCTTGAGACACGAGCTTAACTTTGGGGCAAACCAATGCTCTGTTTACCTTGAGCCTGTAATTTCCCTAGAGAGGATAGTTATCTATGAGGAAAAAAAATAATGTGTTAGGAAGGAATGGGGAAACTCCAAGAGAGTGGTAAAATACAAGGAATTCAAACAGGAAGTGAAATGAAAACCCAAATTCATTTGCCAGTGGGCAGTATTGCCTGGCTTATAATTAAGCTCAGCTTTTTAGGTAAATATATAATGATATAATGGGCTCCTTTGTTAAAGGAGTTTTAAGTCGTCCATTAGCTCACAGTTTGTCCTCTCCTGCTGGGGCTGGCTATTCTTTGACAGCACCATTAACTATACCGGCCTTCAATCGCTAGTTTCTGATTTATCCTGGGTTCTGTCATCAGTGCATAGGGGCGGGAAGCTAGGAGACATCTTTGTTTTGTGACCTCTATCTTTTTGGTCCCCAGCTGGATCAGAGTGGTTTATGATACTTTCTTTAAGATCAGTGGCAGGCCATTCTGCTGCATCATCTCAGGGTAAATGTGATGTCCTCTTTTGTCATTATTCTTCCCTTTAGCCAGGCTTGCCAGACCCCCCGATTCTTCCCTTATTTCCCTTGGTTCTTCTGCCCAGCTTTCTACTCCTTTTGTTAAAAAGTTTGAAGTTCCATGCATGTGCCATTGAACCAACCACCACCATTAGCCAGTCTCTGTAACGCAATCCTCCCAAAACCTTTGGGTTTTTGTATTCAGGAGCCTGGCATTTGGGGAAGACTGGGGATGTGGTCCTTTGGTTCTTGGGAGTTACTCTCTTCCCTTTCCACTAAACTCAAAAGCCCCCAGGGGCCTGGAACTATGACTACTTTCTGCCTAGCTCAGTTATTTTCTATCCCTGCTCCCTCTAGTGGTATTCGCTATAAAATTCGGGAAATGGAACACTTTCTCCAAGATCTGAAAGTTGTTGTTTCTTGATCAGTTAAAATCAGCAAAATAAATAAATAAACAAGTAAATGAATGAATGAATGAATGAATGAACATATGAATAAATAGCTCCCCCTCCAAAATCTGAAAGCTGTTGTTTCTTAATCAATTAAAACTTCCTCCTTAGAGATCTGAAAGCTATTGTTTCTTATCTGTTAAAATCCCCCCCTCCAAGATTCGAAAGCTGTTGTTTCTTGTTCAGTTAAAATCTCCTCCTTAGAGATCTCTCGGTCCACTCAATCCCCTCGTATTCCACAGGAGTAAACTTGAGCTGGGAGAAAATGTATGATTGGTCCAAAGTCACATAGTACATGAGGATATCTTACCTCTGGACCTAGATGGTCAGATGACCTAGATGAGGCAGGTGACCTTGCATGGCCCACCCTCACCTACATCAATTCACTTGCCTGTCATGGTATCACCTCCCTGATGTCCTGATCCTCTTTGAGAAGGAAGGACAAACAGCAACAACAGACAGCCAGTAAATTTGTGGCAGAGTAAGGACCAGCCCCCAGGGACTCTGGATCTTAGCCGAGGGACCATTTAACTTCACCAAAGCTAATTTCCCTCCATATTCTTGAGCCTACCTTCCAGTGCTATGGCGTGGTAGGAGATAACCCAGAGTTTCTCCTTATTTCTTGCAAATCTTCATTTTCTTTCAACAAATCTGAGAAATGTTCTCTTATTACTTGCAGCCTTTCATTATAATTCTTACTCGGGGGTTGGGAATGTCAAAGTAAGTCATTAGCTGACTTGTCTCAATGTGTTGACAGTTGACCACCGTTCTTGCTTGCCTCTCCCCTCCTTTCCAGAACTTTGCTCTCTCCCTTTCCAAGGTCCTCCTCCCTCAGCTATCTCCCTCTCTCTTCCTTTAAGCAACATGCTCCTCCGAGTGTGTTCCTAGCAACATGCTCTAGAACTTCTTAAACGTTTTCTACTTAAGACCCCTTTTCACCCAAGAAATTTTTACCTGACCTTGGGCATATAGGCATATAAAATAAAATTTTAAAAATCAACTATTTACCGATAATAAATCTCTAATTTATCCTAAGTGCCGGCTTATTCTCCTAATTTAGTTCTTATTTCTCTTATTCCTGATTTTATTGGTTTTCCAGCATCTTCCTTCGATCCCAAACATCTCCAGAAGGGAATGTCTCTTCTCTCCCCTTCATCACTCATCTTGCCAGCATTATTCCCCATGTTGACCTATCTCTGTGTTAAGATCAAACTCCCTGCCTTTATTTCTCTCCTTCCATCCCTCAGAGTTCACGGGACCCTTCGCATTAGACGAAAAGAATTGTCTTCTCTTCTTTTATATTCTCTAATTCTTTCTCGGAAATAGATATCACCAGCTCAGCTCACTTCTTCTCTTCCATTTCTCAAATGTACTTGGCGAGAAGCTAGAGGTCGGAGAGCTGTGAAAACTTTCTAGCAACTTGATATGTTGAGAGGTCTGCAGTTTCATTGGAGTGGAGGTTGTATTCCCTCCACTACCCCGGATCTCGCAGCTCTAGCCCCCTCATTTTTACAAAGAAGCCTGGTTCTCAGAGAGGTTGAGTACTTTCCCTATGGTCACACAGCTGTGCCTTGGACCTGATGCTTCAGAGCTATCACAAGAATAATCTGTGCCCGGGGCAGTGCCATGTTTTCCGTGTGTAAGTTCACTCCTGCTCATCTCAACAGTGCGCTTATCCCAGGGAGAATTTCAAATATCTTATACGTCTCCAAGTTTCAAAACAACTCCCTACTTCTCTCTCGCCTCTCTTTTCTCTTTGCTCTCTTTGTTTCTGTGTCTCCTTTCCTTCTTCTTTTACTCTCTTCCTGCTCTTCTTCTCTCCCTCTCTATCTTCTTCCTTCCCTCTCCCTTTCTTTCCCTCTCTTGACCTCCTCTGTTTACCCTTTTCCTCTTCTTCTCTCTTCTCTCTTTTTCTGCCTCTCCTCCCATTTATCTTCTTCTTTCTCTTCTTTTTCTGCCCCCTCCTCTCATTACCATCTTCTCCCTCCTTCTTCTTTTTTTCCCTCTCTTTTTCTGCCTTTTTTTCTCTGCCTCTTTTTCTCTCATTACCATTTATCCTCTTTCCATCTTCTTTTCCTTTCTTTTCATCTCTCTTCTTTTTTTCTGCCCTGTTCTCTCTTTATTCTCTTTTTATTCTCTCCCCCTTCCTCTTCATACTCTTCATCTCTCCTCTCCTTTTCTGCCCTCTCCTCTTTTTATCCTCTGTCTCCTCCTCCTCCTCTCCCTCTTCCTTCACTCTTTCTCTCCTTCCCTCCATCCTCCAACTCACTCTCTCCCTTCTTTGTCCCCATTTCTCTCTTTCTCTCAGTTATTTCTCTGTGAGATCCTCCAGCCGCTTGACTATCTTAGTTGACCCATGTCTGCCTCCTTGGGCTGCTTTTGGCCATCACTCACCTTTGCTTGGAGACCTTGCCCAGCTGCCCTATGTTGGCCGGATTCCTCATCAAGCCAACAGGCACATATTAAGCACTTAATATATGTCTAGCAAGCATATATTAAGCACTTACTATATGCCTAGCATGGCGCTAAGTGCTAGAAATACAAAGAAAATAGGAAAATAGTCCCTTCCCTCACACTCTAATGGGGGAGAGGCATATAAAGAACTAGGTACATATAAGAGACATATGGAGTATGAGGAGGGGAAATGTTGGCCACTGGGGGAGGAGGTGGGGGGAGGGAGCTTCATGAGATAGGCTTTGGCCTGGAAGCCAACAGGAGGAGCTGGGTATGGAGAGTGCCAGGCATCAGCACAGCTATTGCAAAAGCCTGGAGTCTGGAGATGAGGAGCATCAAGGATGTCTGCCCTGGTTCTCTCAGAATCACAAACTTTGAGAAATGGAAAGAGCTTCAGCAGCCCCTATTCTAACTCATTCAGGAAACAAGAGCACAGGACTGGGAATCAAGAAGACCTGAGTTCAATTCCAGGCTCCAGTGCTGGCCAGCTGCATGACCTTGAACAAGTCCCTTAACCTGTCTCAGCCTCAGTTTGTCCTTCTCTAAAATGAGCATTGTAAAAGCACCTACCTCCCAGGCTGGTTGTGAGGCTCAAATGAAAATGTGAAGTGTTCACAGACCTTGGAATCCCCTGTAAATGCTAAGAATTATAGCCCCTCTGATACATGGTCCTCCAGCCCTTCTGCCGCTCTAGGCGGCCCATTCCCGTGGGCCAGCTCAGGTGTTAAGAAGTGTCTCATCAGGCGCTGAATGAGCCTCTCTGCCCGTCTGCCCAGCGCTCTGGCCCAGATCGGCTCTGGAGCCGGGCAAGACTGACCCCTCCACCACAGGGCAGCCTCTGAAGGTATCCCCATGGCTTCTCCAGGATACACATGCCGCCTTCCTTCATCCCGTCCTCAAGTGATAGGCCCTCGAGGCCTTTCCCATCCTGTGGGACCTCCTCTGGACTCCCCCCCACCAAGCCCACTAGCACTCTTAAAACCAGGGTGCCCCAGAGTGAGCACAGTGGGATTTGCTGAGGGCACAGAATGGTGGGGTTATCTCTAGCCTCCTCCTGAAGCCCTACCAGTCCTACAGCATCCTCACACACCTCCACTAAAGCCCCCGTATGACTGTACATCTCGGCCCTGTGCTCCCGTGGTCACTCAATCTCCCCTTAGTACCTGGCTCTCTCCTCCAGGATGTTAGCATTCCTCCCAGCTGTGGGTCACTTGGAACGGACACTAACAGAGTTACGGGCTCTTCCCTCAGCTCCCTGTTAATGGGGATCCCAAAGGCCCCTTCTGCCCCTCCCCTGAGGCACTCTGCTGTCCCCCACCCTGATGTTGTTAGTTACAGGTTCCCTGCTTCCCTCCAGGATTTCCGCTGTCCCAGGTGCTGAATCCTTTGTCCAGCAGCTCCCTGTTTCTATAGTTTTTCCGGGAGTCCATCCCAGAGCACACCCCGATCCAGACCCACGAGTCAGAGTGAAGGTTCCCCCAGAATGTTTGGGGTCAGGTGGCCCATCGGGACTTCCAGAAAGCCGTGTCTGCACCGTCTCGTTGGCTCTGTGGGGCTCACCCACATCTTCCCCCCACATCCCATGATAGACGCCTCTTCCCTTGAGTAAGCTCTAACGGAGAGTTTGGGGGCCGCAGCTGGCCCAGTCCTCCCGCCTAATGATTGTCCGCTCTCTCTTTCCCCTCAAATCAATGCAAGAAGCACTTTTTTCCTGAGACACCTAACACAGCCTCCAGACTGGAGACTTACCTTTCTCCTCCCCACCCTAGCCCAAAGATGAATGTCTGCTGCTAGAGGGGACTGAGGAAGGAAGGGAAGGTAACACTGATAATAATGAGGAGGAACTAATATTGATGTGGTGCTTTTAGAGTCTCAAAGCGCCAAACGTATATTACCCCATTTGGTCCTCTCAACTACCCTGTGAGGAAAGTGCGCCATTATTACCCCATTTCACAGATGAAGCCATTGGGACAAACAGAGATTAAATAATTTGCTCAGGGTCACACAGAAAGTCTAGATTCAAACTCAAATCTTCCCAACTTCAATTCCCACATTCTGTGAGGGTCCCATAATCACCAAAAGGTCCCAGGGAAGGAGCCCTCTGAGTTAGCTCACCTTGGCACCCAACTGAGTCAGAAAGATAGATTCTTCTAGATAGCATTTACTTAGTGCTTGTGGAGATGCTTCCAACAACCTTGTCAGGTAGATGCCATTATTATCCCCATTTTACGGAGGAGGAAGCCAAGGCTCATGGAGGATCAGGTTGAACCTAAAGGTCCATTTCAGGATTTGAACTTAGGTTCTATCTACTGTGCTACCTCGCAGCCTCAGAGCCTCAGCCCAAATTTAAGGACAGGGATATTTGGGGACGTAAGTCAGCGGGAGCCTTGACGTGCTTTTCTGCTGTTTATCTTTACAGGAAAACTCTGACGCCTTCCTCTCGGCTGTGGACACAGACTGGAAGGTAGGGCCACCCACAAGGGCAGTTCTGAACCTCTCATGCCGGCTTTGCAAGTTTGGGGGCAGCCCAGATACCCCAAGGTCTGGGGGTGTCAAGAGGAGGGGAAGGGATGGAACAAAGGAGGGTGACTCCTCCACTGACCCTTCCCGCTGCCAGCTTGGGAATGGAGGTCTGGGGGGCTCGCAGCTAAGAGAGCTGGCCCCTGAGGTGGCCCGCTCACCCCCTCCCCCCCCCGGCCCTCTCCTTCCCACAGGGGGTGCGGGGCGATGCCCTTGTGAGTTCCTAGGCCATCAGTCTTTCTCAGACAGGGAAGGGCAGGAGGACCTAGGCAAGGGGAGAGACGGGCTCCCTGAAGGGGGGGGGAAGGGGGGGGAGCTGTGCTGTGATCTGAATCAGCGTTTTCCACCAATGAAAATCAGGCTGGCTTTCAGAAATAGCTGCTGTTTCTATGGTAGCTGTTGCCTTAGCAACCCCGTCCTCCTTCATTTGATGACAGATTATCTGTTAACCCTGAAAAGGTTTGGGGGTTTTCCCCCCTCCTTCAAAATAAGACTCTGCCCTCCTTCCTAGTCCTCTGCACTACAGGATGACCCCCTGTCAGGGGTACGCCCACGATGCCTCTTGGGGCCTCTGGATGTTTGCTCTTGTGTCCAGTCTCCGTCCACAAAGCAGGCCCCCTCCAGTGGCCCTGCCCACCACGGGCTCAGGGTGCTCCGGCCAGGCCGCCAAGGGAGCCCTTAAATTAGGGGGAGGCTCAAGCTGGGCTCTTCCTTCTGGGGTGCCACGGGCCAGGGAACCACCCAAAAGCACTCGCCCCGAGGGCCAGGCAAACCGGGCTTAGATAAGGGAGAGGGCGAGGGAGGAGGGAGCAGCCTACCTTGACATTTTCCTCCCAGATTTGTGGCTCAGGGCCCGCATCATTCCACCATAGTTCCACCTAGGCCAGACCTGCAAGTCCTTGATCGGTGTGGGCTTGTCCCAGGGATTTGTCCCAGGGGGGATGTGGGGGCGTGGGCCCCGAGGGAGCGGGGGCTGTCAAGCTGGGCTCCCGGACGCGGTGAGCCCCGTAACCCAGGTGACGAGCTGCGTCCGGGTCTGGTGGCATAAAAGATCACAGGGACGGCTGTTAGAGCCAGCTGGGGCCCCGAGCCTACAGATCGGGAAACTGAGGCCCAGGTAGGGAGCGCTTGCCCAGGATGACACCACGAGTTAGCGGGCCTCTCTCAGATCTCCAGACCTCAGCCCAGCCCCTGCCTCCCTTGTGCTTATCGCTTCGGTCCAGTCTAAACACAGATTGATTATAGGGCATCCGCAGCCAGGCTCAGACACTCCCTGGCTCTGTGACCTTGGGTGTCCCACTTAGCCATTCACTCCCTGCTCCTCCTCTGTCAAGTGGAGAAATTCGGGGTGACTGAGAGGCACAGAGAACAGCACTGGGGTCAAGAGGACCTGAGTTCAAATCCAGCCTCAGGCACTTGACGTTTCCTAGCTGTGTGACCCTGGGCAAGTCACTGAACCCAGATTTGCTCACAAAATAAACAAATAAAATGGGCAAGTAACAGTACCCACTTCCCAGGATGACTGGGAGGATAAAATGAGATAACATTTGTAAGATGTTTTTGCATAGATAGGTGTACACACACACACACTCACACACACTTCTCTGTCTCTGTCTCTCTCTCTCCCCCCCTCCCTCTCTCCCTCCTTCTTTACCCCTTCTCACTCTTTCTTTGCCTCTCTCTGTCTCTGTCTGTCTTTCTGTCTCTCTGTGTGTGTGTCTGTCTCTGTCTCTTTGTCTCTCTCTGTGTCTGTCTCTCTGTCTCTCTTTGTGTCTCTCTCTGACTCTGTCTCTGTCTCTCTGTCTCTGTGTGTGTGTCTCTTTGTGTGTCTCTCTCTCTGTCTCTCTGTCTCCTTCTCTCTCTGTCTCTCTGTCTCCTTCTCTGTCTCTCTCTTTGTGTCTCTCTGTCTCTCTGTCTCTCTCCTTCTCTCTGTCTCTCTGTCTCTCTCCTTCTCTCTGTCTCTCTGTGTCTCTTTCTGTCTCTGTCTCTTTGTCTCTCTCTGTCTCTCTCTCTTTGTGTCTCTCTGTCTCTCTCCTTCTCTCTGTCTCTCTGTCTCTCTCCTTCTCTCTGTCTCTCTGTCTCTCTGTGTCTCTTTCTGTCTCTGTCTCTTTGTCTCTCTTTCTCTGTCTCTCTTTGTGTCTCTCTCCTTCTCTCTGTCTCTCTGTCTCTCTCTTTGTGTCTCTCTCTCTCTCTCCTTCTCTCTGTCTCTCTGTCTCTTTGTGTCTCTCTGTCTCTCTCCTTCTCTCTGTCTCTCTGTCTCTCTGTGTCTCTCTGTCTCTCTCCTTCTCTCTGTCTCTCTGTCTCTCTGTGTCTCTCTGTCTCTCTCCTTCTCTCTGTCTCTCTGTACACACACACATAAATATCACAAACGGGGATATGGGAAATGAGAAGATGGGAATGAGCTGAACCGAGCTACAGAGGGGAGGGCAAAGGGGGCTGCCTTGTTCCAAGGTGGGATGTTAGACCAGGAGCCAGAAAGTCCCAGCTTGGAATCCTGCTTCAGACCTTTCCTCTCTGTGTGACCTCGGGGAAGGGGAAGGCAGTTACCTCTGTTTGCCTCAGTTTCCTTGTCTAGAAAATAAGCCTGACGCCAGCACTTACCTCCCAGGATTGTGTGAGCATCAAACGAGACGCTCTGTATCCTGCGCTTTGCAAACTTTAAGCTGACATTTAAATGTGGTTATAACCAGATGGGAAATTGGAAATTAGATAACATGAAAAAGTTAGCGGGAGCAGCGAGAGAATGGGGGGGAGTGGGAGACTTGGTCAGCTCTCAGGAAGAGCTGGTGCGATGATGCAAAGGGATGATGGCAGTTAGCACTCGGAGGAGGGCGTTGATGTTTTAGTTGTACTTGAAGTGAGGGAGAGACTGTTCAGACATATACATACACACATAAATATAATATATATATGGAGAGAGTGTCCTTGGTAAAAGGAAGGGCAGACGGTAGCTTCTAAAGATTAGGTTAGTGAAAAATCAGTGATCGGGCATTCAGCTGGCACTGATTAAGTGCGTTCCATGATGGGCCAGGCCTGGAGTGGCTGCCAGGGATAGCAGCACAAAAGTGAGAGATCCTCCGTCCTAGGGAGCTTAGCTTTAGAAAATGACTGGCGATCTCCGGCCCCCCTCCCACCCACCCCCAGTGGGTAGCTCAGGCCCCACGAAGGACACGTTTAATGCCGACGCTGCCCATCCCACCGGTTCTGAGCACTGCCCACCTGGACCTCCTGCCGGGGTTCGGGCATTTGAAAGGAGCTGGCTCTGAGCCCGAGCTGGCATGAATGTTCTGACTAACAAGATGAATTATTTAAGCATTTGGAGAAAGCTCCTTTCTGCCGGCTCAGCACTTTCAACCCCACCATTCCCCATGGCTTCCTTGCCCATAAGCCCTGGCCACGTGTCTTCTCCAAAGGCCAGAAGCAAGATGAGAAGGGCTCTTAGTGCGAGGTCACTGTGGATCGGCTCAGCTCTGCGGCTTCATGGGACTTGGGTGGGAATGGGGTTTTCTAAAGCAGTGGGTCTGGGAGTCCTGGAAGTCGGCCCTTGGTCTCAAGGAAAGGCAGTTCATGGTGAGCATTTTTTAATGCACCTCCCCATAGAGTTCAATCTGTCCCAAAATACTCAAAAAAAAAATTTTTTTTGGGGGGGGGGGAGCAGAGCCACCAGAGTTAACTAGTTGCCCACCCTCAGGTAGCTTTTCCCCCAGAAACAAAGGGAGCAAACAGTGTTTCTGAGAGGGTTCCAAGGACCTGGAGAGGCCGGAAATTTTTAGGGATTGCTCCAGTGAAGTACATTCCAGTTCAGGGCTGTCGCTTTGGAAGGTGAATGGATAGAATGAGTGCAGCAAGTCATCCTGGGACACGGGGAGCTTAACTGGTGGCGTTGGAGCTGCCATCTTGTAGCTGAGGAGGATTGTTGGCCGAGTCTTCAAGGTCACAAGAGGCTTCCCTGTGGCTCAGCGGGCTGGTGGCCAGGGTGGAGGGCCCTTTCAGGCCTGGTTAGGGAGTTGGATTTAGGGGACCCTTTTCCCAATACTAGCTTGCATCTACTGTGTGAAAATCAATGGCTGCTTCCTGGAAGGGGCTCCAGGTGGGAAAAGTGAGTATTGCAGAAGCCGCGGTCAGCAGCCCATTCTCAGGCTTTGAGCCTCTTTTTTCTTGGTGTGCGGGGAGACACACAC
The DNA here is from genome assembly GCF_016432865.1 of Antechinus flavipes. Lineage (NCBI taxonomy): Eukaryota > Metazoa > Chordata > Mammalia > Dasyuromorphia > Dasyuridae > Antechinus > Antechinus flavipes. The sequence goes on from NC_067399.1 coordinate 41,006,043, forward strand.
ACCTGAAGCAGGTTCCTGAGACATAAACCAGGATTTCTGCATTTGTCCCCACAAGCTGGGGGCCTTGCTGCCCTTCTGCAAACTGCGGGTTCCCCGTCCTCAGGAAGGGGGGAGGATGTGGCCCAAGGCCTCCTCCCTGGCCCAGTTCCCGCCTCAGGGGTCCCAGGCCCGGGGACAAACACGAGGACACTGCTGTGACCCAGAGACGGGGCCCAGGGGCACAGCCCCGCAGGTGTGTCATGTGGCTGTCCTGGGATCTCTCCCTCCAGCGAGTGGCTCCGCCCAGTGACGTCAGGCCGGTCGGTGGGCTGATGCCGAGTCTCCTCCTGCATCACTGACGGTTGTGCACACGCGCTGGGCTCCGGCCCGAGCAGAAAAGGATGCTCCGCCTTAACCCGTTCTGCCTCCCGAGCCCTTGGCTCCTCACCCGGTCCCTTTGAGAAGAGTGAGCAGGGGGCCCCGGCCTCGGGGGAGCTGGGTGAGGGGCTAGAGGCCGGCCTGCCTTAACTTGGCCAGGAAAGGCTCGGCCGCCACGGGCTCCTTCCACCGCCACAAAGGCTCACGGGTCCCACGTCGGCGGGTCCTCCGGGCTGGGGCCGGTCCTCCGGGCTGGGGCCGGTCCTCCGGGCTGGGGCCGGTCCTCCGGGCTGGGGCCGGTCCTCCGGGCTGGGGCCGGTCACCCGGGCTGGGGCGGCTCCTGCCTCCCGGGACGCTGGCCCAGAGATGCCTGCAGCATCACACTGCCGGGCCCTAAGGCCAGAAATTAAAGAGCGATACACCCCAGGGGTGTAAACTCTCCAGTGCTGCCTCCTGGGGCTCCAAGCCCCTGGGGACATCCTTCTGATGGGTGTCTCGGGTTCGAATTCTGCGTCTGCTTTTATGAGCGGGGACCCTTCCGGGCCACAGTTTTTTAACTTTTAAACGAGGGTGTGAAATATAAGAGAAAAATACTCCTCATTTGAAGTCCGGGGGATAGTAGACAAGTCGCTCCGAGCCCCTATTTCTACCTCTGTATTTCCAGCCTGGAATCAGGAAGCCCCAGTTCAAATCTGCCCTCAGACACTGAGTGACCCTGAGCAAATCACCGCTCCTGTTTGCCTCAGTTTCCCCATCTGTAAAAATGAGCTGGATAAGGAACTGGCAAACACTCCAATGTCTCTGCCAAGACAACCCCAAAAACGGCTGGAGACGGTAAAAACGGACCCAATGAGCGGGATCTCCGAGAAGGCTTCCAGCTCGAGGGGACGGATTCGATGGTCTCTCAGCTCCCGGCCTGGACCGCAGCCACTTCCACGCGGGACGGGCCCGCGGTCACTGGCGACGGGGCATCGAGATTGTAGCGCCCATTGATGCACAGCTCGGACTGTGAGAATGTGGGGGCGGGGACACCCGTGCCGGGCAGTGGGGGCCGGGGTGAGCCGTCCGCCCCCTCAGGCGCTGGGCTAAGCCACGGGGGAAGGATACCGCCTCGCTGGGTGACCCTAGCGAGCCCCTGCAGCTTTCTGCCTCAGTTTCCTCCTCTGTAAAATAGCGATCACACACCCGTCTCAGAAGGTGGTTGCGAAGGTCAAAGGGGACACGCTTTGTAAAGCGCCTGGCACACAGTAGGCACGTCTGGCCCCCTCGGACGCGGGAGGCGTCAGGGCAGCAGGAGCTGGGGGAGAAAACGGGGGAGGGAGGGGAGGTGGGGCCTTCACCTGCGCCCCCAATGCCAACGCTTCCCGGCGCTGGGGGAAAGGGCTGCCTTCTCGCCGGCAGCCTCGGACCCCGCCGACCCGCCCCTGTTTAACCCTCCTGAAACGGGGGTGAGCCAGGAGACATCAATCAGCGGGGAGGCGGGGCTCCAGCCCGGCTAGTAACCGGGAGGGGGGAGGGGGGCTGGGAGGAGGGATTTCTGGAGCTAGGGCAGCGGAGAACCTGGGAGCCACTGCTGCAGAGCAGTCAGGTGGAGGGGAGGCGGAGCCTCTCGGGGACAAAGCCGGGGCTTGGCCTCTTCCCTCCGCTCCCCCCCACTCTCCTCTTTCTGTCTCCACATAATGCACCCCCCTCTTGACATCCCTCCGCGGTCCCTGGGGGGCTAAGAAGCCAGCTAAGCAATTAGCAGAGCTGCTTAGGGACTCCCTGGCTCCTCCCCGCCCTCCCCCCCCACCTCTGGGCCACCTGATAGAAGAGAAAGGACAAGATCCCAGAGATGGACGGCCCCGCCCCATCCCAGATGCGCCCGGATGTCAGAGCTGGAAAAGGGCCCAGAGATCCCCCTTCTGGGGGTCCTTAGCCTTTTGGGGGGTCACAGACCCCTCCGGTAAAGCTGCTGCTCAGAAACATGCCTTTAAATGCACAAAGGAAAACACGGGATTGCGAAGGAAGTCCATTCTTTTGAAATACATTAACAAATGAGATTTTAAAATCTCAGTCTCCAGGTAGAGGCCCCCATCTTGTCCCATCCCCGTATTTTACGAGTCAAGCGGCATCTATTAAGCGCCTTCTCTGAGCCGGCACCAGTCTGAGGCTGGAGATGGGAAGAAAGGATGAGTGGTCCGAACTCCTTAACAACCTCGCTTTCTCCCAGGGGAGACGGCCTGGAGTACTAGATAGATTCGGAACAAAGAAGGAAACCGAGAGCCGGAAAACAGGAGGCACTTGCTCAGTTCCCCTTCCTCCTAAGGGGGCGGCTGGGGACCTCAGACTGAGGCTGGGTCCGTGACTTGCTGCCTACCCAGCAAAAGCCCAGTTACCTGGAAAATGAGCTTGGGGGTCCTAGGACCATAGGTCCAAGGCTGTGGCCACCTAGGCTAAACCCCTTTTTTTTTTAATAGATGAGGAAGCTGAGGTCCAAGATCACAAGATTGTGAGTGACTGAGAATGGGCCCGGACATCCTTCCCCTGGAAATCCTTCCTCTCCTTTGAGGCCCCTTTTCCAGGAAGCCTTCCCTGATTCTCCCCTCTTAACTACCAGCTAGCAGCTGATCCCTGTGGTGATGGAACATCCCATTTTCTCTCTCCTCTCTATGATCTTTCAAGAAGGCCAAGGGAGAAAGGGCAGTTGTGTCCTCCTCTCCTGCCCCATACTTGGGACTGCCAGCTCCTCCTTGAACCCGGCCTCCTGTGCCAGAACTAGGACAGAGGAAGGTTGCCAAGGCCCAGAGCTGGGGGCTCTTCCCCAGAAAACCTGAGGTGCCAGCTGCAGCCAAGCCAGCCATGCCAGCCCATGGGATCATGGGAAAGGCCTTGTCCGCCCCATCTCTGTGCCAGTTTCTAGTAGATTAGGAATACTCCCGATCCTGCCCCCATCCAAGTGGGAGCCTGAGCTACAGACGTCTCAGGCCTTTCTGTGGTCCCCGATCCCAAGGAGAAGCTCACCGAGGCTCGTAGGGCCGAGCTTCCTCTTTGGCAGCTAGATAGTGCGATGGCTAGAGCACCAAGACCACCTGAGCTCAATCAGCCTCAGACATTTGACACTTACTGGCTGTGTGACTGAGCATTACCAAGAAAAAAAAATCCTTCCCCTCTCTCCAGGGCCCCCTTGCCAGGAAGCCCGCCTGGATCTTTTCTCTTATTGCCCCTGCATTTTACCCTCTCCAGAGATCTGCCTCATAGTTTCTGATGCACATACCCACGGGTCCTACGAGGGAGGCTCCTTTCGGGCAAGAGCCGAATCTCCTCTCGTTTTTGTACCTGTTTATTGTATACTTCTTTCTATGGAGTCTGCACTTGGGAAACGTGTGTTGAGTTTAAGTTGGGGGGAACCCCCTCTGATGCAGCAAAGCCCATCTCTCCGGGCCTGTGGAGGCAGAGGCTGGTCAGCTCTGAGGCTGCCCGGGGCACGCATGCCAGGGTGGGGAGGTAGCAGGAAAGTAACCTTGGACCGGGCGGACTTTATATGTCAGGGACCCCTGGGAACACCCGGGTACCCAGCTACAGCCTGTTTTGTTTGCTGCTGGCTCTGAGGGTCCTCCAGCCCCAGCTTGGCGGGATCTCTCTGGGTTCCATGTGTGTGCTGGTGACAGAGGCAGTGAGTGAGCACATGTGTGTCCATGTGCGGCTGTGCGCTGGCTAGAACTGAACTGGTTCATGTGTGTAGTGGGAGGAAGAAAGATGGAGGAGGAAGAAAACATCAGTAATGATTTTTTTTTTTTTTTTTAACGAGAAAGAAATTGAAAAAAAAAAAAAAAATAAGACTAGAGCAAGAGAGGATGGCTTGGGCCAATCGGAGGGTGACTAATTCCCTCCTCAACCAATCAGGGAGCCCCGGGCCTCCATCTCAGCAAGTGACTGCATCCCCCTGTCTGGCAGGCTGGGCAGGGGGAGGGCTCACGTCGGGGGCTGGAGCGGGGTATAAATCCCGGCGGAGAAGCCCAGCCTTTGCTGCAGAGCTGCCAATCGCACTCCTCCGGGCCGGGCACTCCTGCCGGGGCTGCGAGTGACTAAGCTTTAGCATCCCTTCCGATAACGGTCCTCCCGAGGGACGGCCCGCACAGACCCTGCAAGATGCCCGAGTGCTGGGATGGGGTAGGTACACCGTGCGGCCGCCCGGAGCTGGCCAAGCCCCTTGGGGACGGAGGGGGAGGGGGGTCCGACGGCCATCGGCGCCCAGGGCACCTTCCGGGGGTCTCTGCGACGGACGCGCTATCCTCTGCCCGGTCCGCACAGATGCTGAGCAGCGGGGGCACGGGCTGGGAAGGCGGGAGGCTCGGAATAATCAAGCCCAGGAGCGGGGAGTTGGGGGAGCGGAGGAAGCGTCCCCAGAGAAAACCTCAGTGGGGGAGGGGGGAGAGGGGCGAGCAGACGTCCGACGGACAGACATCAGACCGAGACAGGGAAATGTGTCCGGTCTGTCCATCAGGCTGGGGGTAATTTGTGTCTTGGGTCACAAGGCACTGGATAGATGGTGCGTGTGTGTGTGTGTGTGTGTGTGTGTGTGTGTGTGTGTTTGGGGGAAGTGTCAGGGGAGGGGGATGCTGCCGTTTGTGTTACTCCGCCCTCCAGTCCGTCGCGTCCCCCACCCCACCCCCCAAGCAGGGACTGCATTCACTGCAGTGGACAGGGAAGCCCAGCGGTCTGTTTTGCTCTAAGAAGCTGCTCCTGCTGCTGCGGTGGGGAGGGGGCTGGTGGGAAGGGGGCTGTACCCACATCCTCCTAGTCCCTGCGCATTGTGTGGAGGTGAAACCCGGGGACAAGGCCCCCCCACGGGCAGTGCCATGCAGTCTCGATATCTCAGGTTAGATGACTGGCAAATTGTAACCACTGGTTCCCTAGGGCAACGCTGTGTGTGTCTGTGCTCGCGCGCAGGGCACCAGGCTGGGTCTCCAGCACCACCCTTGTCCTCTGGTCAGTGGCAAGGGCTCTCGGCCCCCTCTCGGGATGTCGGGACCAGAGTTGGGGGGTTATGAGGCAGAGGGTGGTACGTGGGGGCCACAGAAAGCGGGCGCATCCCCTTTCGCCATTTGCATCAGGGAACAAGGGCAGAGAAGGACAGGGAACACTCTGGACCTTGGGAAGTGGCAGGGCTAGGACTCCTCTGCGGGTCCCCCCCCCCCAGGCTGGGGGGGGTGCGCCCCTTCCCCCACGCAGCCGCAGTGGCTCTCCTTTGGGTGGAGGGCTTCTAGCTCTCCCTGACCAGGACTCCTCTGTCCTCAGGCATGTCTGGGGGGCAGAGATGCTCCCTCCCCTTCTGCAGCTGGGTGGGGCTGGCCTTGAATTATTCATGAGAACGCTGTGCCCTCCCCCCTCTCCTCCCCTGGGTCCCTCTGGGGCATGTGTCTTCTCCCCCCTCCCATCCCTGGGGAGGTGAAGAGCACAGGACGTGTCCCTCCTCCGAGGGTCTCGGGCAGAGGGCACTCGCTGGCGGAGTCTGGAAGGCTGGGACACATCTCAAGGTCAAGAGCTGGAGCCAGCGAGCCTGGGCCCGAGGGGAGGGCCCTTGGCCACCCTCCCCCTCGCCTTCCCCCAGACTCTGGCGGGGGATTCCAGAGCCGGGGCAGGGGCTGTCAAAGAGCCCGGGGATGGCCCGCCCACCGCAGCTGCAGTGCCTGCAGGAACACGACCGAGTCCTTGGCCCGCCGGGAGGACCGCGCAGGGTCTGACATCACCGGGAGCCAATGGGAGCAGCCCAGGGAGCCGGGGGCAGGTGCTGGAGCAGCCGGGCTGGGATTGCTTCCCTTGGCCCCCTGGATGCGGAGCTGTCCACAGAGAGAGCGCTCTGGGGTCCTGGACTGGCCGGAGCTGGGGAGGCCCGGGGAGGCCGTAGGGGCAAGGCTGTGACCACTTGTCTGGGCCGGTGCGAGGGAGTTCTCCATCAAGTCCAAGTTGGCTGGACGAGCTCCCTCCCACCTCTGAGCCCGGCTGAGTCATCCCAGGAGGCCTCAGTGGGTAAATGAGAAGCGATCTACAAATCCAAGGGTAGCCAGGAGCCGGCGGGGTTTGTCAGGTCCCAGGGACAACGGCCAGGCTGCGGGAGCTGACCTGGGCTACCACTCGGAGGGTCAGTCCTTCCACCTGGGTCAGGAGAGGGCCATGGCTCCTTCTGGGGCTGCCATCTTGCAAAAGAAAGAGGGGGCAGGAAGTATTTGGCCAAGAAACCGAGGGGCAAAGAGACAACGGGGCAGAGGCAGCCGAGGGCACCAAGACAGCAAATGGGGCTGGCTCTCACGGGCCCTGCTCCCCCGTGGGATGGTAGTGTTCCAACCTTAGGCAACTCCTCGGAGGCAGTCTAGACAGGATGCCCTGGGGACTGGGTTAGTGCTGAACACCTAGTCCTGTTGAAAACTATCTTTGTGTATAATTGGGAAAACATAAGTACAAAAGAAAAAAAAAACCAGTCGGTATGGAGAGATGACTAGAAAGAGCAAACAGAGAATAGCTAATGTTTGCCTCGTGTTTTGTGGTGGGCAAAATGTTTCTGTACATTAACTCCCTCGGAGGAGCCCTAGATTTGGAACCAGAGGGAGCCATTTCATGTCCTGGCCCGGCCTCTGTGTACCTGCGGGACCTGGTGGGGCAGGCCAGCCAGTGTCGTCATTACTGAGCTAGATAATGGTGAAGGTCAGTCTTTCCGGCTCTGAGTCCCGTGATCCCCGAGGGGCCGCTTCCCCTGGTCAGAGCCGGCCTCCTCGGCTGGGGCTGGCTGCCCGGTGGGCTGCGGGGTCTCAGCTGGGAGCAACGGCTGATGGGGAAATCCTCCCCTCGGAGCCCGTCTGCCCCTCTCCGGTCTTTGAATGTGCTTTGCAGGGATGGCCGGGTGGTCTCTGGGCAGAGTCAAGCTGGGCAGGGGACTGGGCTTGCTAGAAGTCGCCCTGCGTGTGACCCTGAGGCTGAGGATGGAGCCCGGGCCCCTCGGTCATTCCCAAGCCTGACTTTATCATCGCAATTTGATCACCTTGACCATGGACGTCCCCAAACAGGGATGTGTGCCCTTGGGGTGGCAGTGCACGGCATTGGGGCTCCGGAGGCTCTTACGTGCTTTGTGTCATCCAAAAAGTCTTGTGAGTCAGAGAGAGTCAGGGGAAGGACGGGAGGGACAAGGTCCATGAACCAGTGTCCCTGGAATAGCCGCCAGAGGAGAGGCTACCATGGAGGAAGGAAGGCAAGGGGGTTTGGCCCAGCAGAGAGTCTCGGGCCCTGAGCGAAGAGATTTGAGCGAAGAGATTTTTACAATGATCTCTCATTTGATCCTCACAGAAACCCCGGGAAGTGGGTCATATTATCCCCATTTTACAGTTGGGGAAACTGAGGCAGGGGTTAAGTGACTCACCGAGGGTCGGGGCCCAGCAGTCTATCCCCGCTGCCTCCGGGAAGCACACTGTCTTCCCCCTCCAGCCTGCTCTAACCCCGGCTCCCTCCATAATAGGGGAGAAGGAGAAGGTTCGGGGGCAAGTCTGAGCCGCCGGGGGGCTCCTCTTTGGAAACCTTTGAGCTTCCCAGAAAGGGGAAAGTTGGGAGAAGGGACATCTAACCCCTCCCCTCTGCTCCCAGCGGGCTTTGTGCTCTAGGCTGGGACCCCCCAGGGGACCTGGGCAGGAGGCATGGCTACTTACCCCTGCCCAGCCTTGCGCCCGGGCACCCAGTCCTAGAGCACTGGCCCCCTCCCACCCGGAGACCTGGGTCTTCTTCCCTGGGATGAGTGATATGGCCCTGTGGAAAGGACACTGGATTTGGAGATGGGGGGTGGGGATGGTCTTCTCTGGGCTGCAGCTGCACTATCAGTAAAATGGGCCAAGTGTCCTGAGTCCCCCAGACCCCACACCTGAGAGCGGGCGAGGGGGGGAGGACATGGGATGCAGCCGCTCAGGCGGGCGCCCCCACAGTGCCAGGGGGCTGAGCCCTCTGCGAGGAAGGTGCTTTGGGGGCACACAGTGTCCCGTTTCTTGCCTGGGCCCCGTGTGGCAGCTGCAGTATGACGTCACTGCCCATGCTGTTCACGTGGATCCATCCTGGACCCGCCCCTGCCCAGGAACCATCCACACACCTGGAAGGAGGAACCATAAAAGTACAGTTTGTTAGACTCAGAGCACGTAGGCTGGCTGTGACGCGCTCGTTCCTAATTATTGTCTCCAACTTGTCCTGTAGACACTAGGTTGTGAACAGCTTCTTTGCATGTTTTCACCCTCATCAGACTAGAGAAGGGATGACTCTTTCACTTAGCACAGTGCCCGGCACACAGTAGGCCTTCATCAGTGTTTATAAACTGCCTGGCTGGGGGAGGGATGAAGGAAGTCTTCCTGGAGGAGGTGGCTTTGGGAACTGAGCCTTGCAGAATGCATTGGCGCTCAGATATAGGGGAGGGGGCAGGGACCACCCAGAAAAGGGTGGTCAAAACTCATCAGCAAAGGAGAAGTTGAGGGGAAATTGTGAGCCGCCCAGTTGGCTGTGGTGTGGTTGTGTGAAAGGGGATAGTAGGGCATAATGAGGGTGAGTTAGATCGGGGTCCTTATGGACAGTGATGGGCATAAATATGGGGGGGTCTCATCTTGCTGGTGTCATGGATTCTGGGAAATCAGACTGAGGAAGCCCAGAGACCCTTTGTTAGAAATGCAGCAAATCAGATATGTGGGATTATAAAGAAAACCAATTGTACTGAAATGCAGCTATCAAAACAATTTTAATTTTTATTTTGCTGAGGCAATTGGGGTTAAGTGACTTGCCCAAGATCACACAGCTAGGAAGTGTTAAGTATCTAAGGTCAGATTTGAACTCAGGTCCTCCTGAGGTGCTCTATCCACTGCACCACTTAGCTGCTCATATCAAAACAATTTTTAAACCAAGTTCACAGCCACAGAAATCTTGGTCTAAGAAATCTGGGCTTTCTTTGGAGGGTGATTAGGAGACAAGCTTTTTGAGCAGAGTAGTTGTCTGGTAGGAGGAAAGCCAGCCTGACTGAGGGCATGAGAGAAAAATTAGGGAAAGCAGTGGGGAAACTGGTCCAGTCATCTCAGGGATAGATGGCAGCAAGAATGGACAGAGAAGGTGGAGAGGAAATGGAGCATACAGAGAGACTCGCCAGAGGAGCAAGGGTCCCGAGGGAGGACGATAATGACCCAGCCCTGAATGTGGTCACAGTGCAGTTAAAAGGGTCTCCTCCTTCTCGGTGGGATTTCTGTTCCTGCATTTGGCTCACCCTGGAACAGTCCTGGTCTGGCTGGTGTTCCTGCGTTTATGGCTCATTTGCCTCTCTGGTCCCCAAAGGCTGCTGTTCCAGCCGAGTCTGACACGATTTGGATTAGAAATAAATGGAAAACCTCATTTGGCATTCCAAGTCATTGCCAGGGAGACAGTGTTTTTCTTCCATGACTGCAAGCTGTGGCCTGGAATGAAAGGCTTTTCCCCTTTCTGCTTAGTCAGGACCACTCCTGCACCTCTGATTGGGAAAGGAAATTATAGATAAGTAAAACAAAGGATCTGGGAAGGGAATAAATATTTATATAGCACCTATTAGGAGCCCCGTGCTAAACGCTTGTCCAAATATTATCTCAATTGATCCTCAGTTGGGTGCTATTATTATCATCCCTAATTTTTAATAGAGGGACCTGAGTCATTCACAAGTTTAATGACTTTCCTGGGGACACACATCTAATAAGTATCTGAGGCTGGATTTGAACTCAGATTTTCTTGCATTCAAACCACCTAGATGCCTCAAAATTTTAATACAACAAAAATCAATGCATCCAACATAAAAAGGAGAGAAAAGGTTGGAGAGGGAGAGAGAGTATCCAAAACTATTTCTGATGAAATTCTGAAATTTATGGCTACAAGGAATGATACAGATTTCCCAAAAGTCATGAGCAGGCAGTTCTCCAAAAAAAAAAAAAAGCAAACCCACAAATCATCAGTAATGACTTAAAAAAAAAGTTAAATGCTAATTACTAAAGAAATGTAATAAGAACAACTCTGGGATACTACTCTCTTCCCACTGAACTGCTGAATTCAGTTTAAAATTCTAAGATTCAGTACTGAGTATGAAGATATAAGTGCTGCTGGGAGAGCTACAAATTTGGAGGCAATATAGCATTAAGCAGGGAGATATGAAGCCATTGGTGCTCTTTGACCTAACGCTCTTACTACTGTGATGACTGGTTCCCTGAGGATGTTATTGAGAGCAATAATAATGACAAAAATATGTTTGTGTTATTATAAATAATGTTTTCCAGGTATAGATATAAATATGTATATGTACATAAGTACATATATAGATATAAATGTTTATATATAAATAAATGTTTTTAAATTTTAAAATTTGTACATTGGGAAATTAATTTGAGTTAGTAGTTATTAACCTAACTTAAGAAGTCAAGTTTAGGGGAAAAAAACATAAAGGCTTACGGAATAGGGTTACAGTTAGTCATTTGGATACAGTCTGATGTTTGGATGAATTGTGATTGTCTATTTTCTAGGAACATGACATAGAGACCCCATATGGTCTTCTTCATGTGGTGATCAGGGGCTCTCCAAAGGGAAACCGCCCTGCCATCCTCACCTACCATGATGTGGGGCTCAACCGTAAGTAGAGTCTGACTTCTGCCCCTACAGTACAGGCTTTCATCTCTGCCCTGGGCCTCAGTTTCTTGAGCTGTAAAATGGAAGATTAGGCCAGATGATCCCTGAGTTTCTTCCCAACTTGACAGTTGCTTAGAGTTCAGTTCAATGCCAGATCAGGGAAGTGAAAGAGAGAAATAAAACCAGGAAGGGACAGCTACAGTGTTCCCTTTCACCTTCATAACAACTGGAAGTGGGTTGAACTTGAAGGACACTAAGCTCCTTTTGTTTCCCAAAGATTAATTAAAATTTATTGTAATAACTGACATTTATATAATGGTTTGCAAAGCATTTTTCATCCATGATCTCATGTAAGCATCACATCAACCCTGTGAGGTAAGATACTACAAGGATTCTTATCCTCATTTTAATGGATGAAGGGACCAAGTGGTTTGTCTACAGTCTCACAGCTAGTGCTAAAAGAGACATTAAGGTGGCTCAGTGGATGGTGCTGGACTTTGGAACGATCTGAGTTCAAATCCAACATCAGACACTGACTAGCTGTGTGACTCTGAGCAAGTCACTTCACCTGTTTGTCTTAGTTTCTCCATCTGTAAAATGGGCTGGAGGAAATGACCAACCACTCCATTGTCTCTGCCAAGAAAATCCAAATGGTGTCACAAAGAGTCAGATATGACTGAACAGCCACAAGATAAAATGCTAATAGTTCTCCTTATTTTTGTCTTTCGTGTCCTTGCATTCAAAGTATAGAACTATAGAATTATTCTGGATCTGAGGAAGGGGGAGTATTTGGAGGGAGTGAGGAAGTACAGGAAACAGCCAAGCAAGAGGAGACTGAGGGGGATCGGGAAGGAAGGGGGATGAGAGGCCATGTCCTCCATCCCAAAGCATGGGACAGGAGGAGGTCCCCTACTTCATCCTCCCAAGAGTCCACTTGTCTCTTTGTAGACAAGCTCTGCTTCAATGCGTTCTTCAACTTTGAAGACATGCAGGAGATCACCAAGCACTTTGTGGTGTGCCACGTGGATGCCCCCGGGCAGCAGGTGGGGGCCTCGCAGTTTCCTCAGGGGTAAGTACTGCTGCCCCCCACAATGTGAACAGCCCCTCCCCATCTGCCTGGTCCAAGCGAGGGGTGAGCGCTCTGCCCAGACAGACAACTGCAAGTGTCAAATCAATGTGAAGAGATTTTTCCCTGTCACCCCCCACCTCACCCTGCACCCTCATGAGGCAGGCACCCTGTGGGCCTGACTCCAGGAGCACTTTCCTGCCAACCCCTCTTTTTCTTCCTTCCTTTCATCTTCCCTTTCTTCTTTCTTCTTCCTCCTTTTCTCCTTTTATTCCTTCTCCTCTCCCTTTCTTCCTCTTTCTCTTCCTCCTCTCCCTTTCCTCTTCTTTCTCCTCCTCTTTCTCTCCTTTTCCTCCTCCTTTCCTCTTTTTCCTCCTCCTTCTCTCTTTTTTCCTCTTCCTCCTCTCCCTTTCTTTCTTCTCCTCCTCTGTTCCTCTTCCTCTCCCTTTCTTCTTCCTCCTCCTCCTCTCCTTTTACTCCTTCTCCTCTCCCTTTCTTCCTCCTCCTCTTCCTTTCTTCCTCCTCCTCTTCCTTTTGTCCCTTTGATTCTCCTCTTCTCCCTTTCCTCTTCTTCTTCCTCCTCCTCTTCCTCTTTCTCTCCATCTTCTTCTTCCTCCTCTCCTTTTTCTCCTCCTTTCTTCTTTCTCCTCTTCTCCCTTTCCTCCTCCTTCTCTCACTTTCCTCTTCCTCTTCTCTTCCTCCTCCTCTTCCTCTGTTCCTCCTCCTCTCCTTTTTCTTCTTTCTTCTTCCTCCTCCTCTACTTCCTTCTCTCCCTTTGCTCCTTCTCTTCTCCCTATCCTCCTCCTCTCCCTTTTGTCCTCCTCCTTTCCTTTCTTCTCCTTGTCCTCCATCTCCTCTTCTTCTTCCTTCCTCCTCCTCCTCCTCCTCCTCTTCTTGTCCCTTTGCTTCTCCTCGACTCCCTTTCCTCTTCCTCCTCCTCCTTTTCTCCCTTTCTTCCTCTTCCTCCTCCTCCTCTCCCTTTCCTCATACTCCTCCTCCTCACCTTTTACTCCTCCTCCTCCCAGTGAATATAAAACAGATGTATGACCACTTCCACCGGAGGTGGGGAGCCTGCCCTGCCTAGCCAGGACCTCCTCTCCCAGGCTCTCTCCGCACCCCCTCACCAGCCCCTTGCTGTGTGTCCCCAGGTATCAGTTTCCCTCGATGGAGCAGCTGGCTGCTATGGTCCCCAGTGTGATCCAGCACTTTGGGTGAGTGTGTCCCAGGCGGCTGGGGCTGCCCTGGGCCCCGGGGGGAGCTGGGTACAGGCTGTGGGTGGCTCTGCTTCCCGGCCTTCTCCAGGAGACCCCGAGGGAGGGGGCACAGTCCCCGGGGCCCAGACTTCCAGGGGCTCTCCGGGAGGACTCCCCAATCTTTTCTGCGCACCTGACACCACGGTCTCCCTCAGGTTCAAGTACGTGATTGGCATCGGGGTTGGTGCTGGAGCCTATGTCCTGGCCAAGTTTGCTGTGAGTGTCTGTGCCCTCGGGCCGGGGGAGGGGGTGGGGTGGGGAGCGGAGCCCCCGGCCCTCCTTGCCTCCCCAGTGACACAGCCCTGCCCACCCTGCTCTCCCCAGCTCCACCCTCCTCCTCACACCCCTCTCACCTCCTGCTCGCACCCTTTTCACATCAGCTGTTTCCCCTGATCTTCTCAACCATAACCCAGGGCAGGGGACAGAGGAGGGTTTTTCAATCCCATTTTACAAATGGGAAAACTGAGGCCCAAAGAGACCAGTCACCTCTGCCCGTGGCGAGAGCGAGCTCGGGCCCTTGCCCAGTAACTTGCCTGGCACAGACTGGCATTCACCCCCACGATTCCCCAGAGCGGCCCCTCCCTGGGGGGCCTCCCCTAACCACCCCACCCCCTCCTTCCCTGACCACAGCTGATCTTCCCTGACCTTGTGGAGGGCCTGGTGCTCATGAACATTGACCCCAACGGCAAAGGGTGGATTGACTGGGCAGCCACCAAGGTAAGCAGAGGGGTGGGGGGGGGGGGGGGAAAGGGACTGTGGGGGAGGAGGGGGCAATGGTGGGGGAAGGGGCCTTGGGTGACCCAGTCGGGGAGGGGGAAGGGGAAGAACAGGGAGAGGAAAGGGGGTAGTGGGGAAGGGAGGGAGCAGGGCCAGCAGCCTCCCGGGGCTACTAACACCCCCCTCCCGCCCCCCTTCCTCCCTCTGGCTCTCTGTTCTTGCAGCTCTCGGGCTTGACGAGCACTTTACCTGACACGGTTCTTTCTCACCTGTTCAGCCAGGTAAGGGCAAGGTCTCGTGTCCACTTGCTCCCCTTGGGTTCTGGAGCAGGGATTTGTACGGATCGACTCCAGGGTCTGTGAGGATCTGAAAATCCCAATCATTCCCTTGGGAATAGAGCCTGCTCCTGCACCCAGCCATCCTCAAAGGCAAGGGAAGGAGGAAGCAAGGAAAGGAAAGAAACAAGCATTTATTAAGCACTTACTGTGTGCCAGGCACTTTACAAATTAGGCTCTTTTTTGATCCTCACAACAACCCTGGGAGTATCCCCATTTTACAGTTGGGGAAACTGAGGCATCCCAGGCTGACTCCCCCAAAGTCTCACAGCTAGTAAGTATCTGAAGCTGGACTTTAATCTCAAGGCCTTCCTGACTCCAGGTCCATGGCGCCACCCAGCCCCCGTTGACTGATAAGTGTGAGCCTAGACCCCCAGATTTTACCCTCATGTCTTTCTGGGGCCAAATTTCACCTTCTCCCCCCCCCCAAAGACCTACCCAAAGAGAAGGTGATGGGAAGGGGCTGTGAGCAATATCTGAGCCGAGTCAAGGGGGCAAGCATTTATTAAGCACTTGCTGTGTGCAGGCACTAGCTAAGTGCCGAATATACCAAAAAAGACGAAGCAGACCTCCCTGTTCTTGGGGAGCTCACAGGGCGACGGGGAGTAGCCTGTAGACCAGCCCCTCCAAGCTGGCGAAAGATTATGGAGGACGAGAAGAGGCTTCTGGGAAAAAGTGGGACTTTAGCCAGGGAAGCAGAAGCAGAGATCTCCAATCCACCAAGGAGGAGCCTTCGAGCTCTGGCTCCAATGGAGCAGACATTCCTTGAGGACCCACTGTGTGCCAAGCCCCTACTCTGGGGCACGTGGCTATCCTGCTCGGATGGGGCTTGGAGGGGGGCAGGGTGAGGGATGGACAGGTCTTGGGGGCTGATTTTGTGGGAAGAATTCTCAAGTCTCCTCGATTCCCTGAGGTCTCCTTCCTGCTCCTCTCTCCCCTCCCTGAACTGAACCTCCTTTCTAGGAACCTAAGTACCGCCAGGAGAGAGCTGGCGGAGGACCGGAGTTTTATTTTCTTTAAAAACAAGTTCTTATGGAAATATGTTTAAAAGAATTGTTTAAATATTTAACTTTTATCGGATTACTCGCTTGTCCTGGGGAGGGGGGAGGGAAGGGAGTGAGGGGAAAAAACTGGAATGCAAAGTCTTACAAAAATGAATGCTGAAAACTCTTGCCGTGTAGAATAAGACATTGCCGAAAATTGTAAAAACCATTTCTATGGGCCGGTGTTTTATGAACACTGAGAATTCACAAACACACATGCACGCGCCTTCAAAAGCCAGGGCTGCTTTGGGGGTCCTCGGGGCCGGGGTCAGGGGCTCGCCCCGTCCAATCGCTCTTGTTCATTTCCCGGGGGGCCAGGAGGAGCTGGTGAACAACACAGAGTTGGTGCAGAGCTACCGGCAGCAGATCAGCAGCACCGTCAATCAGTTCAACCTTCAGCTCTTCTGGAACATGTACAACAGGTGTGATGGGACTGGGACTGAGGCTGCCCTGGGGATCTTCTCCCCCCCACCCTTCCCCTCGCCCCGGCCTCCCCCACCATCCCAGTGAGCTCTGTCTCTGAGTCCCCCCAGGGAAGCCCCCACCGGCCTCCCTCACGGCCACGAGACGCCGAGCATCCTTCTCGGATTTGCAGGTTCTAGGCAGAATGCTGGGGGGAAGAGCCCTTGGGGTCCGGAAAGCCAGAATGGCAGGCTGGGTCTAATAAGACTGAACTTGGGTTTTAGAAGTCAGTGTGACCAGTGTAACAAGTGAGGGTTCTAGTGCACAAGCTAACAGGGCACTGCAGCGGCCCCAGAAGTAGGCTGTCTCTGGCTGCGTTAGGAGCAGCAAGATGCTCGGGTCTGGAACCACAAACCAAGGGCCCCTGGGGATTTTAACAGAAGAGCTGGCCAGGATCCAGCAGCCCGGACTGGACACGGAGGCCACTGCCAAGGGTGTGAAGGCCTGATGGGGGGAAGGGGCCAGAGTGCGGAAAGAGGAACAGTGGGTGGAAATTTAAAGGCTCAGGACAAAGCTTGCCAACAGCGAGAGTTACCCCGCGGCAGAAGGAAGGCCTTGGGAGTTGCTTGGTTGACTCTCCCTGTGTGAAGGCGATCTTAGGGAGCGGTCTTTGTTCGGGGGCCCCAGGTAGAGTCCCTATAGACCCTTGAGGTCCCTTTGAACTCTTGTAGCTCTGAGCCGTCCCCCAGCCCCAGCGGTGATGGCCGTGTGCTGGGTGGGAGCGCCCTGGGGAGTGGGCCAGGCTCAGGAATGATCTCGATATGGCCACAGCAGCAAACCTTTCACCACCTCCTTCCGCCCATTCTCCCCTTCCTAGCCGCAGAGATCTGGACATAAACCGGCCCGGGACGGTCCCCAACGCCAAGACCCTTCGGTGAGTGTCCCTGCCGCAGCCGCTCGTGCCCGCTCCCGGCCCCAGCCCTTCCCAGCCCTCGAAGGCCTAATCATCCTCTGCTTTTGGTCCCTCTTTGTTTCAGCTGCCCAGTGATGCTTGTGGTCGGGGACAATGCGCCCGCAGAGGACGGGGTGGTGAGTACCCACAAGCCACCTCATGAGAGACATCAGAGAGGGACAGACCCTGGCCCAGAGCAGCCGGGAGGACAGCCTGGGTCCCAGGGTCCGAGCCCGCTGGTCACTGGGGGCTTCCCAGGCTGTGTCCTGAGGAGGTGTGCTGGGCAGCTCGGGGACACACTAAGACCTGGATGCATTTGGGAGAAGCTGGGAGAAGCCCCTGCCCTTCTCAGGCCCTTCCTTCTGCCCATCTATCCCCCCTCAGAACCGAGCCCCAGGAGCCCCCTTCCCCTGGCCCAGCCAGCAGCACCTTTGTCACCCCTTGGGACCCAGGTATCTTGTGCACCTGAGTGCAGTCCCCGCCCAGGCCCTCCCAGCACCTCCTTCCCTTGCTCGGGCCTGGGTCTCCCTCCTGCTCCTCGCTGGCTGAGGCTGGTTCCGAGAGCGTAGAGCTTAGCTCTGCCAGAGGGTCCTCCACGGCTTGAAGAGCCCCTCTCGCAGCGGGAGCCCGGCGGCTGGGCGGCCTCCCCCCAAAGCAGGGCCCCCCCGCGGGTCAGTGGGTAGAACATGGTGCCCGGAGGACAGAGGCTCAGCGGCTGACTCTGCCACTTTCTTGCCTCTTCTGAAAAACTGAGCCTTCCCCAACTTCCTTCAGAGGCATCTGGAAGAGAAAAGTGTCTAGAAACTTTGCGGCTGGTATTCCTCCGCAGGAGGAAATCCCCCTGTTAACCTGCCTGGGGGTGGCCAAACCCCTCCCCAGGGTGACCTGGCAAGTCCCGTGCCTCAGTTTCCCCATCAGTGACATGGGACAGTCCCAGAGCTGCCTCACAGAAAGAGAGGCCGGGGCTGGCTACGTAGCTGTCACTGGGAGGAGTCCCGGGGGAGGCTGCTTGGGGCCCCCGGGGCTCAGGGGGTCTCATTTGGCTGCTGAAGCCTGAAGCTCTTGCGCTTCCCCCAGGTCGAGTGTAACTCCAAGCTGGACCCGACCAACACCACCTTCCTGAAGGTAAGGCTCCCGGTCCCGCGGCACACACGGGGACCTCGCCCGGAGGGTCTGACCAGCTCCGGGTCCTAAGCACAGAACCCCAAGAGCAGACGGCCGTCCCCGAGCCCCGCGCGAGTGCTGTACACGAGCCTGCGCTCAGAGGGACTTTGAGGCAGGAAGTTCTGGGTTCAGATTCAGCCACATGGGCCCTCGCCTTTCTGCCAGCCCCTCCACAAAAGGGGGTGACCAGCCACGGAAGCCTGCAGCCGGCTCCCCCTGGTCACGAGGGATTTCTGACATTTGGACCACTTACCAATGAGACAATGTACACAATGCCCTGTAAATCCTGCCATTATTCCCTGGAGGGGGAAAAGGTGGGGAGGAAGGCAGGAGGCCTGATCTTGTGCCGCTTCCCTCTGCAGATGGCCGACTCGGGCGGACTTCCCCAGGTCACCCAGGTGAGTTCCGAGGGCCCCCATCCTCTCCCAGGGCAGCAGTCGATGCAGGGCGTGAGTGCTGGTCCTCCCAAGTGGCCGGGGCCTCCTTTTGGGAGGGTCAGGATGGGGACCCCCAGTGGAAGGGTCCTCGGCTCCACTCCCGGCTGCTGACCGATGCCTCTCTCTCCCTCTCCACAGCCGGGGAAACTGACTGAAGCCTTCAAGTACTTCCTTCAGGGCATGGGCTACAGTAAGTGCCGACTCGGGAGGCTCAGGCTGCGGGGGCCGGGGTGGGCCGGAGCGAGCATCAGGGTGCAGGGGTCCGTGCAGAGAGCCGGCGGGCCGGTCTGTGCCCTTAGCAGAGCCAGTCGGGGTCTCTCTGTAGGCGGCTCCCCCTTGCTAGGGATGCCCAGCCGCTCGCTGACAGGACTCGCCTGGGCTGGAAGGACCTGTCAGGACTCCCAGAAGGTGCTTGTGCCCAGGAGACAGCAGCCCTGTTTCACAGGCTTTGTTTCACCCCCTTGGGGGGGTGTGCAACCCATGACCTGGGGGCAGAGGGAGAAAAGGGGAGCTTCTGCCTGTGGCACACGAGATCAGGGAGAACTGGGACCGCTGGGGCCCGAGCTCCTGGAAACGCTGAAGATCCTGGCAGCGTGGGGGATTGTCGCCTGTTCTTCTGCAGCACGTACAGTCCCAAGTTGTCCTTTCTGTCCTGGGGGAGGGACCAGAGTGGGTGGGCAGGACTTGCCCCCATGCACTGAGCCCCAGGTCTGGGCCTGAGGCATTTTGTGGGGGACCAGCTGTAGACGGGCTGGCTCACACCCGGACAGCAGGTCCTGGTCCCCAAACCCAGGGGGCTGTTCAGGAAGCAGAGGGACCACTAGGCAGGCCCTTGACTCATTTCTGGTTTGCTGCCAAGGGGACAGGGCCGGATGTGACGGGAAAGGCAGTGGAATGATTGGGTCTCGTGCCCATGGAGAAGTAGCCCTGGCAGTGGTTTGGCTTATCCAGAAAGCCAGCCTGGAAGGAGCGGCCCCCCGCCGCCCTCCTCTGCCTCCCTGTCCCCTTCTTACTTTGGAAGTAGGGAAGAAGCCTGGTGGTCCCGGCCAGCAGACTCCCTGTGCCGGAGTTTTTCTCCTCCCACTTCCCCCCCACACCCCAGGGGGCCTCCCTGCATTCACCCCCCAGCATGTCTCCAGGGTGCTCAGCCCCCTCAGGCTGGCCATAGCCTCCCAGACATCTGCCCAAACATCCTCACTCGGGAGAAAAATCAGGATGGTCCGCTAGCTTTCTCAGAGACGAACTAGAAAGCCCAGTAACAAGCACGGGACGGGCCCTGAGAATCCGGGTCTCTGAGTTCCCCACCCGGCAGTCAACTAGTCCGTTTCACACTGGTCACAAAAAAGCAAACAGCTGAGGTCAGGAGAGGAGGAGCTCGGCCCCCCGGCCGAGCCGGACCCCAAGGACTCACGCAGGAGAGGATGGGCCAGGAGGGCTGGGGAGGATGGACCCACCAGGTCCCTGCCCTGGTCGGCATTGGATACGCTTTCACCGGGTTCTGTGGCCCGAGCCCTCCCGGCTGGCAACGCTGCCCGAGCGTTCTCCTGGCCTCCGGGGACTGCAGGGCTTGGGGGGAAGCCCGCTCTCCCCCTGTGTCTGCCTCTCTCTGTGTCTGCCGTGACGCTGACTCCCCCGTCCTGGGGAGACAAAGTTCTTCAACCCGTGTTTTTCACCCTCCCCCCGCCCCTTCTCTTGCTCTCTTATCTTCTCTCTTAGTTGCGTACTTGAAGGACCGAAGGCTGAGTGGAGGCGCAGGTATCCCCTTCACGTTTGTCACCTGTCCTCGCCCCCACCTACCTGCTGCATGGACCCTCCTCTCCCCTATTCCCTTTCTATATGCATCACAGCAGGGAAGTCGTATCTGCTCTGGTTGGGGTCCCCAGCTGCTTTGTAGCTCGCTGCCCACCCGCCCCAAGGAGTGACCTCTGACGCCAGCAATCGGGGGAAAGCCCCAGCTTGGGCGCCCGACCTCCTGCTTCTTGGGTATTTGGGGTTCTAGGGCCTGAGGAGAACCCCAAAGCCGAGAGCGTGGTCAGTGAAGGCAGGAGGGGCTGCCTGGGTGGGCACAGAGGGCCCAGCCCGAAAGATGTCTAAGCAGCAGGTATCCAAGAAGAGGTGAGCTACAAGCTCGTTGGGGCTCCCTGGGCTTCTAAGCCTTAGCCGGCGGTGCGAACTGCCCAGAGCTCGGGGCACCCCTTTGGGGCTTTTGAAGAGGTTGGGGAAGGCCCCTCCCGCTCTGCACCCTCCCGGTGAGCCAGGAGTTCTTGACTCCTCCAGTCTGAGAAGCATTTGATGAGTTCCTCCAGAAGCAGGGTCCGAGAAAGCACCCCTTCCCTCCTCGTCTAGACAACATTCTTCAATCCCACACATCCTAGTGGGGTTCTGGGACCACCTGGCACCCTGGGACTCATCAATGCATGGCTAGATTGTCCCTGATCCCCCACTCTGGACTTCCTCCCCCAATTTTCCCCCTCCACCTTTGTCTATCCCAAGAAGTCACCCTTAAGGGGCATCAAGATCAATGCTGAGGTGAGCCCTTGTGTGAGCTGGCCATGCTGTGCCTGAGCACTGTGCCCCCTCGGCTACCATCAGCTTGGCAGTGCCCCCTGGCCCTTACCGCATGCTTCCAGCCGAGAGTGAGCGAGCTGATCACGTGGTCCTCAAAGGGGGCCCGCGGCCAGGAGAAGGGCCGGGTTCCTCAGACAGCTGGATGGAGCAGGAACGGCGCTGCTGGCTGCTTTGCTTGTGTGTGCGCCCACCCGTGTCCTCCCACCCACTGGTCTCCAGGCTCCTGCCTACCAGCTCTAATGCTGCCGTGTTTTTCTTTCTCTGTTTCTCCTTCCCTCTTCCTTCCTCCTTTTCCCTCTCAACCTACCTTGTCCTTTCTCCCCCTTTTTTCTTTCCCCCTTTTTTCCCTCTCTCTCTCTCTCCCCATCCTCTGTCCTTTCTCCCCCTTCTTTTCCCTTCCTCTCTCTCCCCTTTCCTGCCCTTTTTCCTCCTTTCCTCTTTCTCTTATGTCTTTCTCATTTTTTCTCTCACTTTGTCTCTTCATCACTCCCTCCCTTTCTTTCTCCTCCTCCTCCGTCCTTGCTCTCCCTTTTCTCTCTCCCTCCCTTTCTTTCTTCCCCTCCTGTCCTTTCTCCCCCTTTTCTCTCTCCCTCCCTTTTCCCCTCCCGTCCTTTTTCCCCCTTTTCTCCCTCTCAATCTTTCTCTCCCCTTCTTTCTCCCCCTTTTCTCTCCCTCCCTTTCCCTCTCCCCTTTTTTCTCCCTCCCTTTTCTCCCCCTCCCCTGTCCTTCTCTCCCTTTTCTCTCTCCCTCCCTTTTCCCCTTTCCCTTTCCTTTCCCCCTTTTCTCCCTCTCAATCTCTCTCTCCCCTTCTTTTTCCCCTTTTTCTCTCTCCCCTTTTCTCCCCCTCCCCTGTCCTTTCCCCATTTTTCTCCCTCTCAATCTCTCTTCCCTTCTTTCTCCCCCTTTTCTCTCCCTCCCTTTCCCTCTCCCTTTTCTCTCCCTCTCTTTCTCCCCCTCCCTTGTCCTCTCCCTTTTCTCTCTCCCTCCCTTTTCCCCCCTCCCCTATCCTCTCTCCTTTTCTCTCTCCCTCCCTTTTCCCCTTTCCCTTTCCTTTCCCCACTTTTCTCCCTCTCAATCTTTCTCTCCCCTTTTTTCTCCCCCTTTTCTCTCCCTCCCTTTCCCTCTCCCTTTTCTCTCCCTTTTCTCTCCCTCCCTTTTCTCCCCCTCCCCTGTCCTCTCCCTTTTCTCTCTCCCTCCCTTTTCCCCTTTCCCTTTCCTTTCCTCCCTTTTCTCCCTCTCAATCTTTCTTTCCCCTTCTTTTTCCCCCTTTTCTCTCTCTCCCTCTCTTTCTCCCCCTCCCCTGTCCTTTCCCCACTTTTTCTCCCTCTCAATCTCTCTCCCCTTCTTTCTCCCCCTTTTTTCTCACTCCCTTTCCCTCTCCCTTTTCTCTCTTCCTTTCCCCTCCCCTGTTCTTTCTCCCCCTTTTCTCTTCTCTCCCCCCTTCTCTCTCTCCCTCCCCATTTCTCCCCCTGCCTCTCTCCACCCATTTTCCACAGTGCCATCAGCCAGCATGACCCGGCTGGCCCGCTCTCGCACTGCCTCTCTCACCAGCGCCAGCTCCGTGGATGGCTCCCGCCCCCGGGCCTGCACCCACTCGGAGAGCAGCGAGGCTCTGGGCCAGATCAACCACACCATGGAGGTGTCCTGCTGAGGCCCCCGTTGTCTCCCCGGAGCTGCCTCCCAGACCCCACGTCATCATCGAATCACCATCCAACTGCCGTCCCTGATCACCTGCCCACACGTCCTTGGTTTTATTTTGGGGAGGGAGGGGAAAGGGCTTAAATTCTTTTGTTTTGTTTTGTTTTTTTTAAAAAAAGGGGGAAAAGAGCAAAGTTAAATATCCCAAGGAGGAAACCACCTTTAAAAAACTCAGCCTGACAGAATCTCCAAAGCATTCCGAGAAGTGACCCTTAGCCGTCACCTTCCGGCTCCAGGCCCTTTCCTCCCTTCCTTCCCCCTGTGCTTCAGCTGTGGAGATTTGGGCCTCCCTGGGGAGCCAGGCCACTAACCCTCAGACGCTTCCCCAGACCACAAATGTTCCCCCTCCTGAAGAACTTGAATGTTCTCAGGTTCCTTTCTAATGGTTCCTTCCCATATCTGCTTGGGCCACTGGCTCCAGGACCCAAGGAAACCTCCCATGGCACAGGTCTGCTGAGCTTTGTAAGGATCTGTTTCCCTGGTTCTGGTCCCACATCAGGGTCAGTAGACGTGGGAGAAAGCAGTCACTTCCTTTTGCCTCTTTGTTCCCTCTCCCCTGACCCCCCAAACCTGGATCTTTTCTCAAAGAGGACGTGAGACTGCTAAGCTATGGTTTCCACCCCAGAGAAGTGGTAGGGGGTCTCCAGGGTGCTGAGCAGAAGAGAGGAGATCTTGCCCTGGTTGGGAAAGCCACTGGCCTAAAGAGCTAGGATGGGCTGCAGGAGAGGACTCTGGGAGGAAATGTCTGCAAAGAGCCTGGGAGCCTTTACACCCTTCCCACGCCACTATTGGATATAGAGATTGATATATTTTTAAGTCTTGTTGCATATATGACAATCAGCAATAACAACCAAAAGTTTAAATTGCATCTCCCCCAACCGACCCTTTGCACCTTGGGCTGTAGGAGGCTAAGGGCGCCATTGGATGGATGGCCCCGGAGACCCCATCCCCAGAGGCTGCTTGCCTCCCTGTTGGGCCGCACTAGGGACTCCGTGCCTGTGCTAGCGGGACAGTAGTTTCTGACTTGGATGGTCGGACAGATGGGTCCAGGAGAGGACCTGGGAGTTTCATTTCTGCCCCAAAAGGGAATTGGGGCCCCTAATCAGAAAAAAAGTCTGGAAAGGGAGTGGGGGCTTTAGGCTTGGGGGGAGTGCTTCCAATGATTGCTTGGAGGAGGAGGAGGAAGTGGCCTGGAGCAGCCCTACCTGCAGAGACCAGGCAGGTCCTCCCCCAGGGTGGGGGGCTAGCTGTCCCTCCCCTTCCCCTAGTTTTCTTCTGGGGTCGGTTGGTGCTGCTGCATTAAATCGGTATGTCTGATTCCCCTCCGTTCTGTGGGAGAACATAGTTCGTTCCCATGTAAATCCTTTGTTGAAATGGGCATAAGGTCTTATGTAGGGGAATGTAACGTCAGAGAACCTCAAGCTCTGAAAAGCTGATTTTTTTGCCTAGGACGGAGCTTAGTGAGGGGAGGATTTCCTAGGAACAGTCTTGGGGATCAGCTTTGGGCCAGGTGGCCCCTAAGGGACCTTCAGTCTTGGCAGTAGCTAGCACACAGTCTCCGTGATCCCGAAGGCAGCTCTTCCTGGGCTCCCCAGAGATTGAGAAGGTAGTGATTGACCCAGATCCCATGGGGGTGCAGTATGGAAGCCAGGATCGGTGTATGGAGACCCTCCTTGTCTTAAACCAAGTGGATCATCCTGAAGGTTGTCCCCTCATAGAAAGGCTTCGGGAAGGATGGACTGGCCAGAAGCAGTTTGTACGAGACGAATCATTTTTCTCCTCCATGTTCTAGGTCTGGCTGGAGATAGAACTACGCTGTCTCCCTCTGGCCCAAGCTCCTGAGGTCATGATTCCACATCTTATCCCCAACTCCTAGAGTTAGTCCGGGGGGATGACTTGTATCATGGAAGCAGGAATGGCAAAGGAGTAGTTTCTGAACCGAATAGGGAAGGGGGGAGATGGCAATGGGCAGATTCTCTCCAGCTCCTGGCCTGAGGCCCCCCTTAGCAGGAGGGAAGCAGAAACGAGCTCATTTTGTCAGCATCCTAAGGAAATGATTCTGACAGTCGGCAAGCCATTGGGGTGAGAGGTGAAAATGCAAAGGCCTTGAGTTCCCTGGGGTCTCCCCTACTTTTAGGAGAGCCAAGGTTTGTGTGCATTGCAAAGCACATACCCAGTTCCACTTGACACACAATCTGGTTTAAATAATGCTAAAAGCCATGTTCATGACCATCCCAGAAATGACCAGAACACCCAGCTCTCTTCTCCCGTGTGCTTCCTTTGAACATTACATGTGAATGTTTGACAAGCTGGTAGGAATAATCCTTTTTATTGTAGATAGTGCTGCAACTTTTCTTGGGTTTTTGGTGTGTTCTTCAAGATGAGATATCTATAAATATCTATACATATTATATATACACATATATATATCGAGTCTCTCTGTGTGGCTTTCTGTTGGACGTGGTCTGATTATCTGTTGGTTTGCTTTCCCTCCCCACTTCGGTTGAGATAAAATTTAATGGACTCCCTACTTCTCTGTACTAGGTGAAAAACCTATTTTTGTGCATCTTGGCAGCCGATGCTAATATTGGCATTGATGCCATGAGACTCTGAGATGACCACAAATGTAAAATGAATACAAACTCTTGTTGTAGAAAGAATTAACTGTGTTGAAAAAAAAAAAAAACCTTAATAAACTAAGAAGAATGTGAGTGTGGCTGTGCCTGCTTGCCCCAGAGCGCGGTCCTTTTAGACTCTGCCCGGCACGGGTGATGGATATGATCCTCCTGGGGCCACTTGGGCTGTCCTGGGGGGACGGTGCTGAAAGAGAGGCTCAAACTGGTGCCAGTGTAGTGGCCCCTCAGGGCTGACTCGCTGTCCGGGTCCAGTGAGTGCCCAGCTCTAGCAGCAGAACCCATCAGCCTCCGTCCTCGCCATATTCCCAAACTCTCCAGGTGACTGAACCTGAAGGCCCAAAATGTTTTGAGATGCCCACATAACCTCGACTCACTGTCTCTGTCCCTGTCTGTTTCTCTCTCCCTCTTTCTCTCTACCTATCTCTCTCACTGTCTGTCTCCCTTTCTCTCTCTGCCCCACCCTCCTCTCTCTGCTTCTCACACAGTATTAAAAATCCTGCTCCTCTAGCACACATTAACCTACATCCCAATAGACTCCCATGATACCCAGGAGCTGGCTTCTGATCCTGCCGACTCCATCAATTCTCGGTATCAGGAAAATGTCTAGAAGCTTTGCTGTAGCCCAGGTAGACTTTGCAGTGATGGGCAGCAGAGAGAGCCCTCTTCAGTTTGTCTCTCTCCATATCTCCAGCAGTTAGGACAGTCCCTGGCAACATAATAGGTGCCTAATTTTGCCAACTGATTTAGAGCTGTCTCTGTCGCCCCTGCCAATGGGCAGCCAAGCATCGAGGTGCTTCTCAGAGAACCCGCTTCTCCAGGATTAGGTGGCTATGAGAAGACTTTGGAACCGATGGGACCCCTTTTTGGGCCCAGGCTAGAAAGGATGTCAAATCACAGAACTGTCAAGGAGCGTGCGGTAACTTAGCTCCCGACCCTTCCTTTCTCAATGAGGGTCTGTCCCTAGCTCGTCTCGGAGACTCAGACACTCCCTCAGACTCTCAGCTTCCCGATCCTCAGTGTGTGCACAGTTCTCACGGCCACCTCAGCCCCACACACAGCGGCTTACATTCTTGATTCACCAACTCTGAATAATCTTTTTTTTTTTTTTAATTTTATAACTTTTTATTGACAGAACCCATGCCAGGGTAATTTTTTACAGCATTATCCCTTGCACTCACTTCTGTTCCGATTTTTCCCGTCCCTCCTTCCACCCCCTCCCCCAGATGGCAAGCAGTCCTTTACATGTTGAATAGGTTACAGTATGTCCTAGATACAATATATGTGTGCAGAACTGAACAGTTCTCTTGTTGCACAGGGAGAATTGGATTCAGAAGGTATAAATAACCCGGGAAGAAGAACAAAAATGCAAGCAGTTTATATTCATTTCCCAGTGACTGAACTCTGAATAATCTGCTGCCATTGCAACTGCCCCTTTGTGGCCAGGTGCTCTCCGAGCCCATGATGCTTCAGGCCATTCGCCCTGCACTGGCTGCACTCTCCCACTCTGCCAACAATCTTGCTGAACCTAAGCATACATATAAAATAACACAAGCATTGCTCCTGCTCCTGTTCACAGGCTGCTGAGCTTCAGTGACATAATCGCAGAAAGAGCTCACACTTATATGGCACACAGAGTTTGTAAAGTGCTTTACAAAAATTCTGCACAAACACTGTAAGATAGTACTCTCTCATTCTGCAGATAAGGACCCACCGTTGTGACTCGTTATCCCCACTCATGGGGAGTGGTTGGAAGACTGGACCTGGAGTCAGGTGGAATCTTGCCTCATGCACAAGTGGTATGAGCCTAGGTGAACTGTTGCCTCAGTTTTCCTCATCCGTAAAATGGTGATAACATTGCACCAACCTCCCACAATGATTGTAAGGGCCAAATGAGATAACATGTAAAAGTGATTTTCAAACCTTCAAGTTAAATAGTTAACTTATAAAGGCAAGGATGGATGGAGGGCCTAGGGAGTTAGGAGAAATGTGGCAAAGGGAGAGACATGGAAGGTCATGAAATTAAGATTATCAAGGGGATGCTGAGCTGAAGATACTAGAGTCTAGGAGGGAAGCTGAAACTCCTCCATCTGGTGAACTACAGCAGCGGGTGGTGTTCCCTCATTTCAGTGCTGTCTCATTCTGCATAACCCCATGTGGGATCATTTGACAGATGAGGAAACTGAGGCAGTGAAGTGACATGCCCAAGATCATACAGCTAGTGAGTGTTTGAGGCCAAATCTGAATCTATGTGAATACATATAGAATAATACAATAATATCCAACATTATGTATCATATTTAGCAGGTGTAGGGTATGTTCAGAGAAGACTAGTACCTCTGGTGTGAAGGCTGCTTTCCACCTTTGGTGTCCACCTGATCCACCCCTTACCTGTGGCTCCAAGAAGCTATAGCATGCACAACAGGTGCACCCTGATAAACCATTTCTGCAGATGGGGTAAACCAGGTTGAGGATAACCCAAGGGTTTCAAATCCTATGGTGAGTTGGGGGAGGAGTCTACGCCAGGCAGGTAAAGACTTCCCCTGGTGTAACAGTCAGATGAGAACAATTTGTTCCAATGGCCATGAAGGCAGGGGAAGCAGATGCTATGGAGTGCTTGGAACTTGGTCAGACACAGAAGCCACCAAGGTCATCCCCCGCGTCTCGAGCCATCATCAATCTGTCCTGCCACTGGACAATGGTGGCTCCAGACTTAACTCTGCCTCACTTAAACCCAATTTATGCGTGAACCAGAAGACATTACCGTACCACTTGGACATTTCTATCTATCTCAAAGTCCTGTGGTGATGGGCAAGTGAAGAAGCAGCAGGTGTGGATAACTGGGAGCTGTAGTCACAGTCCTGAACACAGGCGGCTCAGGCCATAGCTTCATCTTCTCACTGGAAGCAGGATTTGGCAGCTCCATGTGTGAGAAGGGGGCTAGAAAAGATGCTTACCAAATCCTGGCCTGATTACCACAGCAGGCAGGGATCCCACTCTGCAGTTGAGACACTAAAAAATATACAAATGCTTCTGAAAAGCTGATTCTTCTCGTCGTTGGTACATGAATTGTGCATACACTTATAGATAACACAAAATCCAGGAGACCTGGAGAGAACTTAACAGATATTGCATCCAAAGAGCATCCCCGAGTGAAACAAGGCTGGCAAATGAAGGCTTGCTTCATGAAGTAGGAACTGGATACATGTTTTCCTGGAGTGGATGCAGTGAAAGAGAGCACCATGAAGCTAGTGTAGGTTTTGCAATCAAAACTAATCTAGTAAACAAGCTTGTATACCTTCTGAAAGGAGTGAATGAGAGGCTTATGACAATGCAACTGTCACTTGCAAGATTGCCATTATCTCATCAGTATCTACGTTCCCACTGATGACAAACCCTGATGAAGTCAAAGAAAAATTTCATGAAGACCTGGAGACTCTTCTCAGTGCACCAAAAGAGGCCAGGCTTACCATTCTGGGTGACTTTAATGATGGAGTAAATTCAGACTACGAGATATAGCAGGGAGTCCTCGGGAGGAATGGAGTTGGAAACAGCATCAGCAATGGTCATGTACATCATCATCAACCCTGTATTCCCTTTCTCTAAATGCAGTAAAACCTCATGGATGCACCCTTGCAGCAGACAGTGGCACTTAATAGACTATGTAATCGTAAGGAGAAGAGACAGGCAGGATGTGAGAGTGAGCAAGGCACTGTGCGGCGCAGAGTGCTGGAGTGATCATAGACTTAGCCTCTCCAAGCTGAATATTCACATTCCACAAAAATGGCAGCCCAAAAAAGACCGCTAGAAGAATTGATGTAAGTAGATTAGTTTGCTTCTCTGAGAGATAACAGTTTGTTACCAACTGGGAGGGTAAGTTGAGCCAAAAAAACGTGGCAACAATGGAGCAGAAAAGGAGGGGGCAGCTTTCGGAGGTTTAGTATACAGCACTGCATTTGCTCATCTGAATCAGAACCTAAACATCAAGACTGGTTCAATGAAAACCATGGGGAAATTATGACTGATTAGTCATAAGGACATAATCCTGGAGAGACGGACTGATCCCTTCCATTTTGTTCTCAACAGACTCTCATCCATCAATGCTGAAACGACTGACTGTTTGCCTCCGGTTGGAATCGCTCACTCCCCTCCACCTGAGGAAGAGGTTTTGAATGCCCTTCGCTCCTCCCACGTGGCAAAGCACTGGGTCCGCGTTCTGCTCCGGCTGGGATTTACAAGGCGATTGCTCACACAGACGCTGACTGAAATTTGCCAGGTTACGCGGCAAGAGGCAGTTACGGCCCAGGAGGGCCGCCTGTGACAGTTCCGGGAGCGGGGGAGTGGCTCTCAGTCAGGGCTCGCTTAATAGACTACCCCGACCCCTAGAAAAAGCCCATCTACTTGGGCCCAAAGGAAACCAGAGATGCGCGAAACCAAGGGAACCCCCCGGAACGTTCCTAAGGACTCTTTGTGGCTGACTCAGCGCAGAGCGCTCTGGGCTCATGTTGGTCTGGTCTGCCCTCGTCAGACATAGTGTAACTGGACACAATTATGTAACAACAATATGTAACACAATATTACAACATATAACATGATACTTAATGTGGTATTTAACAGCACAGTGTTATATAACAAGTTTACATATGTGGGGGGAGGGGTGCCGGAGGTTGCTTACATGGCTGCAGAGACAGTGCGGGCGGGGAGACCCATCAAGTGAGAGAACTCGCTCTCCGCAGATCCGGGACCACTGGAGACGCTTCATCAGTGCTTGTTCTTCTGCCCCAGGGCCTGAGCGGAGGTGGCCCGTAGGAACGGCGAGCCCCAGGCCTCTCGGCCTCTCCGTACTCCAAGCAGCCCTCTTCACACGGTCCCGCCAGGAGCAGGCGCAGGACTAGGCTAGGCGCGGGGACAGGCCTGGCAACAGCGCGCGTCCAGGAGTTTGCTTTTGGCCCTCTGCGGCCTCCGTAGCTGGGGCGGTCCGCGGTCCCTTTAAGATAGGGTTGGCCCCCGAACGGGTTAGGAAGCTCGGCGGAAGTGCGACGGCCACGCGCAGCCAAAACAATGGCGACGGCGGCGAAGCGGCCAAGGGTGAGGAATGGGGCGCTCGGAGTAGGGAGGGGCTGGGAAGGAGAGGACCCCGCCCTCCGGCGCTCGCGGAGCGTTCCCTCCTCCACCGGCGCCAGGTCGGGCCAGACCAGCTTGCGCTCAATGCCTCCGTGCCTGAGTATTCGAGCCCTGCCGTTCTTTTGTTAGGCGGAAAGAACCTCCGGAGGCGGGGACAAGCCTCTCCTGGCCTTCCTAAACTGGTGTCGAGAGGTTGGACTGGAGCTGAGTCCCAAGGTGATCCCGAAGGGGGCGGGCTTATGGGCGGATATGCGGGTCTTCATTGGTAGCTTAATGAGGGGGCGGGACCCAGGCACTCATGGCCATTGGAAGTCGCCGACTAAAGCGAGGTCTGAATAGCAGGGGGCGGGGCGTTCGACGCACGAGGCTCAGGTCTCTGGGTAGACCATTGGTTGCTCAGGGTGGGGGCGGGCCTCGGACGCCGGTGGCTATTGGAAACTGTGGAAAGGGGCGGGTCTCGAGAAGTGGCGGGGTGGCGAGGGGGCGGAGCTTCTGGTGCTCGGTCCCAGCGTCTGCCCGGCTTCAGGTTTCCGTGAGCCGGGAAGGCACCGTGTCTGGCTATGGGATGGTAGCCCTGGAGGATGTGCAGCGCGGGGAGCTGCTCTTCGTGGTGCCTCGGGCTGTGCTCCTCTCCCAGAAGACTACCTCTATCAGGGGCCTCCTGGAGAAAGGTAGGGAGCCTGGGGAAGAATTGGGGAGGTGCCCCGGATGCGGGGGTCTCCGGGGGCCCCAGGGTGACGGAGTCCTGGTTGTCGTGCAGAGCATGGGGCCCTGCAGAGCCAGTCGGGCTGGGTGCCCCTTCTTCTGGCCCTCCTCTACGAATACCTGGCAGAGGATTCTCCCTGGAAGTGCTATTTCTCCCTCTGGCCGGATCTGGGCAGCCTGCGGCACCCTATGTTCTGGTGAGAGCTGGGGGCCTGGAGGACGGGGAGGGGGGCGGGCAAGGAGGGGGGTTTCATTCACTTAACCCTTCCGGACCTCTAAGAGTGCCCAGACCTCCCAGAGTGAGAAATCTTTCTTGGGTCTCCCCTCTCTCTTCTTGTCGCTCATCTGCTTCCTCAGAGTCCTTTCCCTCTCGTCCCCTCTCCTCCCTCTCCATCTCCGTCTCTCCCTTCCTTTTCTCTTTTCCTTCTTTCCCCTCCTCTACTCTTTTCATAATTGTATTTTTCTGATAAAAGTAACCGGACTATCTTTGTGGGAAGTGACCGAATTCATAGTAAAACTGGAAAACTGATATTCCGAGTATTTTATAAACAATGAGATGGAAGCTCAGGAGAGGAAGGGAGCCCCCTGGCCCTTAGGGTGACTATTTCTCTGTGGCTTCCTCTGTTAGTTACTCTGTCAGCTCCATGAGGGTTCTTGTCCCATGCTCTGGTCTAACCCGGGAGAGTGGCTCCCTTTGAACACTCCAGAGCCAGATTCTTCATAGAGCAGTGCTTGGAGTGAGGGGCCCACATGCATTGTGGCTGGTTGACCACTCTGGAGACACAAGCCCATACCCTCACAGGGGTCCTCAAACTACAGCCGCGGGCCAGATGCAGCAGCTGAGGACGATTTTCCCCCTCACCCAGGGCTATGACGTTTATTTAAAGGCCCACAAAACAAAGTTTTTGTTTTTACTATAGTCTGGCCCTCCAACAGTCTGAGGGACAGTGAACTGGCCCCCTAGTTTAAAAGTTTGAGGACCCCTGCCTATTCCTTGGAGCCATCTGAAACCCTGAGAGGCTGTGATTTTCCTGAGCATACACAGGTACTAAGTGGCAGAAACACAATTTGAACCCAAGTCCCCTACAACTCACTGGCTGTAAATCTGCAAGCTTTCTGAACCTGGGCTTGTTTATAAAATAGAGGCTTGACCTAGCTCCCTCCAAAGGCCCTTGGCTCTAGCGTTCTGCAGTGTTCCTCAGGGCCTTGGTCTGAAGGGGTCACCTTGATCCATTCCGCCTCCAGGTCCGAGGAAGAACGGAAACAGCTCCTACAGGGCACTGGTGTGCCTGAAGCTGTGGAAAGGGACCTAGCCAGCATCAGCTACGAGTATGGTACCATCGTCCTGCCCTTCTTGGAGGCCCACCCCGATGTCTTTCCCCTCCAGGCCCAATCTCTGGAACTCTACCGCCAACTGGTGGCGATGGTCATGGCCTACAGGTGAGCTGCATCTGGGTATTCACATTTTGGGGATACAGGATTGGGTTGTTGGGGCATGAGGGAGGAGCCATCATCTTGAATTTCTTCTTCTTAGGTCCACAAATCTGCTTAAGGATTTGCTACCTATTTTAATCTAGTTCCTTTGTTATCTTATGCATTTACAAACATGATTCTGAAGAGAGATAGACTTGACCAGACTGCCTAAGGGTTATGATCTTGTCTGGACCGAAGCCAAGTTCTGCTCCAGAGGTGTTGATCCAGTGAAGGGATAACAACAGTAGCTCATCTTTCTGTTCTGCATCCAAAATCTGGAGTAGGCCTTCCTCTCTCCTCGCCTTCCTTTGTGGCAACTTTTCATGGCTTCTTTCTTTGTGACAGTTTTCAGGAGCCCCTTGAAGAGGAGGAGGAGGAGGAAGAGGAGCCCAACCCCCCTATGATGGTACCAGCTGCTGATATCTTGAACCATGTGGCCAACCACAATGCCAATCTGGAATACTCCCCAGTAAGTGGGTACATTTTAGGCTAGATAGGACGATCTAATTATTGTTCTTTTGTACACAGTGCATTTTGCCTCCCAAATACATGAGGACTGGTGTGATTATTAGTTTAACTCCTATCTATTCATTTATATAATCAGCCTAAGCTCAGGTCCCAAGTATGAATTTCTGACTTTCTTTGAAGCACAGATGACCCAAGAAATAGAACAGCCTTTCTTTTTGGATCCTAACATTCCCAGGACTCATTTTCTTTCCAGCTCTGTCACCTGACTATCCCAAGTGAAATGCTGTATTTAGTTCTTGACAGATCCTGGGTTCCTAGGGCTAGGTCCCATTGCTATTTCTTGTTCCAGTTTTACACATGCTGGGGCACCCAAGGAACAACATGGTGCACACAGCACTGAACTTGAAGCAAGACCCAACTTTGTTTGCCTGTTTGTAGAGCACTTAGCACAGTCCCTGACATAGTGGGTACTATATAAATGTGAGCTGTTGCTTCTGTAGTACCTTCCTTAGAAAATGTTTAAATAGACTAGCTGCCTGGTTTCCTGCCATATTACAGGAACCATATTCCTCCTCTAAGGTCATTTATTGCTTGGCTTTTGTATTTCAACTTTTTCATCCAAATACCGAGAAGCTTCTTCCAGCATCATCAAATAGCAACAAAGCAAACTGAACTTTGATCCTAAAACCGTCATCTACTTCCTCTCATTTCACAGATAGGGTGCAGCTTATCCAAAACCCTATTTGGCAAGTAGTACTCAGACTTTGTAACTCATTTCTGTCCTTCCCCATTACTGTTTCCTGCTATCCATCTTGGGAATAGTTGTTTTCCTTTAGGTTAACAGAATTAATGGAGGGACAGAACTTGATCTGGCTCCTAGAATAATTGATGTGGACTCTCAGCTGTCTGCTTCTTCCTGCAGGAATGTTTAAAAATGGTAGCTACCCAGCCAATCCCCAAAGGCCAAGAGATCTTTAACACCTATGGCCAGATGGCCAACTGGCAGCTGATCCACATGTACGGCTTTGCCGAACCATATCCCGGGAACACTGATGACTCGGCTGACATTCAGATGGCCACAGTGCGGGCGGCAGCCCTACAGGGTGTGTACTCCAAGGGAGCCGCTCACAGGGATTCCCCGAAACAAGTTCTGAAGGGAAGGAAAGGGATCTGAGAACATGCTTCCTCTACTTATGTTCTACGTAGGCGCCACAACAGAGGCAGAGACGCGCCTGATGGGGGAGCGCTGGGATTTCTTGTGCCAGCTGGAGATGGTAGGCGAGGAGGGCGCCTTTGTAATTGGCAGAGAAGAGGTGATTACTGAGGAGGAGCTGTCTGCTACACTCAAGGTGAAACCTGGAACTGGTCAAGCCTGCTCATTTTGAATTGGCTTTGCCTTCTAATAATTTTAGGAATCTGAAAACCAACTTCGGTTCTTAGATTGGAAGGAATTCCAATTAATTTTTTATATTCTGATTACAGGTGCTTTGCATGCCAGCTAAGGAATTCAGGCAACTTAAGAAACGAGACAGCTGGGAGGAAGATGGCGAGAACAGCTTAATTCTGACAAATGAGACTATCCCCAAACTAAAAGCTTCTTGGAAGATGCTTCTCCGAAACAGCACCCTCCTGACCTTGCAGGCTTACGCCACAGACTTAAAAAGTGACCAAGAACTACTTCATGATAAGGAGGCTCGGGCCAAACTCAGCTGGAAGGAAGAGCAGGCCTTGCACGTGCGTTACGGGCAGAAGAGGATCTTGCACCAGCTGTTGGAACTGACCAGCTCCTAACCTCTGGTCTCCCCTTCTCTCCTCAAACCAGGGAAGCAGATGAGCAAAAATCACTTCTCAGTCAGTCATTTGGATCTGCTAGGTCGAATTTCCAGGCTCTGGACTTTTAGTGTACCTTTTTGTTGACTTTCTATTTGTGCTATATAAAATTGCTTAGTTCACTTAATGACTGAAATCCTACTTGGGGGAAGGAGGAAGCAAAAGTGCTGCATTTTGGAACACAGGAGAGAGAATAAGGAATTTCCATTGGATGGAGATCCTATTCCCTACCTTTACACAACTTTTTTTGAAATGCAAAAAGTGTTTTTTTTGGAAGTGGCAGTGATTGTTCAGAATTCGAGCTTGACACAAGGATTGGCTCTACCTCCTCAAACCTAATGCCTCCAGTCAGAAGCATTAGAGGTCTTAGATGTAAAGGTAGAACGAGTTAGGGGCATCTAGTCCAACCCCCTCCCTTGGTTTTATACATAATACAAATTGGGTCCAACAAAGTGAAGTAGCTTGTCTAATGTCACATAAACAAGTGAAGGGTCAGCAGCAGAGCTGAATCCAGGTCCTCTGAATCCATGGCCATTTTCCTAAGTCATTTCTACCTTCTCCTCATTCTAGACCATGGAATAATGAAATAGAAACCCATGGCACTGTTTTTTTTTCTTTTTTAAAATTAGCATGATGTGCAGGATTAAACTTTTAATTTATAGGTGCCTTACTGAGGTTTTCAGTTATCAACTATTATAAAGGCAGAGAACCACTTTAATATCTAATATCTAGATGGTAGCACAAATCAGCTTAGAAAAAGTTTATGTAGGGCCTAAGACTAGGTTTTTCCCCCCAATGAATTCCTCCATAGGGGCTATTTGTTTATTAGTGGATGAAGGTGTGCAGGCAACATTGAGGGCTAGCCGACTGGTCATTTCTAGATACCCGATAGGTACAGCAGCCCTGTCTGCCTTCTACATAAAGCTGAGCATACCAAGGAACTTGGCCAAAGTCAAAGCCTTAAAAAAAAGTTTTACTCTAAGAGCTCAACATTGCAGCCCTTCCTAGAGACCATTTATTACCTCTCTATTCGGCGTCACTATTTTTAGTGACAAATAATGTATACAGAGAGACATGACTTCTCAAATCCAAAATGGAATCAGGGTCCTATTCTAAATATGCCCCATCCTGTGCCTTGTGGCTATTCAGGGCAGGGACTGTGTTTTTTTAATCTTTGCCACAAGCACTGACCACTACTGAGAAAGCCACAGTGGACTAGAGTGCATGTCATGACTTTTAATGTATAACTACAGTATGCATATACATACAAGAAGTGGGAGAACTAAAGCCCAGGAACTATAAAGGCTACAAAATACAACACATGGACCAATACATTTACAAAACATTCAAAATCCTTACAAAATGGGCTGTATTGGTCCTTTGTTCTTTTTACAAACTTAGACTGTGTGGCCATTGGGGGTGGGGTGGAGGTGGGGGGAGGGGCAGTTCATAGATTTGTTTCCCTTTCCCTTCCCATCCCCCACAATTTACAAGTGTCAGGAAGGAGGGGAGAAATGCTATAGATCTGGTCTGGCTTCTCTTGATAAAAGAGCTGACCCTGTCCCATAGGGCCCAAAGTATGTCTTCTCCAGCAGACTGAGAAGCTATTCCAACTATTGTGTTCCCTGCTGTCAGCTTTAGGTGGAAAGGGGGGTGAGGGGGAGGGGGAGGTTAAAAAAAAAAAAAAAAAAAGATGGGGGAGAGGTGTTAAAAAACCGGACCTTAATCCCAAACCCTCCCTCCCACCCCCATTCCACAGTACCCCATATTCCAACACATCCACATTTTTTAACAACTTAGTGATTTTAAAGGTCCCCTGTCCACATAAAGAAAAAAATAAGTTACATAATATTAAACTGGCTTTTCAATATTCTTTGGGAGTCCGGGAATGTCAGGACAAGGAGATCTGCCCTAGACAAGTGCTTGGCATCAGCAGCTGCCCCTTTATTACAAGCTGAACAGGTGCCAGTTTATCCACCTGCCTTTAACACAATTTGCACAAACCCAAAAAGTCCAGACAAAGGTTTCGGTTCCATGTATTTACACTAGTTCAAAATGATATTCACAGCATCTTCTAAATTTTGGCCAGTCAAAAAAAAAAAAAGTGTTTAAACTTTGGAACGTGCCCACAAAGATGGGAGACTTCCCCAAGGCAAGGGCGGATACCCAAGAACCAAGGGGGCTGGAAAGGTCAGGAAGAGCCAAAAGGATTCTTCAGTCAGTTTGTGAAACTTGGTGGCATGGGGCCCTCCAGGCTGGCACGATTACAAGGCCAGAGGCAGCCCTTCTAACTGGCCCCGGTCCCTTCCATCACTTGCTGAGCCTGCTTCTGTCCCATGCAGCACTGTGCAACGGACTGGAACAACCTAAAAGAAAGTGGACAAGATGTTAAAGAGGAGTTAGGTCCCTAAGGCAGCCAGGGGAACTCCGGAGAAGTCTTGTTACAATCCCCTCAGCCCCAATAGGAGAGTCAAAGCTTGAATGTCACTTTGTACAACAGGGGGTGTTGGTAGAGAAATCTCAATCCTGATTTACTGGCATGTGACGCTTGAAAACAGTGTAATGTTGAGAACTTCGCAGCGATGGCACAGATACTCAACAGTTACATCACATCTATTTCCCGACAATTCCCCAACCAAGTCAAGCCCACCAGAGAGAGGGCATTCTTCTGCTCTATTCCTGAGCTCTCCCTTTCTAGTTCAAAAATCACACCAACATGCAAACTTACTTTTCAATTTCTGGGGCACAGTGAACAAACTCGTGGTTCCAGAACTTAAATGCCGGATTTTTAATCAGCTCAATGAAGGTAATGAGAAGACCCCAAGGATGTGGCCTATTTACAATCAACCGTTCCAAGAGAACCCTGTAATAGAAGATGGGGGTGGTGGGCAGGGTGTTACGGAATCCAAAGAGAACAGTAGATTCATTCAATTTTTCAGTTACTATTTCTACAATTTGGGACCATTTAAGATTTAATTTGCATTTTGTCACAGCAAAGGATTAGGGTTAAGGGTGAGGGATGATGGTCTGGAACAGATTCTGAATCTGCTACAGAACTGTCTGGCAGCCTGGTAAAGCATATGGGCCTCTCAAAATAAAAAGATTTTTAAATAACTGGGAAAAAAGTTAATGAAAATAAAGATGTAATTTTTCTCCCATTCTCTCTTCCTTGAGTATCTTTGGAACGCTAGTCAAAATTGCAGGAGTTTCACCTGGTGATCTGTTCCTGGATAGCTTCAGTGTTGGCCTCTGCAAAAAGGTACAGCATGGTACAACTGAAGTAGTGAGTGTGGCTGTTTGGATACCGCAGCTGATTGGCAATTGCATTCAAGAAGAGGTACCGACCTGGAAATCACAACAAGATGACTTAGGGCTCTATGAGCTACTTGGCCATTCAGGCAAATTGGCACAGCTTTTCTAATTTCACATCATAAAAACATTTCAAGGAAACCAGCTGAATTTTGAATCCATAGGTTTGGCATTAAGCTGAACTTTGAATCTATGGTAGGAAATGGAAAGAGCCCCAGACTAATGAAAGCTTTGCTCTGCACTCCAGCTCCGCCATTTACCAATCATGTGAGCACAGGTAAGACGGCCTGCTACAGTTTCTCAGAGAACTGTCTGTCCCGTGACGGTGCTCAAGAGATGTTCTTGTTCATGATAGCTAAGGCTACCTTTCTTTCCCACCTCCCTCATGAATGGGCTGGGAAGAGATGGAGGTTCACACACTCACAGGTTACAGTACCTGCCCATGCTGTTGTCTTCTACTGTCAATAATGCTTGATGAAAGGAGAGGATGAAAAGGAGAAACCTTCCTTGTGATACTTACACATTCCCACACTGAGGCCCTCAGTTTTCACTCTGACACACAAAAACCATTTCCAAATTGCCTAAAGGTCATCGTGACTAGAAGAGTAACTGACTAGTCCCTGTCTGTCCATCCCCCTCACCCCCTTTACTTACCTTCTGTGTCTAGGTCCACAGCCAAGTTCTGGAAGATGTCCATATGCGCCGAGTGAGTGATGGTGCTCATGGACGGCGTGCTGCCTTTGTTGTGGATGTGGGCAATGGCCTGAGTACCGACGTAAAGCACCAGTGCGTTTATCAGCTGGATGTTGTAGCGATTGCCAGGTTCATTTGATACCTAGTGAGAAAAACCCAAGTTAAGCCTTCCCTACGGATTCTCACTGGGCTGCTTTACACTGAAATTTCCAAGCCACTATTTCTGAAGTGTAGGCAGAGGGGCTGTCTGATGAAAGCTCTATCCCTGAAAAACAGCCTCCATTCTCCAAAACCAAGCCACAACAGAGTAAAGATGATGGTCATCTTCTAAATGCTGGAGTGAACATCTTCAGTGGTGGGGTTGGAGAGGGAGTGGGAGAGGATGGAGTAAAAGAGAACCCTGAGGAAGGGTTCCAGGAGAGAAGAAACAAACATCAAGGTATCCCATTAAGCAAATCAGAGAAGGCAGGCACCGAAAATAAAAGGTCTACACCTGTGTCCGACCCAAGTCACAGTGGGTATGCTTAGCATAGACACGTACCTACTCCTATCGCACTATACAAAAGTTTAGTCAGGAATAATGCCCATGTAAACTTCACCTGTCCAACACTAGAAAGAGTCAATATATTTCTTTTCAATCAAGGCTAAAAGGAGAAGGAACTGTCTATCTTGGACCCACTTCCTGATTAGGAACAAAGTTAAGATGATTAATTGTTATGGAGGGGCTTTGGATTAAAATATGACTGGGATTAGGTGGCCTCTAAGGTCCTTTCAAACTTCACATGATGATTCTGTGAAAGTACTGATTTAAAACCAGGCAACGCAGGAGTGAAGAAATTTTAAAAGCATCAATTAAGATCATTGCATTAAGCAAGGATTAAACTGAATCAAACCTGTAGGTTACTGCGCAAATCAGATAGGAAAGTGACTGGCGATCGAGTTTTAAGATAGGAATCCAAATCCTTTTTGAATTGAGGAGGCATCACTCCAGTGAAATTAGTGAGGATCCGAGGAGCAATGTTGATCTCACTTAACATGTCCACCTGTTGAGGACAAAGGCAGAAAGACCAAATGTTGAAGGGTAGCCATTTCAACAAATAAACTCTTATAGCTACTGCTGTCTAGAATCCCAGGCACAAAGAGCCTCCTACCACACATTACCCCTAGAGTGGGAAGGTTCATTGACCTGGAATCTACCATCTTTCACATGGAGCACCTGGTTCCAAATGTGGCAGAGTAGTAAAGAGGGGCCTCCTCTCTGACTTGGGAGCTGCCACAATTATAGTTTTTTACCTTCAGGTTGGGAGTGAATGGGTCAGGTAGCCTCATGTTTCGTGGAAAGGCACTCAGGATCAGATTCCTTAACTGGATGCAATTGGGTGGGATTACATCACAGAATCCATAGTGGTAGTCACAGAGAAATTCTGGGAAATCATGTAGGAGGACCAGCAGCACTCGTAAAGTACCCTGTATATTGAGAAAAAAAAAGTTTGGGAGAGGAAAAAGTGAAAAAGAATAGCAGTTTCATCACCAGGAATGCATAGGCCCACTTTTTTTTTTTTTTTTTTTTGCTGAGACAATTAGGGTTAAGTGACTTGCCCCACAGCATCTGAATCCAGATCTTCCTGACTTCAGGGCAGTATGTAAACATACACAAGGAACAATTATTTCAAGTTTGATTCAGATGAAAGGAAGGAGGACTCATACTCTCAAAAGAAATTAATCATAATTTAGGCATATTATTGTTTACTACCCAACTGATGACATGTTCTTAACACATCTAAAAATCATTAAAAAGAGGTTTCTCTTTCACTTTTATTTTGAAGATTCTCTATTTCTACAGGTCTTAATATCAAGGGTTACCTCTAGTCTTTAAAAGATTCAAAAATATTTGACAAATGAAAATAAATTACCTTGTAGAGGATTTGCATAGGTTTGCTGAGTTCCACATTTCTAAGGAAGGGAGCTAAATATTTGAATAAATCAATCAATAGTTGTGCATACATAGGCCAGCCCTAAGAAGATAAAGAAAAGGAGTGATTAACTATGTAAAGCCAAAACACCCACTATACTACTACTAATAATACTATTTTATTACCATTATTACCAGGGATCCTCAGTTTAAAAATCAATTTATTCACAGGCTAAACTGGGAACAATTATCTGTTATAATCAAACTTAAACTATTAGCTTATGTCCCTAACTTTTCCTATTTGGCAAGAAAATGGTGGTTCCAACAAGGACCTCAAAAAATTCTATCTTCAGCCTATCTTTTTTAGGGAAAAAAAAGAAAGAAAGAAAAATTTAGCATACAGCTTAAAAAAGCTTTGGTCAACCAAAGGACTGACCTTTAATTAAGGACTAATAAGACACTGAAAATATTTAAGACCCAAAGTTAAACTATCTTAAGCAATTTCTAACTTTCTGATCCCAGTCCCATTTCCACCTAAAACTGGGCAAATAATCGCACTTTTTCACCTTTCCCTATAGGCTTGTCAATCCCATTTTCTTTTGCCCAACATCCAGGACCCAGTATCTTTAATCTCTTCCTCAGTAACTGCCTCTATTTGCATGTGCAGATCCTTCCCCTATCTTGTTTAAAAAAATAAAAACCTAGGAAACCTGACTTTATCCATTTACCTACCACATTAAGCTAACAAGGAAATATGACTTATTTTCTTTTGTTTAATCTCATTCTCTCCCCCCCCCCCCATTTCCTTACCTACTCTTTCTATATCAAAACCACTAGATTGGTGTTCTGAACAAAACCAATGATCTCAAGACAACATCCTTCAAGGTCTAAATACTGATAAAGTCATATGCTTTAAGTTCCCTCATTAGCATAATAATTTCATGAAGACCATCTTGATTTTTCTGTTACAACTACTATCTCCTTTACCAATATCTAACTCAGTTGCCTAACCATCGACATTTAAGATCCTGACTCTAATTCCTTCCCTTACAAGAGGG
Organism: Antechinus flavipes; assembly: GCF_016432865.1. Lineage (NCBI taxonomy): Eukaryota > Metazoa > Chordata > Mammalia > Dasyuromorphia > Dasyuridae > Antechinus > Antechinus flavipes. Next base: position 41,047,872 of record NC_067399.1, read on the forward strand.
GTAATTCACAGTTACGACTTTTGTAACTATGCACCTTATTAACAAGTCTAACCTTGAAGGCCCAAATGACTCTACTAACCTCTTAATGCTTTATCTATATCAGTCTAATTATACATTTCCATTTAGATATTTTATAACCTGAAATGAAAGATATTTAAACCTGCAATCATATCAACATCATCCTAGTTACCAAAGTCTCATCATCTAGAGTTAAATCTGACTTCTTTCTCACACTATACATTCAGGTAATTGCTTTGGATTTTCCCTTTATGTTTCACCCAATCTACTCCTCCCCAGCCTTAATTTGCACATGGAACATTAGAAAAGCCTGTCAAAAGCCACCCCTGCTCCAGTCTTTGAATGTTCTGCCCCTGCCACCCCTCAAAAGTTTGACCTTAATTGTTGACTGCCATTGCTCCTTTGCTAAAGTCATGCTACCTTGCAGAGCCAAATTTTGTTCATAGTTCTTCCTAAATGCACATTTTTTCCTCTCATCCTACTGAAATGAAACCTGTTCAATCTTCAGCTCAACCTCCCATCAACTCTAAAATATTTAAATCTTATAAAACAAAAGCAGTTACAACAATGGAGTTTCTTGAAGCTCTGTCTACTTCTATATCCTGGAGGAAATGTCTATTATCTGACCAAAGAGCATTTAAAATAGAGTCCCTCAGTTCAAAAGGCTCCTCCAGGTTTAACTACCTGGATAGACCACTTTTCTCTAGGCCTCAGATTCTTTCCACATAAAATGGCACTGGATCTCTAAAGTTACCTCTAATTCTAAAACTCCTACGGTCCCAAGATAGAAACCTCATCCTTCCTTATGAAGCCAAATTGCTATGAACCTCATGAGGGATTTAAAACAAGGTCCCATTCTGCCTTATACTTTTATTTAACTTAACTGTTTTTGTGTCTCCCCAGTTAGCTGTTTTCCAAGTGTAAAGTCCCTGTCCTATACTACTATTCTGTACCTACGAAAAAGACCTTTCTGAACAGAAAAGGTACACAATCCTTTGTTCAAAAAGAACTGAGGCCAATAACAATATATGGAAAGAGCTAACTTGGAAAAAGAACTATGTTTCAATCTGGTAAATGATATTTGAATGAATGTAATTTAACGTCACCTTTCAGCCACAATTTTCTCATCTGTAAAATACAAATACTATTCCTATGCAGACTCACACTACTTACATCCCTTTAAAGAAGTCTGCCAACACTACCCCCAGCTGGCTATCTAAAAGCACTAAGTCCCACATCCCATAAGACTGATTATTGTCTTCATCTATAGGAGACAGACTACAGCCACACCTTCTGCTGTGGTGTGTGTGCCAGCATTCTTGCAATAAATATCCGATGCGAGATCAGTTCAAGCCAGGCATACACAAAGCCTGGGGCTTTAGTAGGCCTCAAGATGTGGAATGTATTGCTAGAAGAAAAAAAAAATTCATTAACCTTGCTGCTACAAGCACAATTTGTGAAAAGTTTAAAAAAAAAAAAGTATTATAATGGTACCCTCCCCCAAGTTAATTTCAGAGTATCAGTTAATGTGACAAAGTGATTTCACCTCTCTGCAAGTTACCTACAACCAGTGTAAATACTACCAAAAAATGTACTGAAGTGGTGACATAAGCAAAAATCTAATAAATGTTATGATCAAGCACCTACCAAAAAGCTGTCAGTGTCTGGAAATTAATGGTTTCCAACACATGCTCAGGAGCATTTAGTTCTAAGAGCAGCATGATGAAAATTCGGTGGTAGGGAAGTTGCTGAAATTCATTCTGTCGCACATCATGATCCTGTAGAAGGACACCCACTACTATACCAAGAACCTAAAGATGACAAGCATATCAATACGTTATCAAAGAACAAGTTTCTCACATATAATTTTCCCCTACAAAATGTGTAATTTTAAAAAATATACATTCTTGAAATTCCACTTGCAATCCATAGGGGGGAAAAATATGTGGATAAGTTTCAATTAAACAGTTTGCTATACATTCCTCATGAATAGTGGGCACCTATTATTCAAACAAATTGATTTTGCCTAAACTCTTCTATAGATTAAAAAAAAAAAACCACACTGGCTCACTGACAAGAGACTACCTGGGTTTTATATAATCTATGAAACTAAATGTAATGGGAAGGAGTTTACTTCAAGACATACATTTAACATAGATATATGTTAAACATACTTAACATTGTTTGAGATAAAGAATCTACATTCATTAACTATATAAGCAGTCAAGAGCTAAAGAGAAACTAAACCAGGTTTTTGTGAACAGAGGAATCAAATGTCCGATATATCTCAAGTCTAATCATTTCGATTCTAGAAGCAAAACTTGAAAGGTGAACTTTTGGAAATCAGTTTTCCACTCTAAATGCCTGCTTTTTATGGAATATCTATCTACTCATTTAAATTTTGAGTAATAAGATGAATGAAATTATCAGAAATGGGAAATGTTCAAGTTCATCAGAAATTATACACTTTCCTCATAGCAAATCTCAGATGTGACTACCATAATATTCAGTAACTAACTCGCCAGAGGTAAAGATATGATCCATAGCAAAGAGTATATATGCAAACTGATGGGCCAAGGACAGACAACCTTGTTTAATAGATTGATCTTGGTGACTGTGTTAGTGGCCTCCCCTGAGTGCTTGACCAGCAGTGCAATGAGCCGCACAAAGGCATCCAGGTTATGATAACACTTGGCCCGGATCATTGTGGGGTTGGCAGCAGGATTATGCTGCTGCTCAGCCTGAGCCCGGTAGCTGATTTCAACACACATTTCAGTGCACAGACGGAAAAACCTTGTTATGAGGTCATCAGTCTTCAGGATTCCTTGCTGGTGCATCTGTCGTGGGGACAAGAAAACAAGACCTAAATACAAGATGACACAATCCAAAAAGCAACTTTTTAGATTGCTTCAACATTTCACAAAAATCTGATGGCTTAATAATGCACAGGTGACAATCACAAGCTCTCTGCTTGTCCATTAACCCCCTCCAATAGTCGGGGTGGCCTGTGTTCATCACCAGGAAGCCAGTGTAAGTTCAACTTGGTTAACTCTTGGTTCCTCTAAAGAATAGAGAGTGCTGTCAGGATTACTGACAGCATTCACAAACTGGCTGGGCTTGCCAGAGTAAATCCCACTGAAGTAGGGTAATCTCTATAACACAATTCCTGACATTGGAATGACTTCAGGTTTACAATTTTCAAAAACAAAAAATGTCATTTCTTCTCATTTGAAAATCCCCAACTTTAGTTGGTATCAGATACACGAGAAAGGTTTTTCCACCTGAAAATCTAGTATTAGCCCAAATTTAATGGAGCATAGAGAATACAGAAATTAAGGAAGAGGGCAAATATGGCAGCTTTAGAATGACAAGTTACTTAAGCCCAAAAGACTATGTGAATTATCAAGAATCATTTTTAATAGCTATATCAAAGTTCTGTTTTTCCTGAGAGGACCACAGGAATTTTAGGTTAATAATATAAATGTCTTAAAAATTGTTACTGATTTGTCATTAAAATGGCTTAGTTGAAAACTATCTTTAGGAAGTCCAAAAAGATTAATTTCAAAATGACTTTTGTGAAAGCAGGAGGTACCAATGGAAAAGAAGATTCATTTTTTAAAAATTCATTAAATACAACTACAGATGTATTTTTTACATCTGTAAATTTACAATCACATATTTACATATTTACAATCACAAGCACAAATAAAAAAAAGAAAAATCTAACTCAAATAAGAAAAAGAGTTTTGCAAATTACATTGCCACACCGGCTAGAGGTGAAGCAGGATCATGTTCAATCAATTTAGCCAATAAAAAAAACTTTTGCCCCAAATAAATAGTTACAATAAAGAAAAACCCCAGGGATTTGGGGGGGAGAGGGGGTATTTAATACATTTAAAATGGATAACCAAAAAAAAAACTGAATAAAGGCAGTATGTCTTGTTTGCGGGGTCTGGGAAGTACAGGGTTTTGAAGGATGATGCTATTGCTGAAATAAAAAGCAAAAAGGTAAATGGGAAATGAAGTTAAGAAGAAATTAAAATTCAACATGTGTTTTCTTTTTGAAAAAGAGGTGAGGTCAGTGCAAACGTGTGACAAATGCTATATTAATGAAATATTATTGTCTATATTTCCAGAAAGCCATAAACTTGGCAACAACAGCTACTCAAGGGATTCATTTTACTCATCCCTAATTTTATACATGAGTCCCTCCTGGGGTTTGAAGAATAAAGTTTACTCCACGGTAGTAGTAGCATTTAACCTTGCAAAGTAAAAGACATTTTTAATATGTTAAAAACTAAAGCTACCACATGCCTTATTTCAATAATCAACATGTGGCCCCATCTGACCTTTCCCTAGTGGGGTGACTTCTTAACTTGGGAAGCAGAGCAAGAAGCCAAAGAAAGGAAGCTGACAGCTCTATCCCAGAAAGGGTCTCACAAAAGGGACCCTTCTTACCAGGCTGCTACTTGGGAATATAATTAAAAGTAAGGTTGTAAATTCTTGGCAGGTAGGCCCCGTAGGGGAAAAAAGGCTAGAAATATAAACATAGATTCAATGATCACTGCCAGTCAATTATCACAGTATCACTACCTTTTGCTAATCTCATCCTTGGGAGGCAGTGCCCTGCTCTGGACATTTTCAAATTAAGAGTTTTAAGTTAGAACAAATTTGACTCACATGATCAAAAATCATTTCCTAAAACCAATCTGCTTAAATTGAAAGTGGAATAAGCTAGTTAATTTGTATGCTAGTAAATGCACTGCCAATCTAAGGTTATGATGGTTTTGTTTTAGTGAGTGTGCATAAGTTGAGGTTTTGCTTTAGAGAATTTTAACTCAAGAAATTAAAATTAGACCATAACCCCATTAAGTGCCCTATTTTCATGTGCTCAGGGCTAAGGATCTCACAATAAAGCACATCTGTGACTGGATTTACTCGGCAGTCTCATTAGCCAACATTTGATTAGTCATAGCCTAATAAATAAACTAGGACATTGCTCAAAGTATCCACATAAACAGAAAAATAACAACATTCCTTAACTACACTAGCAGTTTCCTGGCCATCAGTGACATCGGAAGCGCCACACCCCACTTATGCCGAATAAAAAGCACCTTTCTCTCCAAAAGCTCTACCTGTCCAACAAACGCAGAGAAGGCTTTGGTGCTGTCGCGGCCAGCCGCTGCTGAGTGGTAAAGGTTCACCCACTCTCGCAGCAGGTACTCTGCCTTCTCCCGCAGGCCTGGAGGATCATCGTACTCAGAGGCCTGTGAGATGCCTGAGTGCATCATAAAGTTGGGGCCCCCGTGCGCGCGGTCGATCATAGCCTCATAGTTTGACCGCACTACCTCCATCAGCTGGGGCAACCTGAGGCAAGAAACACAGAGGAGGTTATGTGAGACACCTCTAACGCCACAGGACCCCCATTTCTCTTACGATATGCCACTCCCTATTTGGGGAAGGGGTTGTCATACACTGGCAAGCCCATCCTCACTAATGAGATTAGGGACCAATACAAGGCACAGAGTCTATCTGGTAGCTAAGTTCTTCCCCTTCAAACATAGATCCCTGGCTCTGACACCACCTGCATGCTGCAAACGAAGCAGCATAACAGTTACAACTAACTGTGCTGAGCTCACCCTTCGGGGGCATTTCCTCGTGAGTGAGCGTTGATCCTCATCAAAGTCTCAATGGTATGAAACAGATCGGCTTCAGTCACGTGGGCCACACTTCTTTCATCCACCAACAGTATTTTCACCAACTGCATAGCAAATGCCACGGCCATATAGTTCAAACCATTCTCCATTGACTGGTAAAAAGAAAACCACAAAATCAGCAGGAGTATTATGGACATAAAAATTCACTAAAGTACAGAATTCTCCAACTCAGTTCAGGGAAGACCCTGCCCCTTCTTTTTACCTGAGCCAGGTGAAGATCATATTGCTGCATATTAACCAGATGGTTGCGAATTAATAGCTCTACCGCTTCCACATTATATTTATACTCATCCCGACACTCAATCAGGCACCTAGAAAAGTTAAATTTGTTTTTACTGACCTCAGGTTAACACACTGATAATAAAGAAGTGAATTTTAGATCTAAAAGGAAATGTGTTCCAAATTAAAGAAACCTGGGACATCAAGTCAACAATGGCCTTTCACATTTTTAAGGCAACTTGGTAAAATCACCAGAGACTCAGCCCCATACTATGACTCACTGCCACACCTGCACTCATGCTGATCTTGCTGGCAGTACTCTTTATTTGTTGGGCTTCTTTCCACCCTTTAAAATCTACCTTAAATGATATCTCCTTAATGGATTCTTTGGTCTCACATGGGTAGCAAATTCATACACACATCTCCCCTCCTCAGGGGGAGACACCAAAATATAAAAGCCACATGCTTATTTAGGTTGTATCTTAAGAACTGTTCATATTCCCCTCTGATCAATATCCTAAATTCCATGAAGGAAAGAACAAGAACTCAATTTTGGTATCTCTCCTCCCACACCTACTACCTAACAAAACTACCCACAGTAAGAAAATGAATCTTTGTTCAAAGTATGGTTTTATATCAAATTCTCTAAGCCAGGAATTTCTGCATAAAATTATTTAAATATTGAATGCTGCGATCAAAGCATCTGCTTATTCTTAAACAAACTACAATTTGCTCTTGTTGAAAAAAATGTTATCTTTTTCCTTTTCCATAAGAAACTTAAGATTTTAATGATTAAATAATTTTCAGCATTTCTGAAAGAGAAGCAAAGAGTCCCTACACTGTTCTGTTGTGCTAGGTGCCAAAGGGTTGTCTAAAGCAGGGCTTCTTATCTTCTATTTGCAACCTCTTTTTGCCCAAGAAAATTTTACATGACCCTGGGTATATAGGTATATAAAGCAAACTTTTACTGATAATAAATCATCATTTTATGACTTCCATACTCAGTTACAAGAACACATATGGAATCCTGAACCATATGGTTTAAGAAGCTGAGTTCTAGTGGATATGTAAAATCTTAAGATATATGAAGGGAAATGCAGTTCAAATTCTTCCCTTGAATTTGGTACTGACCTTGTGATCTGTTTGTTACACCATGGAGACCCATATGCACGGCCATCCTGTAATGCTTTCAGTACAAGGAGGTGACACTCCCTGTAACGTAGCAGCAGGTCAGCATCTGCACCACTTGTGGCATCAAGCAAGCCCTCCACAGCCTACAGAACAAGAATAAAATCAGCTGGCCCAATATATTTACAGCCAGAAACAAAGCCTTCCCTCAAACCACAACTTGTTCCCAAAGTCTTGGCTATCAGCAAGTTATCACAGAATTCTCCCTAACTTCCTTTTGCATGCCCCTTCTGTTTTACTTCTAAATTCGGTTTCCACACTCATCTATTTAAACATTATCTTCCTCATGTCCTGCGCCTTGAATTTTGTATCAAAGGCACCAACATCTTTCCAGTCTCTCACATTCATAACCTTAGAATCTTCACTGAATGCTCCCCTCTCATTCACCTCATGTACCTAATCAACAGTTATTGAACCTTGTTATTTCTGTTCTACATCATTTCTCCACTCCCACAGCTACCACCTGAATTTAAACCCTAACACCACTTCCCTGAATTCTTGTAACACTCTTAATTGAGTGTCTGTCATGTGTCGAGTCTTTCCCTAGTCTAATCCAAGAGAAACACTGCTGCCAAAGTAGTTTCCCTTTAGAACAGATCTTAACTATGATGGTTGTTCCCTTCTACCACTCAGATAAAATCCAAATTCCTCTGATTTTTAAAACCTTTCCTAACCTGGTCCTACTTTTTGATCCAGCCACACTGTTTCTTACACACAAAACCCTCTATATATCTTTCATCTCTTTGCCTTTTGCACTGGCTGCACCCTCCCCCCCACCCCGAAAGAAATTTTTCCTCACCTCCACCCCACAAAAGGTTGTGCTTGAGCTGGGACCTGAGGGGAAAAAAGGGATCCTCTGTTGGAAGCCTCTCCTGAACCCTCAACTACTGGTGCCTTCCTCCCTCTCTACTCTATATTCTCTTCATACTCTTTATCCATTTGGAGATATGGTTTTTCCATGTCAGAATGTAAGCACTGTAATGTAAGGCTTAGTTCTTTGTGCCTGTATCCTCAGCTCTTGGTACATAGTAACTACCCAATAAAAATCTGCTAATTACTTTCATGCCAGTTAGAAAATCATCTATGTTCTGTCCTGGAACACATTCTCTCAAGCCTAAGGCTCTGGTAACTTATTTTTCCCAGCTTTTTAACCTGTGTACCTCCACAAATCTTCTCTAAAAAAAAGATTCTGAAGTCCCTACCCATATCAATGTAACTTCATCCTTGATCTCTATTTTAAAAATCTACATTGAGTTTATACAAGGGAAAAACTTTTGAGAATACCATTCAGATATGTGATCATTAAATAGTCAATAACTAGGAATGGTTTTCATTGGAAAAAAGCCTATCAAACTTCACCGAGCAGCTGACCTTCTGCAGCAAGCCCAGGGCAGCAATGGCATCCCGAGAGTTGCGCGACATTACAACGGCATCCAGAAGGCTCCGGAGAGTCTGAGACTGAGGGTTCATGCCTAAGGCTGGAGGGATGGCATGCAGATGCTGTTCCAGTTCTGTGATACACTTTTCATAGATCTGTGCTACATCATCAGTAGCCCATGCCTGCTGTTATGAGAGAAGCAGAAAACCTTCATGAATGACAGTGCCCTACCTGTATTGTCACAGTACATATCTCTATTGCTATTTTTAAAGGTGGACTTATCATACAGATGTTGAATTAGGAAAAAAATACTCTTATGACCAGATGTTATAGCAGTTTATATTTATAAGACATTTTTCTTAGAAAACACTTGAAGAGTACATGGATAGTACCATTTACTATTCCAATTCTACAGGATAAAAAGTCCAGGGCCCACAGAAGTCAGTTTAGGCAAAGTCAGAGAGCCAGTCAAATGTCAGAGACTAGTCTACAATCATTTCACAAATATAGAGAGCACTAAGTTAAGTGTTAGAATAGCAGTCACCCCACCACCACCACCACCAATTAATAAGTAACCAATGAAATCAAAGCTGTCCCAGTCATTATGAAAAAGGTTTCTAAATCATTACTGACTAGACACATGCAAATTAAAACAACTCTGGGGGTACCATCCTATACCTACCAGATTAGCTAATATGACAAAAAAGAAAACGATAAAATGTTGGAGAGGATGGAGGAAAACTGGAACACCAATGTGCTGCTGGGGGAGGTCTGAATTGGCCCAAACAATTTGGAATTATTTGGAACTATACCTAAAGGCTATAAAACCTTTGACCCAAAATAGCACTACTAAGTCTGTATCCCAAAGAGATCCAAAAGTTTTTTTTTTTTAAAATCCAGAATCTATGTGTACAAAAATATTTATATAGCAGCTCTATTTTATGGTGGCAAGAATTGAAAATTGAGAGGATATGATTGTGGTGGAATTCTATTGTGCTATAGGAAACATTGAGCATGATAGTTTCAAAAAAACCTGAAAAGAATTACAAGAACTGATGTAAAGTGAAATGAGCAGAACCAGAATACTACACACAGTAACAATAATACTGTACAATAATCAACTGTAAATGACATAGCTATTCTTAGCAATACAATGATCCAACAATTCTAAAAGACATATTAAGAAAAATGCTATTCATCTCCAAAGAACTACTGATGGCATCTGAATGCAGATAAATGCATACATTCTTTTTTTCATGTGGAAGGCAGGATGAGGGGGATGGGAGGTTAATATGACTACTATGAAAATTGTTTACATGATTATATATGTATAACCTATATCAAGTTGCTTGCCATCTTAAAGAAAAGGGGAAGAGGGAGAAAGAATTTGGGCTCAAAACTTTAAGAAATTAATGTCAATTTCTTAAAATTAAATATATAAATAAATAAATGAATAAACACACACATATGCATGTATAAATTAAAAATTCAACAAAAAGGTTTTAATTAAAATAAGTTGATACTTAGGACTTGAAAGTATGAATTATGACTTCAAGTCCAGTGATGCATCCATTACTTTCAGATGAGAAACATTAACTTCTTTGTACAAATGCAAAACCAGGAAAATCCCTAAGATTGAACTTGTGATGGAAAGTGCAGTAGGTGGGACAATGTCTAGAACCAAGTCTGAAGTCAGGAAGACATTTTCATGAGTTCACTTCTGACCTCAAGACACTTATTAAGTAGCTGTGTAACTCTGGGCAAGTCATTTCACCCTATTTACCTCAGTTTCCTCATTTGGAAAATAAGCTGGAGAAGAAATGGCAAACTATACCAGTATCTCTACCCAGAAAACCTCCCATAAAGGGGGTCATGGAGAATAAGACAGGACAGAAGCGACTGAAGAACAAAGTGATGGCAAACATTTTTTTTTTAAATCACCAAAATTAAGATTCTAGAATCCAAGTAATCCAAGAATTAGCTAATGGAATATATTCACATTCATACTGATTAAAGTTTCAAGTCAGGTAAAGTCAACAACTTACCTTCATAGGCTGAGCTAAAAATCCTGTAGGCTGAGTTAAATCATTAGTAGGCAAGAAGCCAGGAACGTTACGTGCAAACTCTTCATAAACAGCCAGCTGTTTTGGGTCTACACCACCAACCTTTTTTGGAAAAAATTAATAATAAAAGTAATGATAATCACATCTCCAAAGGAAGAAAGCATTCTCAGCTAAGAAAATTATGAAGTCAAAATCTTAAAAAGTCATAATTTTAAAAAGGAAAGATTATACATCTTTATTAGTCTGAGTCACCTACCTGTGTGCAAATTTAACAAATTTAACAAATGGTAACCCCAAATAAAAAGCTTTTATTGGGATATAAGCAGTAAATCTTTTCTAGTAACCGTGAGTTAGTTGTTTGTTTTTTTAATTGTCAGAATCTCACTTTCCTAATAGGACTAACAAAGAACTAGCACTAAAAACATATGATCACTAAAAGACATGATTGAAGGGAGACAAAAGAAGGAACAAACAAGAAGATAAATGCCAAAAGATGAATGACTTAAATACTTCAACACCTTTCCAATCCAGAGGGTATTTAAGGTCAATTTCACCAAAAATTCCAATAGCCAAGTCCTCTATAAATAACTTGGGAACAGCATATGATTCAAATTAAAAGGAAGCAGTTAACTCCCATCTCCCATTCCAAATTACCTTCTACTTCTACATGAAAATTGTGTGAGGGGAAAGAGAGATAGCTATAAATTCTGACCTTCAATCTGATCTGCTCTGGCATCCGCTCAGCCTGGTACGTCAAAACAACAGGATCACAATACCTGCGCCCCTCTTGCCTTGCATGTTTTCGAAGCTCAAATTCCTATAAACAAAAGTCTTACAAGGTTAGTTTTGTTAGAAGGTTCTTTTTAGGAAGTATTATTTCACAGAAAGCTCTTGAAAAGGCAAATGCCAAAGCACTTACAGTTGCTAATCTCTTGTCCATTTCTGGACCTGCCTTTTCTACTGCAGTCTTCTGAATGAAGCAGCATGCCAATTCACAATTATCCTGAGCTAGCTGTGCTGCTGCCTGTTCCATCATTTCCCTCTGCTGGGGGGATGCGGCCTACAAAAGGATAAAACATTGTAGTGGGTTTTTTTTTTTTTTTTTTTTTTTTGGTATTTTCCCACTGAAGAGAAATTGAGTAACTTTCTGAGCTTGTGCTACTTTTTTTTAAAAAGTTACTTTATACTAAGAAGTCAAAAATTCTCAAATTTCAATTAAGTAAACTTTTAAACATTAAAAAGAAACTTCCATCAACTTCTATCTAGCATCAAAGTTGAAACCAATAATAAATTTTAAGATTAGTTCAAGTTAACTGCTAAATATGAATCAACAAGACATAGCTAAGACCACCCTCCCACAGTCCCCAAAAGTAGTCTTTAACACATAGTAAAGAACTGAATCTCATTGCTGTCACTATATACAATCAAAAATGAAACACACAACTTAATCCTGGAGAAGCAAGACTTCTCTCCAAATCTAAGATTACAAATCTTATCCCTAACACTTACTCGCAGTGCTGTGGCAAAGCTATTTTTCAAATTGGTAGCTATGCTCATGAGTAAAGGTTCCCTGCAAGTTATCATAGCCATGCCAGCCGTCAGGTTCCTCATCATGTGATGAGCTGCTATCCGCATACGTGACTCCTCAGAATCCAGTGCAAAGTCTTTCCTGACAATCTGTTCACAAGTAGTCATGGCAATCTTAATTGACCGATCCACTACTGGATGGACAAGCTCTTGGACAGCACGTTCAATTGCTTGACGTACACACTGCTTCAATTGTGGATGGGCCTGAAACAATGGAATCTGGAACGACGAAACATTAAATCAACTTCTAGTTAAGTAACTAAAACTTTTCAAAATCAATCAAACTAAAAAATGACAAACAACTGAAAACACTTGTAACTAAAATGACTGGTGTATTGCTACATCAAACCACACATTAGAAAATTTTGAAAAATACTTGAGATGTTAGTAACCAAAAAACCCCAAACAACAATGACAACAAAAAGCCAGTTCTCCCTTGGTATGCTATAGTTTATAAATCTTTCTTTAAACCAAATTTCAATTATAATGAGACAAATTTGAATCCACATAAAGCACAATTTTCTACCTTGTGATCTTATTGGAATTTGTGACTTGACAAGTAGGATGCAGTATTTTTTAAAACAAAAGGCAAAGCAGAGAACAGTTGTCTCTTCTTTTTGAGACCTTCATATTTCATTAGCCTTACAATACAGACCATCCTTTTAAGAGAGCAAATGTACCATATACCAAAGCTTCTATTTTAAGCCTTTTGCATCATTACCTGAAAGCTCACTTCCATATACTATAATAATTTAAATTTGGGCCCTTTATTAATTTTTTGCTTGATAATGAAAGTCAGTTTCAATTTACTATTGTAAGAAACATATGAATACCCACACTTCTGGAAATGATATAGAAGAATTCATTTAAAAACAAACAAACAAACAAAAAACCAAGACAGTCAAGAGCACTGAATTAAAAGTCAGATGACCTGAGCTCTATCTTGTCCTGCTCTGCTAATAACTAGCTGTGTGGGGTTAAAATCCTTTAGCCTTTCTGGGGCTATTTCCAATTCTGTCAAATGAGATTAAACTAGCTAATCTCAAAGGCTCTATATAAAACCCTAAGTATGGTCCCCAAGATGAAAAAGAAGTGATATATTTCAAAGTATAATTTATTCAAATTGGTCCTTTCACTGGGAACATTTTTATTTCCCCATGAGGACAACTCCATATAGTATAATCAAAAAATAAGTACTTTTTTTACCATAATATGGCAACATCTATTAAGTAGTTAAGGGGTGTGGGGATATGCACACACATGTGCATCTGTATGAGGAAAGGGCTGAATAGAACATATTGCTAAGCTGTGTGACTTGCCTAATCTACAGATTGCCCTACCAAACAAACTTTACATTTAGGATTCCAGCTAGATGCTGAAATCACTAACCCCTACCTCAAAATGAGGATGAAAATTTTAAGGTGAATATATACAAAGATAAGCTCAGTTCCAGGTATCTGCCAGAAGAGGTAGAGACTTAAGACCAGGCTCAGAAGACCTTCTGATTTGGCTTGCCAAGAAGAGCCAAGTGGGAGAGGAGAACCTGAGAACCAACATTAAGTCATGATTTAATTCATCCTGGGGCTTACCTTTGCAAAAAGCATTTAAAATGCCACAATCCATGTTAACTACTTGCTAAATTTTAAAGTACAGAAAGGTAAAAGAATCTGTGCTCAACAGCAGCACATGGGCCCAGAATGATTTCCACCTCTCAACTGTAGCTGATGAGATTGATGTAGGCTGACTCAACATTCACAGGCTATGCCCAATGCTTCAGGTAGAATAGTGCAAAGGAAATGGAAAGTAGAGAGAAATCAGATTTATTGAAAAGCTACTCAAACATACAAAAGAACTTAGCTTAGTGTCTTAAATTTCTAATGGCTTTTAAATAAAATGTTATGGTTGTTCTGTATTACAACAGATTATGAATTGAAGTATAAAAGAAAAGGATAATTACATTAAATTAATACTACTACTAAGTTTAAGATGCCTCTTCGGGGAAAAAAAAGCTTTGTGCTTTTTAAAAAGAAATTCTCATGATTCTCAATTTAATCCTCTTAATGGATGAGTTGACAGGGTCACTGAAGATTACATGACAGCTGGTGCCTCTCAAACTTCTTGGGTGTAGAGACAGATACAATACAACTATTCACACTGGTGAGTCACATAGAACATGGCCTATCTTACTCACCAGTTTCCTGCCCAAACCAGCCTACTTCAATCTTGCTCCTAAACTCCTCTTCAATGGAACCGAACTCTTCCCAAACCAGAGGGGGATGACCTAGCATTCTGACTTTTTGGGACATTCACCAAAGTAACAAGAAATATAACTAGTAAATATAAATATTTCAGTGGCTATTAAGCAAACTGGTCTCTTCCTACCTTCCATTTCCTTTATTTCCCATTTCTTAAGTTCTATATCAGGGGTCCTCAAACTTTTTAAATAGGGGGCTAGTTCACTGTCCCTCAGACTATTGGAGGGCCGGACTATAGTAAAAACAGAAACTCTGTTTTGTGGGCCTTTAAATAAAGAAACTTCATAGATCTGGGTCAGGGGGATAATCGTCCTCAGCTGCCGCATCTGGCCTGAGGACCATAGTTTGAGGACCCCTGTTTCATATCTTTTCTTCTTCACTTCCCCAAAAATATATTGGAGAACATTTGAGTGGGAAAGGAAAAAACAGAGCAAATTTATTAAGTTGTCCTAGGTATCTTTTGTGCTAACAAGGAAAGGAGGTGAGATATGAGGGAAACAAATGGCCTACCTATGCCTTCTCCCCCAAACAAATTAATTTCTAACCTCCTATTAACATTACCAAAATCTACAGCATCCTTACACATTTTGTGGTTCTTGAGTCCTATTAATGGACAATATTAACAGAGAAATTCAGGGAGAAAAGGATAAAAGAGAAGACAATAGAGAAGAGGGTACTAAACAACAATGTAACTCCAAAGATGAGTTTTTTTTTTTTTTATTGTTGTTGTTTGTTTGTTTGGCAGGGGATGGAGGTGTAGAAAAAAACATGGGGGAGGGAGAAAAAGAAGAAAAACCTTTAAAAATACAGAGAAGGGTAATGCTGGCAACTTACCGTGGGATTTAGAGTAATGTGTGGTGCCAGACCTCCCAGGGAATAGACATTGATATCATGGTAGCTGTATTGAGGCTGTGGAGGAACAGTAGCTGTACAAGTGGTACTGGTAGCTGGTGTGGTAGAAGTAGCTTGATGCAAAAAAGGATAAAAAGTAAAATTAGAACTGCTTAGAAAATAAAACCAAGTATGTTATAGAAGAACTTGGGTAGCTCTGAATTTGAATTCAGAGTAAATTAATCAGCTGGTTCATTAATCTGGAAAAAACCTTAAATATGGCTAAATCTAGTCAATTTTCCTCCAGAGTACCGACCCATTTTCAGGAATTGTCTGAGACACACACACACACACACACACACCCGAACGCTAATTACTTTACCAGAAAACACACAGACACACACACACATACACATGTTCAAGACCCTGGAGTCATATGAGCTGATACCACATGATAGGAACTGAGAGACCCTGATAAAGACATACAGCTGAAGAGCTTTGGGCTGCACTGAGAACAATAATATTCTCTCCAAACATCACCGGGCATCGAAGGGATAACACAAGCTGCCTTGGCTATTAGAATCATCTTAATCCAGAAAGAAACTACTTTTGCTCATTATAGAAGGGAGTAAGAGTTCCAGCCAGTCTTAGGAAAAATATAGCTCCAATTATGACTTCTAAATTCTTTTAGAGAATAAACTTTACTTATTCAACAAAGTAGTAGTACTGGGTTTTCTTTTTTAGGTGGTTGCTGTTTATATACACATGCACACATAAATGTTTTCAACTTTTGGTAAGAAAAAAAAAAAAACAAACAACAAATGAAATTTACAGAATCAAAACAAGTGAATCTTTCCATGAATATTCAGAAAGCCCATCAGGATTACAGGATACCCTGAACATCACTATCAATACCCATGAATCACTGTGTATCTCCCACAAAGAATATTCTAATTGATATAAAAAGCAGGGGAAATGTGCTTTTACTAATTGTACTCACTGGTAGTTGTGATGGGAGGAAGTGCTTCTGGCTGCTTGACATCCTTTTTGGGGGCAGAGAGCTGCTCTTCTAAGTTTTTAAGTCTATCCTTGTCTTTCAGGAGGCTCCCAGGTTTTAGCTCATTGATGTCCAGGGCAAGATTCTTGCAGAGAACCTCAATCTCAAACTTCAAGTTTAACTGCATCATTACAGTTGAATTAGATTTCAAACATTTAAATTCCAGCTTCATCCACTACCTATTAATTTGTCCCCCCTTCCCATAGTATTTACAGATTGCCTTCAAAGGGCAGGGCTGTGATGAAAATACAAGGGTCACTATACCACAGAACAATAGCTTTTATTCTCATTTATGTACACGACACCCAAATAAACCAATTTCTCATGTAATGTCCTGACAGAGTACCAATTTACAACATAATGGTAATAAATATTTACCTTTAAATCATGTTCTTGATGAAGCTCAGCTAGTACATTCATAATTGCCATTGTCCAAGGATTTGGTGGCCTGAAAACCTAAAGCAACAACAGTCAGTTGATCAAAAAACCTTATTTTAAAACATTTACATCTAAAGTCATGTTTATACTCAAAATCTTCAAATCCTCTTTATGGCATAAAATGAACAGAATATTAAAAAAAAAAAAAAACTGGGGAAACTGTCATTGCCTCAGTGGGAGTTTTCAAACTCATGGCAGGACCCCTGAGCACATGTGCCCAAACACCCCAATTACCAGGTCTAGTGTTCTTACAAGCATATTGAGACACTAAAAAGAGAGGCTTTATTTTAAATAATTATTTTCATCCCTTTGTATGGAAACGAAACAACTCTTGATGCTATTGACATTGTATTGACTAAAATTGCAAGGTGGTAATGACTGATCCTAGATAGTTCCATTTAAGAATATGAAGATCTTCTTACCACACTCCGAACACTGGATTCTAAGACTTTGGCAACAAAGGGCACCACATACAGCAATTCCTGCTGTCCTTTAACATAAGCTTCCAACAGTAAAGATTTTACATCTAAGTCCTGGAACAAACAAGGAAAAAATATCTAAAGAACTTCACATTTAAGTCATTTTAAGTATGCATCCAACACTCACACAGCTGAGAGACATGAAGAGAAAACTATAGAAAAATAAGATGGGGAGAGCTTTTTTCCACATCTATTACATCCTACTGGTCTTCTTTCCAGAAGAGAATATAATCAAGAGATAAAACTGCATTGTAATTTTACCTACAATAATGTGACATGCTAAGGAAAATGGAGAAGAGTGTTAGCATATGCCCAGGTGTCTACTTGCCCCCAAAACCCACCAATAGGCCAAAATCTAGATTAAAAAGACATCAAGCCAATAGACTCATATGAGCTAACATTTACAGTTACTGGGAGCTATCATTTAGATTAATTCAACCGTTTCATGAGCTCAGAAAGGCAGATCACCTTTTCCTGGAAACCTACATTCTGGGAGTAGCAAAAACCCGGGCCAGATTCCCAGTATAAAGCCTCTATGCCCAAGTTAGAATAGTTGTGCCACATGCAGAGTTTTGAATGGAAACTCACTGTATGTAAGATGGGTTTGTTTTTGGCTAGTGTGATCATCCCCAGCCAGTGGCCCAGGTTCTTCAGCAAGGAACGGTCTGAGAAGTTGGCTGCTGCTTTATCTGACGTCAAAAGCACCTAAAAAAATTTTTTTTAAAGAACTGAGAAAGGCTTGAAGCTTAAAAATGGGGTAGTGAGAATAACTACTTCTCTACCCTAAAAGACTATAGATTCAGAACTTAGCCTTTTAAGCTCCAAGGACAAGAACTAAGATTGGAGACAACCCACCGGTCAAATTAAGTTCTCTGTCACCTAACATCTTTACACAGAATCATGCAACATTGGGAAATCTTACGCTCTGAACACTATAGAACTGATACAGTGACCTGACTTCAAATCTATTTTGAAGAACTAAAGCCAATTCTCCTAAACAGAGAGTGGTGCCAACAAAACTTCCTGAGTAACAGGGGAGACAAAAAGCATACAGAAAAAATTAGAACAATGCCATTTCAAGTTATCCAAGACATTCTACTCTTCTCCAGAAATTTCTGACAATCTCCCACAACAGTGAGAATTTTATACAACAAAGTGTAGTTGTGTAAATTACCCCATCCTTTCCCAACCCATGTAGTTTGTGCTCTGCCTGCCACTATCAAGATCCTAGCAGCTTCAGATTTCTCTATAGTTTTTTTTTTTAATCTGGGTATTCATTAAGCCAAATCGCACCTCTTCTAAAAAGCTGCATGCAGCAGTCATGTTCCTTAATATTACCACCAGAGCACGAGCTGAATGGACTGTCAACTGTGCTAGGATAGGCATTAAGGGATTCTTTGGCACTACAGCGTAACCTAAAGTGGTAAAAATTCCATCAATAGGTTTAAAAAATAGTGCTTTAAGAATGAGTTTATTTGGCGCTTTTCATAAAGTGTTTAGTATACTCAAGAAAAAAACAAATATGAAACAGAAATGTTTCATGAGTAATCCTAATAAGCAGACTTTCCTTATACTTAACATGCTCTTTTCTAACAAGAATCTTACAAAAGATGAATTTTGCACAAGGTAAATAGCTTGTGCTGTAGTTTCACTGACACTACTTGGGAGGAGGAAAGGAGAAGGGGACTGGGTGTTTATGACTACATTATATAAAATGAGGTGGCTATAGGTAAATGAGAAAGAAAGCAGCAGCAAGACGGGGAAAAGGATATTCAGTCTGGGACTTCTTATTTTAAGTAGAAAAAACTTAAATGCACTTATAGGAGAGATATCTGCTCAATTCTTGAACACTTGCTAAATTTTAGTATAGACTACTTTTTAAATCAATTATTAAAAGCACAACAAACCAAACTTGGGCTAGTAGGAATGAAGTTAATTATAAGCAAAAATAATTGTATCAAGAAAGGTTCTAAGGCACGTAAGTGATCTGAAAGGGTTCCCTCAATCTAACCATTATCAATACCATGTTCATATTACTATACCATAACCACATCATATGATTTTGAGATAATAAAATCTTAAAACTAAATATATTAACTTAAAAAAAAATTAAGATTAAAAAAAAAAAAAAAAAAAAAAAAAAAGACCAGGCTTCTTATTTTTAGGGAGAAGAAAAAGATTGGGAATTTTCTATTACTACACAGATTTATCAAAAATGGATCTTAAACACCAAATAACCAAAATGAGATCAATTTTTAAAATGCTCAGCCAAAAGAACTCAAGCCAAAGAAAGATAAATTTTTTGATATAAAAAGTACACCTAGAAAAATTATTAAATACCCTTGAATGTTATATTATACTAAATAAATACATATAAAAATACACATCCTGCAAGACCTCTGACGACTTATTTATATATTAGATGACAGGCAACATTTCTCATCATCCTGGTAGTTAGCCACCAGCAGAAAGATACAATGAAAGAAGGTTTCTAAGGAACTGAACAATTATTATCTTTAAGCTATTTTAGCTAGAAACAAAGAACAATTTATTCACTTAAATGCAAACTATATAAAAAAGTACATTTTCTGATTTAAAATATTGTTGTAAGAACAGGCATTTATTAGTCAATAGAAGAAATTGTAGAAGAAAAGTTCTACTACTTACTTTAATATTTCTGTAGGTCTCATTCAGAACCATTTTATTAAATTCGGGATTCTTAAGAGTATCAAGAAAATTTGAATAAAGGCTGTGAAAGTTTGGCTCAATACTGACTCTCTTCATGACAAGATATTGTGAAACCCAAGGCATAAACTCTTCTTTCACTGTTTCCTTCAACTCTTCAACCTAGACAAAGTATTGATATAAAAATGTTTAAAGCATAAATGAAATTAAACTAGATTAAGTGACCCAAATGAACAAAAGCTCAACTGTCACATTTAAATAACTATGAAGCCATTTTCTGACCGAAAGATGCCACCATATGCTAATAACTAATTACAAATTGTGCTTACAAAAAATTCACTTGATAACAGAGATTCCAACTGTGTACTACCTGCATTAGAAGCTGAGGGGGAGGCTAAGAGGGGGGAAGGAAGGAGGGAATGATCTTATTCTGTGGCTGTTTTCCCCACTCAGCTGCACCACTTTGGGACTTCTCTAAATATACCTGCAAGATAACATTCCCCCATTTCAACTTTTCTGTCTTTCCCCAACAGATTTAAGCAAATTGAGAGCAGAGACTGTCTGGTTTTATTTGCATTTGTACTCTAAGGATCTAACACATTGACTGAATTACAGCAGATATTAAGTGTTTACTGATGGTCGAAGGAACTTTCTAAACAAAGATAAATAATTAGGTGAGTTTAAAAAACCACAGGCTTTAGTAGCTTAACACTACACTAAGATTTTTAGGTTATCCTGTATGTAAATTGTGGATGAAAGTAATCTCAGAGAAGGTGGTGATAGCTGCTGGGGATGAATTCTCTGTGCCTGAAATACAAAGTTTGAGATTGCAAGTTCTAGAAATATGCTTTAATTGAAATCTACTTCTTTGTAGGTAGACCTTGACAGACTTTGTTCATTAAGTTTTAAACCTCTGGCAGGCCAACACTAAAAATGACTACGAAGGGAAAAAAGTAATTGGAGTGCAATTCAAATCTTGCTTCTATTTCTTATTTTTGTGACCTTACACTCCTGATGAGCCTGTGTCTTATCCCATACAATATAAGACTCAAGGGCCTTTGCGATTCCTCATCAGTTTAAGAGTTAGGATTCTGTGACTTAAAATTTAAATATGCATCTCTTAGACTATTAAGCATTTTGTCTGAAAAAACAAATTTATAATATATCAGAACCAGGAACTGAAAGCATTCACACAAACCCCTTTCAAGAGATGGAAGTTATTAGGGGAAAATTTATGTTCACTATGGACGAAAAACCAATGTACACTCACTTTTTGTGTCATGTTTGACTGAGAAAGGTTGTTGAAGATAAAAGCAATTTTTTCCTGGACATTTTCTGGAGGCTCCACAATTCTCTCAGTTTGGTCCGTAGCCACCAGCAGGGTATCAATATTTGTAGTATTAATAGACGGCTAGAAGGCAAAGTACACAAAAGTTCCAAGAAAATTCATGTTCACAAAGTAACTATTTCGCAGATTAACTAAGAAAAAAATTTCACTTACTGGCACATCTTTTTTAAAGCTGACTCCTGTGGGCCTGGTGATTGTGATGGTTTTAGCCACAGTAGTAGTGGTTGAGGTGGTTACAATAGTGCTGACTTGACCAGCAAGAGGAGCTTTTGCTGGAACCTGGGCCTGGGCCTGGGCCTGGGCCTGAGCAAGTGCAATACTTCCAGGGGTAGTAATGGAACCCTGCATTTTCACAGGAGGGTCTCTAGATTGCTGTCCATATTCGATGTACTTCAAAAAAAAACAAATAATTTTTTTTAAAAAAAGGAATAAGAATTCATTAGTTTGGGAAATATGAGAGTGAAAAGGAAAAGAGGAATATTGTTCAACACCTCTCAAATTAGCTCAGTCATATACGCTGGTGAAGACCCTCTTCATCTATTCGTTGGATCTGTCCACACTCCAATCCATCCTCTAGTCAGGGTTTTCCCTAAAGTTCTAGTCTGATAGTGTCACCCTTCCTCACCACAATAAATAAAACCCAGTGGGGCTCCTAAGACCAGCAAGATCAAATACAAGTTGCTCTGGATAACCTGGTTCTCCCCACCTTTCTGTACTTCTCTCTTCCCTCAGCATGGTGTCAGCCTGGCTGTTCCTTCCACCTTCTGACGCTGTCTGTTCCTCCTTCTAGGAGCCCTCTTCTTGTCTCCGTCTACCGACTTCCTTGGTTTCTGTTCAGTCTAAGCTAAGACCCAACCTCTCCACTTTCTGTCAGCCCTACAATTTAGCCTTTATACATCTTGTTTGTACTTAATTGTTTGCAGTTGCCTCTCCTGGCACCCGGGCAGAGTCAGCACTAAATAGGTATCTTTATTCTACCCCCTTCACTTCTGGAACCATCTGAATGCATTCAGAACATAATCCTTCCTTCACATCATAATTTCCTTCCCTCTATTGAGGCTAACTTACATTGCTAGGAAAGAGGGGAATGAAAAGCTCTCCCCAAACTCCAGGAATTAAGTGTAACGACATAGAATACACTTTTGAATCTGATTATCCTTTTTTCTTACTAAACAGAGACCAACACTAAAACTTTTAGCAAAGTGGCAACCTAATCAAAATGTTTAGTCATTAAGATCTCTTTTTTAAAAACCTGACATCCAGCCAAAATGGGATTAATCACACAGCAATCCTGGTACTAGAGAACAAACAATGAGAAGTGCACAAACCACACACATATCTCCAGAAGTGGACGATCCCTGCCAGAGAGTATTTCCCATATTGTTAGACAGTCCTCTTGTTCACAGTTCATTGAACTGCTTTCTTTGTTATGAGGGAAAGGTCAATGCTGAGGGGGCAAGGCCGACATAAAAGAGACCAGAGACTGATAGCATTTTAACCCCACTTTAACATGGTCTCACACTGGACCCTAACCCCACAGAGTGCTTGTGAGACAGGCAAGCCAGCCAAGCATAGCTGCGTCACCATCAAAATCATTGTCCGTAGGTTTTTCTTGGCAAAGACAGTGGAGTGGTTGGTTTGCCATTTCCTTCTCCAGTTCAATTTTACAGATAAGAGAACTGAGGCAAACAGAGCTAAATGACTTGCCCAGGGTCACAAAACTGGTGAGTGTCTGAAGGGATTTGCAATCAAGATCTCCTGACTCCAGAGCCAGGGCACTATCCCCTGAACCACCCAGCTTCCTCCAAGTATAATCATTTTGGAGCAAATGAGGTAAATAACGTTTCTGGTTTTCAGAATGTGGGACATTTAAAGAACACATGAAGTAAAAGAAAATATGTGAGTTCAACATAGCGTTTTCACTCTTTTTGCTGTTGTTTACTTGCATTTTATTTTCTTTCAATTTGTTCCCCCAAGTTTGATTTGATTTTTCTTGTACAGCAAAATATTTAACATATACTTCTACCATGTTTAACAAATACTGGACTACTTACCATCTGGGGAAGGGGCAGGGGAAAAAGTGGAACATAAGGTTTTACAAGGATTAATGTCAAAGAATTATCTATGCATATCTTTTGAAAAATAAAAAGCTTTAATGAAAAAAAAATTTTAATATGTCAAAAAAAAAAAAGAAAGAAAAAAGAAAATGTGAGTTTAGAAAATAGCTCACACTTGGAACAAAGGAATAATATAGTAGTGACTTTAATTATTCAAATGCTGCTAGAAAAATCTTTGCTAAAAAGCAAATCAGCCAATCCTTGCATGACCTGAACTAATTCAAATTCCACTTTTCAATGAAGCTATCAAAGCAGCTCTCTTAGAATCAAAAGGCAAAGGGAAAACAGAAAATCCATCAGTCACCTTTTGAAATTCAAAATGAAAACTTGCAGAAACATCATAGCCAAAATCTAGCACTTCCAAGTCAAAAGAAAAATATTGTGAACAACTGAAAAGAAAAATTCAAGTGCCAAGGAACCAGTCAGGATATAGCAAAAACACACATGATGGGAAGAGTTTTGGGAAATGATATTCTAAAAGCAAAAAAAGGTAAGATTACTACCAAAAATAACTTACTCATCAAAAGCAAGTAAGACTTTGGGAGTAGGTATGATTAAATTAGAACTTTAATGAAAAGGATGATGACATCAATGAATTTCTGATAAAAAGAACAAAGCTCAAATGAAACTGAAATACAAACACTGTATTCAAAAGAAACATAAAAAAGAAATACAAATAAGCAATCATAAACAGATACAAAAAAGGCTGAAATGTTTAAATTCTAATAGGGGAGAAAATACAAATGTTCCCTTAGAACTTTTAAGGTTGTCAAGAATCATAAAGGGAGATTAAACAAATGAGCCTCAGAATGGTTTTTCTATATTTTGATAATCGTTTTTAAAGGGAGGAAAAAAAGTATAACTTTGGGTTAGATTAAGAAAATCCCAGCTCCCAAGAGTAAAAAGGTATTGATCTCTTGGTACTCTATCCTGGTCACATGACCTGAAATATTTGTTTTTAAGGGATGGGAGGAGAAAGAAACTGACACAAAGGAAAGCACTTATACAATAGCACATGGTAGGCTAAATCTTAAGTGTCTTACAAATGTTATCTCATTAAATCCTCAAAATCACAACATGAAATAGGTGCTATTACTGTCCTCACTTAGGTTAAATCACTTGCCAAAGGTGACAAACCTATTAAAAGTCTGATGCTGGATCAGAACCCACCCCCTCCTTACTGTGCACGTGCCAACACCCTCAGCTGTCTCAAAAGACACTGAGGAAATGGAGAATACCCAGAAAAGTGTCCTGGAGAGAGTCAAGGCTTTTGACCCTAAATCATAAGAGAATTGGTTTAAGGTTGAGCCTTAAGAAAAAGAAGGTGGGGGCTCTTTTGAATGACAATCCCACACAAAGACACAACTAGGAAAAATGCTAAGAAGCTACACAAATGTAAATTCAGGCATGATGTCAGCGACCCCAGGTCATGAAGGCTGTCCAAAAGAGAAATGAGTGGCTGACCTTCAGAGCTGACAACCCTTCTTCCTGGAAAGTCGCTGGCAGCTTCTCTGGGGAGCCCTTTCACCAGAGTTGGACCTGATGCTTCCAAGCTCTCTGTCTACTCTTAGATCAATTCCAATGAGGAAAAGAAAAGGGATAAGTTGGCCATTGCCCCAAACTGGTGGTAGAGAAGTCCAAGAGAATTAACTTCTCTAGACAAATTAATGAATGGGACGCAGTTGTCAGCTAGAAATTTGTGCGTAATGCTTGTGAGAGATCAGGGCTCAAGATGTACATCTGAAAATTCATATGCATATAGGTGATAACTGAATGTAATAGGAACATATAAGATCACCATGAACAAGAGTGGAGAAAAGTGACAAAAGGCATAAAATAATCCATTTACAAAATGGATCACATGACTGAATTCTATGAGATTCAATAAATTAGATACTAGTCTATGCTTTTAATTAGCAGGACTAATGACTCCCCACTTCCCAATAAAATTGCAAAAAATGTAAATATACTCCTGGAGGAAAAAAGATTATAACACATTTACAATTAACTGGAAAGAAACAAAATTACAAAGTGAATGACAAATAAACTAAAAGATCAACAGATCATGTCAATGTGAAATGTTTATCCAATCTTTCAGAATGTTAAAACCTGAGGAAAATATTCATTAGCAGTTTAACAATGAATATTGGTTAAAAATTGTTTATGCTGTGACCTAATACAAAAAGTGCTCTCAAAATCGAAGCAGTGAAGCCCTTTAAAATAATTTTTGTCTGTTTGACCATCAAGCAGCACACTTACCTCCTGCAGATGATGAGGAAACCGCATAAAGTGACTAATGGAGGCCAAGTGCTGACAGTACTGGGGATAGTCCTTCAATCTAGCAAAGAAAAAGAGTCATCTCATTGAAGGACATAAGGAGCAGGAAAGAAAAGACTTCTATTGATACAATGACCACAGTCTTGGGCCCTAATCTTACCCCACCCCCTCCCCCCCAAAAAAACCAACACACACCAAGTAAGCAACTCAAGAGTTCTTATTAATAAAAATCATTATAATCATAAATAAACAGTAACAACTCCCCAAAATATTATTAAAATTTAATATTTAATTTCAATTGGTTAGAGATTATTTATAATCTTGACTTATACCAATCTTGGATAGGAATAGGCACTGAAATGAATATATTCAAAATAGCATCATGCCAGGATGGCATCTGGGTTTTTTGACCTATATCTATGCTTCCATCATGGTATAAAAACTTCTCATGAGGCAAATCAGCCACTTCTTAATAACTTACTGTGAGGAGACATCCAAAAAAATTCTGTGACTTGTTCATAAATTTACAAAGAGTATTTGTCTAAGGCAGAACTTGAATCTCAGGTCTTCCTGAACAATTTTCTTCCTAGAAAGCATGCTATGTATTCTCTAAAACAACCTTAAGAGGAGGGTGAACATTCCAAAAGAACAAGAACACTTACCTATTTTTAAATCTATCTAGTGCAGCAATCCCAAAAAAATACATTTTGGATTCATAAGGCTTGCGTAAGGCTTCAAGAACATAGCGCAGGGCCAGGCCAAGTGCCATGTAAGTAACCAGTCCTTTTTCTATGATCCCACCAAACAGGCAGGCTGTTATGTGCAGCTCTTTATCAGGGTACTGGGGGAAAAACCGATATTCTTCAAACAAATTCCTCAGCATACAATTAAACACCTCTCGTTCCCTTTTAATATTGGAGTCCTTAAACCTCTGTAACATTTCTAATACCTGCAAAAAGAAAAAAAATGTTGAGCTCTGAAGATTTACTCAATTAATTCACACTTTTTTGCAACAAGAAATACTGAAGCCAAGAAACAATATAAGGTGACAATCTGTACTGCAGTAATGAATGTTGCTCAGAATTTTAAACCAAGTTTGAGACAAGAGAAAACAAAAAAAGCAACCAAAATGACTAAGATATATAACAAAAGAATTAAGTGTAAGCTACTAGTTTAGAACTACTAAAATGATGTGAGATATTACTGGGTTTGTTGGTCCTATTCCATCAGCTGTACAAATCATTTTGGGTACTTACCTCATCAACAGACATGGTTGGATGCGGTGGATGATTATAGATGCGCTGAAAGTAGCTGTTTGCTTCATCATCGATCTCTTTACTAAAGTGCTGGTTTGCTTCTGGCCACACCTGAGACACGTCCGCTATTGAGAAATGAAAAGTAACTCCTGGGCATGTGATTCTCCTACCTTTTCTTCTCCCGCATCCCTTACCAATCCTTAAACACCAAAAAAGATTTAAAAACTTAGATAAAAGAATGGACCAATATGAAACTAAACTGAAGAATTATGTGTTTATGTTAATATAAACACAATGACAGCAATATAAAACTTATGCTATTCAAGAGAATAGTCAAATATTTCTCCTGAAAAGATCTATTCCAAATCCTTTTCCTCTCATAACCAGCTTTTTAAAAAATTTGTTTTTTGCTGAGTCAATTGGGGTTAAGTGACTTATCCAGGGTCACACCACCAGGAAGTGTTAAGTGTCTGAGACCAGATTTGAACTCGGGTCCTCCTGACTTCAGGGCTGGTGCTCCATCCACTGAGCCACTTAACTGCCCCGCATAGTCAGATTTTTTTCATGAGCACATTTTACATTCTATTATTGGGTCACTAGGTTTCACACTCATAAGTTACTTACCCTTAAGCCTAACCTACAACTTTATATTAAAGTTATCCTCTGGTGCCTTAAAGCAGGGACTGATGAATTCAAATGATCTACTCTCTAAGTAAGACAAAGCTGGATAATAAGCTGGCATGCCCAAACACACGGACATGTAGACATCTTTCACACCAGCCTCCAGGGTGACCAGCTGATGCAAAGCACTACTCACACAAAATCACTATTACTTTTCAGCCTAAAAAGGCAAGGGGTCATTCACACCTTGTAATGTGTGACTTGTCCACCTTCCAGAAGACTTAGTTTTAAGAAGGTAGCACAAAGATAAGTGGGGAAAAAAATGCATTATATTTAGTTAATGAAACAGTATATTTCAAAAACAATTAAAATTGGGTACATCAAACTCCCAAGCAACAAAACAATTACTAATTAAAATCTTAAAGACTACTTTTTGCACCTAAAGTTGAAAGGAAATCTACTGAACTTTGCCAAGCAAGTCAATATAAGAGCTAACATTAGCAATGCCCTTTCTCTCCTCATCACAACCCTTAGCGATAGCTGCCATTATAATCTTCATTTTACAGATAGACAGACTAAGAAAGATTTTGAGACTTGCTCAGGGTCACACCACTAGTAAATCCTTATCTGTGGCAGGATCTGAACTCATATCTTTCTGACTTTTCACTAGGCCACTCAGTGGTCTAAGTTCAAACTTAATAAAGAAAACCCCCAGTCCTAGCCATCACTCATCTATTCCTAAAATTTACTTTGAGTGGTTATGCTCTAAATCTCAATAACCTTAATCAATAAATTTTTACTTTTAGAAAATTTAAAGAATGCAATAGAGAACTACATTACCAACATATACCCCAACCATGTCATAAGCCCTAATATCCTCCCCCTCTGAAGCACTATCAATTAACAACTATTTTGTTACGAAATATCTAGGTCCAATAAAATTGACCCAACCTCCCAAGTGCCACTTGACTAAGGTCCAGTCATATTCACAGCCACAGACAACACTACCACTTACGAGGTTTCATCTTACTCTGCTGGAATGTAGGTTGGTTCAGTCCGGAGGTGCCCAGCTTCCTCTGCACAAATGGATCATTATTCACTGCAGGGAGTCCCAGAGCCGCAGTTCCTATGCCAGTCAAGCTACCTGTGCCAAGACCACCTACTGAAAAGAAAGCATATGGTTAGATGAATAGATGAGTATGTTTTTAAGTATATTCACCTTTTTCAAATGTAAAACTACATTGTGTTCTTAAAGCACAAGTACATTTTTCTTCAAACTTAGGTGTAAGAAGTTCAGAGGTGCATTTTTTAAACTTAGAACAACACAGATCTCCATCACTCCCCAAAAACCAAAAGCAAAGCTATATTGTATTATGGTTTAAGAAAGATGTTCACCATGCTGCCTTCCAAGGCTATTTAAACAACATAAGTACACACAGACACAAGGGAAGTGAGTGGTGAGGAGGGAGAAAAAAAAGAGCATGGTGATGGCTAAGATAGTTAAGAAAAGGCTCTGAAATTTTAAGTCTATCAAAAGTTTTATGTATCCATTTACAGCTAACTGTGGTAAAAAGTATAATAGTCTAAATGCAATTTGTGCCAGAAAGCTTTCCAGTTATTCCAGTAGTTTTTGGCAGAGTTGTTTCTCCTCAAGTAATTTATAGTTTCAGACGTAAGAGAAAAGCATGTTCTCGAAATTAATTCTTTCGTATTCTTCCTCATTCAGTCTGCTCCATTATTTTTCAAAGTACCAAGCAGTTCTGACAATTACTACTTTATGGTATAACTTGACAACTCACTTGTCATTCCCTTTCATTCCTTTTTCAATAGTTCCCTTGAGATTCTAGACCTTTTGTTTATCCGAGAAATAAGAAGATAAATATACACAGATTCATATGTGTCTATATATGTACATGGATATGCACATGTGCGTGCATGTGCGCACGCACACACACACACACCCTTCAATGTCAAGGCACACACTGGGAAGAGAAAGAATTACAGATAAGTTTGTAAAATCTTAATATGTATAACTGGACTGTTACTGATGGATTAATAATAGATCAACACCCTGCACTGATCGTATACCCCTTCAAATTGAAATGAAATTTTTGTTTCAATCAACCTTCAAGGGAAAATAACAATTCAAATGCCATGTGAACTTCACAAATTAAAAATTACACTAATTATATTAGTCATTTACTCTCTAATGAAAATATGGCCACCCTGACTTTCGAGAGGTTAATCTGAATTGTTACTTTTTTAAAAGTTTCTTTCTTACATTAGAAAATTTCTTATAATCTTAAGTTATCAAGTCTACTTAGTTTATATACCATAGTAATTCCACATGATCATGACTCTGACCATCCACTAATAACACATAGTTTTTACAAGTATTTCCATACCTGGAAGCTGTGAAGAGAGTCCTCCAATGCCACTGAAAGCTGTAGTCTGATTTGGAGTGGAAAGGGGTGGAAAGGCTTTTGCTGGTGACTGAGGGGTACTGAAAGCAGAACCCAAATTTGGAGGAAAACCCTGCATACTTTGGGTGTGTGGGGCAGCTGAACCTCCTATACTAAGAGATGCCATTCCAGCAAGGGGGTCAATCTAAAAAAGACAAAAGAATATCACTAGGGGCTTCAGCCAAGAGAGTTAACAAACTGACAGTGTAAATTAAAGCAAACTTTTCCAAAACTTTTTAAAATTGTTTTTAATTATTCTAAAACTAGAATCAGCAGCCACATTTTTAATACTATTAAAGTCTGTATTTTCTAAAGTAGAGACTCTGAGGCATTTATTTTAGAAAAGATTTGCCAAATTCCAGAACCATAAAGCACATAGAGTATCAAACTGACCACACACCAAAACTATTTCACCTAATAAATTTAACATCAAGAAATTAAAAAAAAAAATCTATTATCTTTGAGAGCTCATTTGGCCTCTTAAAGTTACATGCCAGAAGATAAATTGTGCAGGAGTTAATGAGTTACAGATTCCTTTGCTGATAAAAGTAAAGCTCATTCAAGAATCTCATTCAAAAGCACAACAAATTTAGTAAAAATTTGGAGGTCTTGATTAACATACTGGTATATATTATTTTGTAAAAATTATTTTAGAATATCTATAAGAAAATTTTCCACGAGGACAGGTTTTTGATTATCATACTATTCTATACCTTCCTTCTGAATTTAAGAGTTTGATAACTCATGTCATTCATTCAAGAAAAATTTCCTCAATCCCCATCTCCCCAATATAGCTGAGAGAAGAAGTAAATTGCTCTCAGAGGAGAAGGGTATTCAGTGGCAAGGAGTAACTTAAATGTACCTTGTTTTTAAAAGAGCAGTTCAGTTGAAACCTGAAGAGCCCCAGTTATAACAAGTCCTTATGCTCTAGCACTGTTGCTTGGCCTGAGAAGCTACAAACAAGACATATCAGGTTCAAAGGCAGTGCTTATTCATTGCTCAAGAGTCTAAGCAGTTTTCTTATTTTAAAAAGAAATCTTTATCCATTTATCTAAAAAATAACCTCAAAGATTTGCAGTCCCTAAGATTTAAAATAATGCTTAACCATATTGCCATACAGATCTACTTTTAAATTTATTTCACATGCAATTAAGTTAAATTCTGCCCTCACCCCCCACCCCCCCCATTAATGTGTTACTGTAAAAATTCACTTTATTTAATCAATACGGATGGCAAAAAGAGTACCTTCACTGATGGTAGTATATTATCAAAACTTATATACCTGTACAGGAGAAATGGCATCTAAGCTGCTTGCACTAGGGGGACGTCCCTTTGGCATAACTCCTGGTGGTGGCTGTCGAGCCTTATTCATAACATTACTGCAATTGGCAACCATGGTCAGGATAGTCTCTGACAACTCTTGAGAAACACTCCTGAAAAAGAAAGAATAAAGTCAAATATATCACATTAATAAATATACCATATAATATTCTTAACATATCCCTATATATGATTTCCTGAAAATGTCAACTTATAGATTTCTGGTGTGGGTCTCTTTACCTATGACATAGTACAATGGGATTTATATTAAAAAAATTAAATTAAGTCATAGTCATTATTTTTTTTTTCAGGTATCAAATTACCAACCTTTTAAAATTAAAGACAATGGAGCCAAAAAGTCTGAAGTAATCCTAGTTCCATCTCTACCACTTTGTCAAAATGTGTATAATTTTTGCAGCAATACACAAACATATTCTACACCTATGTATGACACCACAACAAAAACCATTCAAATATTAACTGATGAGTTTATAATAGATTCTATGTAAGGGTCTCTCAGCCCTATATTAAGCAAGTACTTTCCCCCACCATTCGGAGAACAGATGAAGAAAGAGGAGAAACACCAATACTTAAAAGCTGTGCCCTTTTCCATTTACTTTGTTCTTTAAGCATTTACAAGAAACCATTCTTTACTTTATCCTATCTCAGAACGGTAATCCCCTCATGGAAAGGAAGAGAAGTTATCACAAAACTGATTTTCAGTTGAAAACTAATTTCAAAGACAAATGTGAATGAGTCTATGAAAAGCTTTTCTTTATAATACCAACTGAGGAATGACAGTTTAAAAATCTAAGATCTGTTTTTAACAATCCTTTGAGCTAAAAACATAATACAAATTAACAGGTAGGAGATGAAGCATAAAGGAAAAAATAAAATGAATCTACCAATTACATTTACAAAGCCCAGGTTTTCTAAAGAGATAAGTGGTCAAAACATTGGTTAGTGGAAAATATAACCATTGGTGGGAACAAAACCCGGCAAACTTTTAGTTATAGTAACAATGATTATTATTAGTTTTATGAGAGCAATTGTTCTCCATTATGGCAATAGAAAAAGTTGAATTTCTAGATGTTTGAAGGGAAAAGTAGTTGGAAATTATTCAAAACATTTAAAAACAGTCATTTTCTCACAAAACAGTGATGGCATGATAAGTTAGCTATAGTCATATGGTAAATAGAATACCAAATGGAGGGAACTATGAACCAACCAAAGCAACAAAGCAATAAAATATAAACAAGTTCAAGATCACAACTGTTTTAGAAACAATTTACAATACTAGATTAGAAGAGAAACATATATGTATATAACGATGACAGCAGAATACAGATATTTTTGAGAAGAACAAAAGTCTATCAGGCCCATATCTATCAAAGTCTACAGCTACTTTATAAGTTATCTCATCCTCCAGCTTAACAATAGGACAGGTTGTCCAAGGAGAAAAAAAACTTCCCACTACAAAAATTATTTTTTACTGAGTGCCTAGCAGTGATCACTGAATTGGACTACATAAACAAGTTATTAAATTCTCATGAGCTATAAGGAGTCTTTTTTCCTTTACTCAAACAAACACAAAACTTACATATATTTTTTTAATTTCTTTCTCTTCCTTAATATAATCCATGGAATAGATACAGATTTAAGTATTGCAAAATCAAAAGATTAAAGTGTTACTATATCCCTTGACTCCTATACAAAGTAGTAACTTAACTGTTCTCTTTGTTCTTTCACTGTCATACTAGTTACTTCTGGTATATCAAATGTCCCACATTTTTTTTCTTTAAAGTCCATCGACTGTAGATTATTTTGTAGTCAATATGTGATCTCAATAACTTCTAAAATAGAATTTCCTCTCACTACCCTTCTCTAAATTCAATTTAATTTTACATTTTCAACCATTATAGTTACTCCTGAAAAGGTCCTGGACAACACATGAAGAAACATGATT
Organism: Antechinus flavipes; assembly: GCF_016432865.1. Lineage (NCBI taxonomy): Eukaryota > Metazoa > Chordata > Mammalia > Dasyuromorphia > Dasyuridae > Antechinus > Antechinus flavipes. The sequence goes on from NC_067399.1 coordinate 41,081,154, forward strand.
CCATTCAGGTAATTATAAATATTTTAAATTTAAGCTTGTCTTTTTGTTGGTCCTAAAAAAAAAATTTTATGTCTATAATAAAGAAAAAGTGTGACAACTGTTATATGACTAAAACAAATTCAAATATCTGTGATTCAGTTAGCTGATGTTAGCCATCTGAATCTCCAAAAGCCACTTCAGTCTAAGGTAAATAGTTCAAATAACATAAACAATTTGAGAATATAAACAAAAATAAACTGAAGAGCACATTATTATAATATATGAATGAGAAAAAATGCAATCCTCCCTTTTCTGGAGAACTGGGATTTGTTAGCTGTGGTCGCCACCCTGAGGAGTTTGTCCAATTCTTTTTTTCCCATTTTCTTATTCTTAGTTATAAAAGATGATAGCTCCCTGGGGAAAAAAAGGTTATGAGGAAAATATACTGGAGACCTGAAAGTTTTACTGAAGCTTTAAGCTTTATTAGCTTAAATAGCTATTATTAAAATAGCTTTAAGGATTATTAAAACTTAAAATTACATGGACTTTTGAGATACTTTCATTTCCAAATTCATTGTTAATCATTAAAAGAAAAAATCGCAACAACATAAAAAGGAGCCTCTACGTATATTTTAAAAGGGAGTGAAGCCAAGATGCCCAAGCACCAAGAAAACATATAAAAAGCTTCTCTCTACAAATTCCCTCCAGAGACATCTAGAAATGCATCAGGCTTTAGCTTGATAAGGAAATCCAAGAAAAAGTCACAATAAGGTAGTGTCCCAGTCCAGAGCCTGAAAGAAGATGCAGCACAGGGTAACTGTCTTGGAGCTCCTTCCACAAGTTCATGTGGGGAAAATGTATACTTCCTGGCAGCCTCACTACCCATCAAAGACCACAGATGCCGAGTGGGCTAAGAGAGGATTGAGCTCTCATGCTCAATCGGACTGACACTCCTGGGCAAAGAGCAATCTAGACTTTTATGTGTTTGTGCTGAGTAAGAAGCAAGTCTAAATACTAGCCACAGCCATGGGCTCACTCAATGGGAAAGGGGGTGGTAATTTCAGCTCCAGTTTCTAGTTCATCTTAAGTGGAATAACCAAGGTAGAAATCCCAAACCAAAAGGGTGCCTGCAGCTCATTTACTCTGAACTGTAGAAGCAAGAACAGGCCAAACAGTCCCTCCAGAAGTGTGCAAAATCTGATTCAAACATAAAGTCTGAAATCAGAAATTAGGCTGGAAAAACAAGCAAACAACCCCCCAAAAAAGAAGAAGAAAAATCTCATTATAAAAAGCTATTACTATGAAGGACACACCAGAAGAAAAATCTCATCATAAAAAGCTATTACCATGAAGGACACACAAGACACAACCCCAAAAGAGAATGACTCCAAAACACAAGCAAAGGCTCAAAGAAAAACATAGTTGGGGCACAAATCCAACTAGAATTCCTGGAAGAGACAAAGCAAGAGCTAAGAAACAATTTTAAAATGTTTATAAAAACAAAATGGGAGTACTATAGGGGAAAAAAAAAGATAGGAAAAGCTGTGGAAATAAGAATCAGAATTAGAAAGATACAAGAGGTACAAAATCTGGCCTAAGTAACAAACTCCTTGAAAATTAGGATGGGCCAAATAGAAGCTAATGACTTTATATGACAACAAGAAATATTAAGACTTCAATATATGGAAGAAAATGTAAAGTATGTCACAGAAAAAATAACTTGACCTTCAAAACAGATCAAGGAGAAAGCATTTAAAATCATCAGACCATTTCCAGACCAAAGCCATAACCAAAAAGAAAAGAAAAAAAAAAAAACTGACCAAATCTCTTAGAATTAAAGGACAAACTAGAAACAGAATGAATTCATCAGTCACCTCCTGAAACATTAAAATCAAAACTTCCAAGAACATCATAGCCAAATCCAGAGCTTCCAGATCAAAGAAAAAATACTTTAAGCAGCCAGAAATAAAGAAATCAAGCATCAAGGAACAACAGTAGGATCACACATGATTTAGCAGCCATCACTAGAAAGAAGGAGAGAGGTAGGAAGATAATATTTCACTAGGCAAAGGGATATAAGCTGATTGCCAAGAATAACTTACCAAGAAACACTGAGTACAAAATCCTATAGAGAAAAAAAAAATGGACTTTTAATGAAAAAGGACTCCCAAACATTTGTGATGAAAAGACTAAATAAAAACTCTGAAAAGCAAATAGAGGAGACGAGAAAAATCCAAAAGGAACCATGAAAGTCACAAGGCACTAAACAAGAATATACTGCTCATGTTCTAATAGGAGGAGGTTTCACACACATCCCCTCTGACACCTATTGTCATTAGGGGTCACAGTTGTAATATTCAACAGCAAACCTCAGAGTGATTCTGTTATGTATTAATATTAAAAACAAAAAGGAAAAGGAAAAAAAAGAATGCAATGGGAAGAAGAAGAGGGAACAAGTTTAGGAAGTTAGGATTATATCACATAATTGAGGGACTTCAAAAGAAGTCTATATAAACAAACAAAAAAAAAAAAAATAGTAAAGCCGACACTCAAATCTCACTCTCAGCCAATCTGCTCAAAAGAAGAACACAAAAATACACCAGATACAGAAATATTTTTTACCCAACATGGAAACAGAAGGGGGAAAGGAAACTATATAGAATTAAAGAAAGAATGTTAAAGGAGGGGTTAGTATAAAGTGTTCAAAAATATTCATAGATTTTTTTTTCATGGCAAACTGATAACTGAAGGGGTCAATCCCCATTTATTAAAGTATAGATAAAGGAGTTATAGATATAAATGTGGAGCAAAATACCAATACAATGTAAGAAATAATAAAAGTGATACGTTTCTGAAAAAATTATCTAATGCAAAGCAAGGGGTTTACCAAACTACAAAATAATTTATTAAAAAAAAAAAAATACTGTAAACAAACTACGAAAGACTCTAGAATTCTGTTTAGCTTAATAAGCTCATATTATCCCAGAGTGTTAGTGATAAGATATGCTACCTTTTTCTTGACAAAAAAAGATACAATATAAACTAGGACCTTTTTTAAATGGTCAATCTGGAAATCATTGTTTTCTTTGACTATTTTTGCAACAAATGCTTTCTTTTATTTTCCCCCTTAAATGGAAGGAGAAAGGAAAGGGAACAAATACTGCTGATTTAAAAGACTTTTTTTAAACTTTTAGGTATTTTTTTTAAAAGAAGAAAAAATTTGAAGATCATAAGGGGGAAAATAAACAAAAATAAAGAAAAGCTTGGTCCATGAATGTTCTAACCAAAGGCTTTAGAAATTTGCTCCAAATACCTAAAAATTAAACAAAGTCTCAATGACTAGACAGAAAAAGAGCTTACAAAGCTTCAGAAAATTTAGAAAAATAAAATAAAAAACCTACTATACATAATAAATAAAATTTAAAAACCTATAAATCAATTAAAATGCAATTAAGCACTAGTACTTTACTTTGTTTCCTATGAAAAGGTGGCACCCAAAATAAATTGAGACAACAGGCATGAAGCTATGTCTCATGCTTGGGAGATAATGTGTGGCATTTTTTCTCTAAGGAAATAAGAGTTCTGACCTAGAGTCAGGACTTAGTTCAGCTTCCACCTTACAGGGCAAGTCACTTAAAATTTCTTTCTACTTGTTTCCCCATCTGAAAAACAGGGATAACAATAACATAGATCCATCTCATGGGATTGTTTCAAGTAATAACTTGACAACACATGTAGAGCTTTGCCAATCTGAAGTTGCTATTTAAAATGCTAGCAATTATTGTTGCTATAGCAGATTAGTAGCTAATAATGCCTAACAGGTTACAAATGGTTTTGTTATTGTAGAAGTATAAAAAATGTGAGTTATCAGGACAGAAAGATGACAAAATCTAAGATGAACCATTTCATTGGCATATACTGGAAGAAGTCACATATATCACATATTATTCCCTTCTTATAAAGAATCACTTAAATGATTAACACCAAAATTCTAACACTGTTTTGATTTCTTAAACTTAGGCAATTCCCCATTAACTCTTTATCAAAAAACACTATTCTAGAAAATGGCTTATACATTATCCTTCACATCCTTATATCAATTTAAAACATCAACTCATGTAAAATGCTTGAAGGTCAATGAGGTTCGGGCAAACAAGCTCAAACTCACCTCAATTTAAGTTTGGGGCTTTTAAGTCATAAAGAATGCAGACTCTGTGTATCAAATATGAGTTACTGTTCTGATCTTCACAGAAAAATACAGAGAGGCAGAAAGAAGTCAGGAAAAAACAGAAGAGAAAAGTGCATTATAGATTTCTTTATGAAGACACTCAAATCTATTTCTTTTATAAAGGGACCCATTTGACCACTAACTCTTATCATTTAGCATTTGGTTTTTTAGATCTAAAGTTAAAGGGTACAAATGACCCACAAAATGAAGCCTTGGGGACAAGAATGGTATCTAAATTGACTGCTCCAGAGCAAGTCTATTTTCACCATGTAGTATATATTTAAGAACAAAGTTAAGAGCAGAATCTTCTACTAGAATCTGACCATTTATAATTTGCAGACTGCTCTATCTTAAAATTTCCTAAGTTCATGGTTTCAAGTCAAATCTAAAACCATTCATTAAGTATTACTTATGTGTTAGATATTGTGCTAAACACAGGGGGATACAACCATAGCTAGCTACTGTGTGCCAGACATTGTGCTAAATATCTGACAAATTCTAGCTTATTTGTTCCTCACAATAAATCCTGGGAGGAGGGCGCTATTATCATCACTATCTTACAAGTTGACGAAACTGAAGCACAAAGAGATTAAATAATTGGCTCACAGCTAGTGACAGGCTGGATATGAACTCAGTTATTTAGGAAAATGGAAACCCTGCCCTCAAAGACTTCACATCTCAGTGAGGGAAATAACATGCAAATGACATAAGAAAACTCCTCTGCAGAAAAATTATGAAATGGGAGTTAGGTTTCTAAGCTAATCTATAAAAGCCTATTTAATCCATAATTTAAGTAAAATGTACATTAATGCAGAATACATTTGCAATAATAGATTTTAACTTTATCTCTCCTAATGCCTACAAAGAAAACTAAATTTCATGTTATCAGGTTGTATTCTTTCAGGAGCTTGAGAGATTTACAGTACTCATTCCTCATATCTAACTCCATTTCAAAAATTACTTATCATAACAAAGGCTGTGCCTAGACTTTTTGTCTTTTAAAAACAAGAAAGATGAAGGAGCTGGTAATAATGGTTCAAATAGATTGCTGAAGGATCCAGAATTCTATTCTTTGAGAATGAGTTGAAGGAACTGGGTATGTTTAGTCTTTGTAGGATTCTGGCTTTTAATCCATTCTGCTAACCGCTTCGGGTATGTTTAGTCTTAAAAAGACATAGGTGAGGAGGGAGAAGGGTTTGGGTTTTGTTTTTTGTTTTTGTTTATTTGGGAGGATTAAACTTATGTTTGGCTTCAGAAAGCCAGTAGCAATGATGGTTAGACAACATAAAAAGACAAATTTAAGCTTGAAACCAGGAAAAACATGCTAACAATTAGAGCTGTCCAAGAATGGAATTGGCTGCCCTAAAAGAATGACAGGTTCCCCTTCCTTCCAAGACTTCCAGGTCTTCAAGCAGACAATGACCACTTGTCAGTATGTTCACGCAAAAAGTTGTTCCTAATTTTCCAATTTAACTAACAAAATAAAAATGGGATTAGTCCATTATCTTTAGTTTTAGAAAAGATTTTAATAAGCAAGGAAACTTCCTATATTGTCCAAGAGGTGGCACTGCTGCACCATACCAGATTTATTGGAAACTGGAGAAAAGGAGGACATATGCAAAATATATTCTAGAATGCTCTCATGCCAGGTACTCATTAAAAAATTAAGTTCTTGTACCTCGGATTTACCTTAGTCAGATCCACTATTCTACTTAACCTATTACTTTCTGAATTTCACGGACTGAATTTGAGTTCTTTAATCCAAATGTATAAACTAACAGAGCAAAAATAAATCATAGTTTCAAAGAAAGATGTAAAGTAATATGAATGATATCTTCTATCCCTAAACTGAAACACTTCCAGCCAATATTGGTAATTCCTGAATCCTTTTCCAATTCAGTTCAAAATGCTGAATAAATGTGCTAAAACTACATATATAAACTTACTTAGGTATATTGCAGGTCCCAGTATTTTTGTACAGGATCCAAAATAGGGTTCATTAATAGCATAATGACTGGTCAAAATACAATAGGAAAAATACTTTCTACCTAACCACAACCTGTCAAAGTGAGAAACATCCATTAGAAAACAACACGACAAAACAAAAAGCAACATTTAGAGAAGACCCCCTAAATTTTGGTTTGGGTTTTTGGCCATGTGTGAGAAGAGAAGTAAATCACTTAAACCCTCCCGGGTTTGTTTCCACATCAGAAAAAAAGAGTCAAGACTCAAAAGAGATGTTATCTAAGGTCCTCTACAATTCAATCTATAATTTTATCATCCAAATATCCCCAGAGCCACAATCCTTAATATAAACTCTAAGAAGCAACTGTGACCATGTCCTGCAAATAGTGCTGAAGCTGAAGTCCAGAATCTGACTCTCAATGCTAATTTGATCACTGGCAAACCACTGAATGACTTTAGGTCCCTTCCCACTCTAAATCTATGATCAATGGAAGCATTTATAAAGTATGTATTACATACTAAGAACTGGGAATAAAAGGACATGGAATAAAACATTCCTTATCACACATTCTGACGAGACACACAAATACACACATGTATATTGAGAAAAACACATAAACTGAAAACAGTTAAATCCAAGGTAATTTGGAAGGAAGAGCATTAGGCTTAATAGAAGTCGTGCATGAACTGTGTCTTAAAAGAGAATGACCTTAGCAAACAGTGCTGAGAAGGACCTGCATTTCCAGAATGTGCAACAGCAACAGTAAATGCAGGCAAAGACAGCAAATGGAGCATTGGAGAATCAAGAATGAGAAGAAAAAACAGTGTGGCTAAATTGCAGAACACGGGAGAGAGAACAACACCTGAGACCAGAAGGATATGTAAGAAGAAGCCTCCAGAGGAGGCCTAGACGAAGGTGACAGCAGTATGAGTGGAGGAGGGGCCAGAAAGGAGGGGTTCTTTTAAGACACAAAACTTAAATAGTAAAACCCTTATAAGGTCACAGTAATTGGGAGACAAATATTCAGTAGTTGATGAAATGTTTGTTATTTCCAAATATAAACTAAATAAAGAGAATTCATCAAAATGTTCTAAGTAAAAGCCCTTCTATAATAAGAATGTAGGACTGATAATTATTATTTTAAAGAGATCTGGCTCAAGTCTTCGTTTCATAAGAACAGCCTTTGCCTTCAAACCCTCTAAGTGTTAAGAGAAAACGAAATGGAGAAAGACTTTTTTCCAAAAAAAAAAAAAAGCTATTATTTATGTTAGGACAGTGGTACACAGCTGGTGGAGCTATGAGGCAGCATAATGATTCTGCATAATATGCCTAACCTATCCTGACTGATTCAAAGAGATCTGACCAGAGCAAAGACCCTAAGGAAGCCAAAGACCAAAAGTTTCCATTTACAGCAAAATAATCATAGGCAGAACATTTTGTAATAGAAAATATCTATATTAAAAAAAAGTAAAATAAAATTGGGGAATGTCTACACAAAGTATTGTACATGACTTTAATTTACCACAACGTAAAAAAAGGATAAAAAAAGAAACAATGTTATTTATTTTTATTTATTATTTTAATTTATAATATTAACATTATTATTTATATTAGTCACAAAAGAATAGCATGTAGAATACTATTGGCTACACTAAGATAAGGTCAGTGTGTTCATTAACTTTGCTGAATTGGTTTACCTGGAGGGAAGGAATGTACTCAAGACTGACTGATATATAAAAACAAGCACTGTTATTGTTTCATTCCCATATTTCAAGTACATTTCCCACAAACATTCTTACCCCGCACAAGCCTGCAGACAAGCCAACATCGTTGCCAGTGTTTCTGGAGGAAGCTGAGCACTTTTTGGCTGATCTTTCTCTGGGGCAAGGCCGCCCAAGATGGAAGGGCACCGTCTCTTTAAGAAAGTCATACACGCCTGGATGAAGGGCTCCTGAGGAAGAGAAAGTCTCAATCTATTTGAATTTCATCTCAATTGTTATCAGACAGAATAATGCACTAAGCTACTACAGCTCAATAGGGTTTTTTAAGGGGACAAGGGATGGGGAACTGAACTATCAGACCAAAAACATTTTCCACATCTTCAATGCTACATAACTAGATCACTTCTTTAGCAATTTTTCATCACCAAAATTAAAATTCAGAAATGAAAGGAAAAATCCTGCTTTACCCCATGCTCCCGAATTTTATCTGTGAGCCATTTGTCAAGTTTGAGGTATTCCCGACGAGAGGCAAGTGCAGCAAGGTCAATAACAAAGGCAAATGGAGTACCATTTAGCAGCATTGACAAGGCCTAAAGAAAAAAAATTAGAGACTACTAGTCAAAAGATCAGTAACTTTCCCTCTCTGTCTTATTCTTTCTAATCCCTCTCATTTTCACAAACAAGTCTAAAGCATGCTGCTACTATTTTCTTGGCAACAACAAAAATAGTTTGGTACTATTTAGTATAGCATTATGTCTTGCTTACAATAAGAACTAATGTTCTAAATGTAAAAGCATGACACTACCTTCCAACTAAACTTGACCTTGTGCTTTCCAAAATACCTGAAAACCTACAGCTAAGTGACAGCATAGAGTAAGACAACGACTTTTTACTCAAATGGTAAATTGAAGCCATAATCTATATCCCATCTAAAACATCTCTGCACAAACTTACTCTAACAAAAACTCAACTGAAACATCAGAAATATAAAGCACACCCAGAGAGCAATAATGATGCAACAAAGATAACTACCTTTCAGGAGGCCCTGTTGGTCCTATCAGACCAGCTATGCTACCAAAAGCTGCATCCCAAATAAATAAAAGTCCATAGAAAGGCGATAGATACCTCAAAGAAACAGTAACAAAAACATCACACATAAAAATAGCCAAAAATTGAAAACCTTCAGATGGCTTAAAGACCACAGAAGCTATAATACAATGAATGGTTAAAAAACATTAAACCTCCTAGAAGCACACTAATACCATCACCTTCTGATAACAATTAAGGAAAATTAAGGAAAACTAAGTGTGCAGTACCTGCTGAGCAAAATTAACAAGCTGGCTGACCTAACAAGGAAAAAAAAAGTCTAAATCCTTATATGGTCAAAGCTTGTTATATTGTCAATTATTCCTAGAGAAATCGTTTGTAGTAGAGTATTATCATAAACCAAAAAAAAAAAAAAAAAGCAATGACAAAGTATAACCCCCAACTCACCTTCAAGTCCTGGGCCACATCAAGAATCCGTGACAATTTGGCCTGGTCATACTGCTCTCCTCGCATATACCATTCTGCCATGGCGTGCATGATAAGCTGGCGAATTGAGGGAGACTGTCCCTAAAGGAGAGGAAGGGGCAGAGGAGCAAGGCGATTTTATAAACAACTATCACACAACTCTATTTTAATTTTTTACCAGAGATTATCTACACATTAAAAGCATGAGCATCTGGTGAATCAGCCCAATCAAAATATATGAACTTTCTGATAAAAACCAGAAGCTTAGTTAAGAAAACAGATTCCATCATCTTAAGTTTGTCTCTGCCTAGAAGTTTTAGTTCAATTAAAAGAAAGCCTATTACCATAGTAAAATAGAAGCAATTTTAAGATACGCTACACTCTGAGTGAGACTTGTGGTAAATTCATTCAAGTACCATAAATCTCAAGATAATAAAATGTCTAATTCTCAAAGACCAGAAAAATATAACATAAAAATTTTTCACTCTTTTAAACTGTAAAGGCTGATCAAAACTGGCCCAAGCACTTAATTATGGCACCTATATTATTTCTTAATACTGTTTTAAATAGTTCACTCTTAAATTATAAAAATGCCTCTATTATTTCTACTGAAACTTTAACTTGTCTAAACTGACCGAGAAGACAACACATCCATAGTTTGTGTTTTTGTTTTTTTCTGATAAAAGGTTTCATTTCTAAGACAAGAAATGATTTTGATGGTCTAAGAGCCACTCTTCAATACATAAATGGTTAGGAATTATAAACACAGTTTTCAGAGGAAGAAATTCAAATTAGCACTCTTGGTGCTGATCCATCCATTCTGAAAAGCAATTTGGAATTGGGCCCATTAAATTTTATAACCTATGACCCAGTTACCCAACTATGAGAGCTACACTCCAAGGAGATCTAAGAACAATTTGTATGGACAAAAATGTTTACAACAGGTTGTTTCTCATGGTGACAAAGAATTAAAAACTAGGGAAACCTGTGAATCAAAAAATGGATGAACAAATTATGGCACATGAATTATAATGGAATACTATTATGCTCTAAGAAATAATGAAGGGCACAGGTTCAGAGGAAACTTAAAAACTTGCATAAATTGATACAGAATGAAATGAGTACAACACAAGAAAAAAAATTATGACAATATTGTATAAACAAACAATTTTCAAAGAAAAAAAGATTGTACTTCTTATTCACCAGAATGCAGATTCACTGACTAGAAAGCAATAAGCAAACTAAAATACATAACTATTTAAAGAGCCTTAAACAGCAATTATTAAGCTAAATGAAATTAAATTGCACATCTGAAAATAAAATTATTTTTATAATGACAGTCTTCAGTGCCTTAAAGTAGGAAGGTCATACTTACAAGGCTTAGATTAAAGTGAAAAGATTTCCTAGCTACTTCGAGAAACAATGTTTGTTTGTTTTTTAATGTCTTTGCCAAGAAAAAAAAAAGATAAAGCATACATGATTTCCATGTTCTAATATAATCTTGTTTTGAGAACAGAGCTCAAAGATTAACAATATACATGCATGTGTAACAAACAAGTAGAATCACAACATGTTTTAGAACTGTGGGTGAATTCTTTTGGCAATAAGTTAGCATACAGAAGTTAAGGGGGAAAAAAAGAATATTGGAAATTTTTTGGAAACAAGTACAAATACCAGAAACATGGATTATTAAGGATTAGTCAGAAGGAAACGTTCAAGAAAATTCTGCCTATCAAATACAATGAAAAATATTCCATCATTAGAGAAATGGCATCAGATCTACAGCTAGTAAGGACTTCAGCTGACAAAACTGAGGCAAAAAGAGCTCTACCTACTTAGGATCACAGAGCTAGAAGTCTATGCCTTAAATACAGGTCTTCCTAAGTCACTTAGTACCATGAAGTTTCGGGACAGAATGGAGACATTTTAAAACACAAGAATTTTTTCAGAGGAAAAAATAATTAAGTGAAACAGGCAAAGTGGTGAATTCTTACCTGCCCATGCCAGGCATAGTGCAAAATAATGGCAGAGTTGGGATGGTTTCCAAGGAAAATTGGCATCAGGGTGGAGATGAGTTCATGGCGCAGTGTATGCCAAGAAGTGTTGATTTGTAGTAAGGCCAATACCAACATATCTGGACAGTGCTTGATGGGAAAGCTGAAGAGCTGTTTGACCTGCTCATACTGTCCCACCTCTGCTAGTCGCAAGAGAGATTCAATCAAGTCCAGGCTCTTCCTAACCAAAATAGAAGTTAGATAGCATATGAGAATAAACATCCCCAAAAATTAAGTTTTCTAAATTAAGCCACCATTTTTTGGCTATTTAGACCAAGATTCTATAATATAAAAATATTACTATCCTTAAGGTTATACACTCAACAAGAAACCAAAGGCCCTTATTTCTTAAAAACTATTATTTTGGCTAAACTTATGCTAATATTTCATCAATGAAAGAGAATAATGATCATCTCTATACTAATGATCCCCAGATCTCCGTGAATCTTTCTATCTCCTGAACTTCAGCTTCTTGTCAGAATTTGCCTATTAGGCATTTCAAACTGGATGTCCCAAAGAGATCCTAAATTCAATAACTTTCCCCCAAATCCTTTTCCATCTTCCACATTTCTAAGTTTGACATAATTTAATGCCTGTCTCTGTTCCTATATCTTGCCAAAAATCCCTTCTCTCCACTCCTAAAGCTACCATCTTGGTTCAGGCTGTCATCATTGCTCACCTACACTCTTCTAACAGCTTCCCTATTAGTCTGTGTCTTGAGTCTCTTCCCACTACATACTTCTAACATATCCATCCTACACAAAGCACTAGCAATGTAACATTAAAGACAAATCTAAATATACAAACTCTGTTCAAATAACCCCAATAGAAGCCTAATTTTCCTCTAGGAAAAAAAAAAAGTCCTCTATTCAGCTACTAAAACCTGACACAACCTAGCTCCAAGATATCAACATCATTTCCTCTCAAAAACTTTGCAATTTTGCCAAACTGACCTTTCCCATGTATTTACTCCATTTGTTACTTTTATCTTCATTTGCCCTGGCTATCCCTCATGCATGCAATGCAAACCATTCTCATCTCAACCTCAGTCATTCTTCCTTATGCTCATGCATCACTTTTTATGTGAAGCCTTTCCTAATACCCCAATTTTTATACAACTTTCAGCTTATTTGTATTTGTCTTAATGTTTATTCTGTATACATACATATATGCATACACATAATTATATGTGAGTGTGTATTTGTTGTCTTTCCCATTAAAATGTATGATATTCACAAGGAGGGAATATTTCATTTCATGTATGTATGCACTCCTAGCACAGTGCCAAGCACACAACAGACACTTCTTGAATATTTGATTGTGGTCATTTATTTTGCTTGACTTTCATTACTGACAATAAAGGACAAGTCATGACAGAATTACAAGACCGCAGATCTAAAGGTGGAAGGAACTTTAGAATTCATTGCTTTGATACCCCATCCCAACCCCCCATTACCATGCAGAAGAAACTGAGACTTAGTTTAAGTAATTTGCCCAGTTTACACAACAAAGGCCAGATTTGAACTTAGGTTGTCTTTTCTCTAAGTCCATACTCATATCATGCTGCATCTCATCATTGGGAAGTATTTTTTTTTTTAAGTGCCATGCCTCTATTAACAAACTTTAAATCAAAGGTAGCAATCCTTTGGCTAAACTGCATTATCTCACAGGTTTAACTGCCAAAAAGAGTGACACCTATTTATACCCATAATAGAGCCTAAAGTCTTCAAGGTTACTTATCCTAACAACTTCAAGATGGAACTACAACTATGAAACTTTGTTTTCTTTATAAGTATGATGTGACAGTTCCAACTTTGCAAAGCATCTCTACTGAAAATGGAAAAGAGGATTTGAGGAATTTATGCTCTCAAACATAATAATTCTATGGGGGAAAAAAAAAGCTGAAAAATTCATCCATTTTTTCAATCTGGAGGCCTCTATTTTCCCACAAAGAAACAGTGATTATTGTCTTTCAGAATGAGGAGGGAAGGGTGCCAACAGCCAACAGCTGGGGAAGATTTTTGAAAATACACCAGAATGGGAAGCTTCTCCTTTAATACTGGTGAAGCCAAGACTTTTCTCCCCAGCCCATGACTTATTCCTGAGCCAACACTAAATCTTCAACTCTTGAGGGGGAAGAAAGTGTTCCCATTCCCCAAGTGATTAAAACCTAGAAATGTACTAAAAAATTGCCATATTTCTGAAATAATTGTAGGTTATATTGCTTTTTATTTATGTGGTCTTCAATAGTTTTTAATTTTATAGAAAAATGGGGAGGGAACAGGACACTATACACATTCTCACCAAAAATCAGCTTTAAACAGAGAGATGAGTAAATAAACTCAGAGAAAAGTAAATAAATGAGTAAATAAAATCAGAGAGAAAAGAGAAGGTAGTTTCTCATTCATTTTGCAAATGATATGTTTTAAAATCACTTCAACTGTAATATTTTAATGGATACAAAAACATCGTTTCTAAACGGTTGGTTTTATATACGTCCCTAACATGAAAAGAAAGCTAGAAAACTTAGCTAATTTTAAGTTAATAAATAATTAAGTAACAGGACAAAAACAATCCATTTTACCAGCAGAAAAATACATCTCAAACTCTTCAGCTCACCCCCCCAACCCTCACAAGATAAATCAGTTTATCTTTTTAGATGAAGTAAACCTATATGGTTCTACTAATTAAATAACAATTATGCTGCTGTTTTATCTTGTCTTTAAAAAAGAAAGATAAGAGAAAGGGGAAGGGGGAAAGCAAATAAAAAAGGAAAGGAGAAAAGATCTAATTAATACTTTATTTCGGGAAGTATGGATTTCTAGCCTCAACTCCAATAACCACACATTAACATTCTCAAACTTGAAACAAGCCTAATATAAGCTAGCTCAAGAATAAGGAACTACATACAAGACTTATAAGAGGAAGTTTGAAGGAAATGTTATAACACAGCTTGTCTCTTGCACCAGAAGAAAACAGTCAAAGGTAACTCTTCACGTAGCCAACTTTAAAGTATATGACAAGAGACTACAAAGTTACTTAGATCCAATACACAACGCATTGAATTTATTAGTTATTAAAAGTTATCCATCTCAAAAGAGAGAAGAGAGATCCAATTCCCATTATAGGAAAAAAAGAAATATGATTTACCATGTGGCAATTTCTCGATTGTCATCCTCTGGTGGTGCTTTGAGGATATCAGTGGCAACTGTGTGACAGGGATAGTCAGCAAAGCAGAAGATTTCAGGATTTATCAGCGAATGCTGAATGAAAGAGAGCTAGAACAAGAAAAAACACAAACTTTATTGTATTGTATTGTATTTCTTGTACTTAGGATTTGCTGATTGAACTCCACCAAATTTAAGATGTCTTTTACATAAATGAAGCACCAAAATGTCATACTAAACAGTATAAAATAATGGGAAAATAGGAGTCTCTCCATACACTCTTCAATGCCTACAAATCACTGCTATAAAATACAAAGGAAAGCATTGCAATGATTTGCTTCTGGGAGTCTTGTGCAAACAGCTAGACGGTTCTATCTAGATTAAGCATACCTTACATTTCAACTAAAGCTATATACATAAGTGCTATCATATTTTTTTTTTTTTAAGTTTAAAACAAGAACTCAAGTAATAAAGATACAAGGTACAATATCCACCAGGTAAATACTGTTATTACTTACTTACTTCTTGGAAAAGTTATTAAATGTAGGTTTACCTGGCCCTCTGCATGTTTCCAAGGCCTATAAATAAGATCCACTGGGAAGACTTCCAAGCCCAAACCTCTCTGAATGCCATATACTACGTTCTGAAGTCCTTTGCTGTCACGAATTTGAAATCCAGGATGGTCCAGTTCATAAGTTACTTCCTTGAAATTCAAACTTGGATTCTAAAACCAGGAGAGAAAGATATAAACAAATAAGCCAACAGCACAACTTAGGGCCATCTGAAATTGCAGTTGGGGAAAGTTTGTAGGTTGCTATTCTTTTCCCTTTATAATAGTACTATTAAAACAATATTACCAGACCACGAAGATTCAATCTAAAGAGAATAAAGGCGGGAATGCCCAACTTTAGTAGAAGTTATTTTTAAAAATAATGAACAGACTATAGGAAAGCTATGACTCTTCATATGTTTTGAGCATTCTCCATTGTCAAAATTTTACCACTTTTACGAGGAACAGAAAGATACAAAAAGGGGGGCAGGGGGGAAATGTAAGACATCTATCATGACCAACCACATGAAACTTAAAAACAGCCCAATGGTTGAAATGATGATGTTGAAGCTTTAGTTAATACTCTCTATAAGCTAGATTATGTATAATCCTTCTAACCAAAGACAAGATTTAAATACATGTATTAATTAAACTGAATTAAATGATGCCCACATTATTTAAAAAAATTAAGGTTATAATTTAATCTGAGTAACAACCAATTCCTTTTTAAAACAAAAATTCAAGTACAAACTCTTTATGTGAAATTAGTCTTTTCTAGATCACTATTTTTCATCTCAATTTACAAGAAAATTGCTCTACACTGCTAACAAGATGAAGAGGAAAGGCTCATTTAAAAGTCTTTTTTAAAAATATTTCAAAAAATTTTAAATTTTAAAAAATAAATGTAAAAGCTGGTCAACAGGTATATACCATAATGGGAGCAAAAGTGACAAAGAAAAGAAATTAGCTTAAGTATAAATCTAAATTAAGATACAACCTAAAATCATCATCATGACTTTTTGTTTGGGTGCCAACAGCTCTAAAAATTTACTTCATTTCAATACTTCCTTTCAATTATATTTAAAATGCCATTTAGTTTAGGTCCTAAGCAGAATTTTAACATTCCAGAAATAGTGTATTCAAGATGTAGTAACACAGCTTGTGATTAAGCTAACGGTAAGGGAAATTGGAGTATATAACGTTTTATAATTTTAGGCACTATCCTTGAGAAAATTCTATTATTATACCCAATTATCCTATCTTTTAGTGCCCAAAAGAAGTCTTCAAAGGTGTAATTCCAAAGGAATGAACACTGGTATCCAAGTTCTATTTATTTGTTCACCTAACTGTTTTTCTATTTGATCTGCTAGGGAAATGTGGTAAAGGAATACAGCTAACCTTCAACCAGTCAGCTCACTTCTTAATATGTCTTCCTTTTGGAATCTACTTCACATAACACTTTAAAAAGTGAATGGCAACAAACTCACCAACTCTTTGAGAACGTCAATCAAGACTTCAACATTCCAGGTATGGGCCTGTGCACCATCACTTTTATCTTTTCCATCACTCCATATTCCACTGCCAGGAGCTGAGATAGACTGAAAAAGAACTTTTCATTAGCAAATAAAATATAAGAAAGGAAACATAAAGGAAATATAAGAAATGATAGGTGGTAATAACCACAGAAAAATTTAATTCCAATGAAGAAAATAAGACTATTACAAATTAGTCGGTAAAAGGTTTGATCTCTGACACTCACTTGTAACGGAATGCCATCTGTCAATCCTGAATGAGTCCGAGCCATCATTCCCAAAACCCTGGCAACCTGAGCAGCTGTGACCTCTCGAACACCAAACTGCACGATTATATTGCGACATTCTTCAATACTGAAAGAAAAATGTCAACTTTATAACAGGATGCTATACTAAAAAATGAAACAATCAATAAATATTTGTTAACTGTCTACTGTGTGCAAGTCATGATGCTAAGTACCAGGTATTGATACAAAGAAACATAAAGAACAGTCTCTATTCTCAAAAAGCATAGTCTAGCCATGGAACTTTTCAGTGAACTTTGTTAATAGTCAAAATAAATGTAGTATGATCAGCACTTTTTGAAGGATGTTTGTATATATTACATAGTCTGCATAATCTGGCCCCTTTGTATTATTTTAAGATTGGTAGACTGGGAATACAAAATCTATTTAACTAAACGTAAGGACAAAAGAATAATCACAAATGGAAACAATTTACATTGGAAATTATTGTGGGTAGAGAATAATACTACTGCATTGTTGGTAGATGTCTCAAAAACAATTTAAAATAATGAAAAGAAGCTGTTTAACATGGTCATAACCTCTGATCCAAAGGTTTTATGGCCACACATTTATACCCAAATGAAGGAGGGTTATAGAATTAAAAAAAAAAAAAAAAAAAAAAGCTAAATGCCCATTGACCTAAGAATAGCTAATAAGTTATGATAGGTATATGAATGAATACAACATTTCTATAGAAAGGGCAAGTGGTTGGTGGAGCGAACATCAGGATGGAGTCAGGAAGATTCAAATTCAGTCTTCACACTTACTAGTTGGGTAATGCATGAGCAAGTCATTAAACTTCTGTCTGCCTCCTCATTTGCAACCTTCCTACTTGGGTTGTTGTGAGGATCAAATGGGACAATAATTTTAAAGCACTTAGCAAGTGCCTGGAACATAGTACAAACTATATAAATATTAGCTGTTTATTATTATTATTAGCTATAAGCAATACATAAATACAAAGAAACAAAGACCAATATGAACTGACACAAAGTGGAAACATGAAAAAAAAAAATACAGACTAAAACAGTGCAAACAGAAATTATAACAACAAAATATTTACAACTGAATGCTGGGCATTCATAACCAAATTTGGCACCAAAGAAAAGAAAAAGAAGGCACCTTCTCCCCTTCCTTCTTTGCAGAGATGGAGTTAGATTATGGGTATGGAATAACACAAATAATGTCAGACTTTTTCAACAGATTGATTGGTTTGCTGAAATTTTTCCCCCTCTTATTTTTTGTTATAGGGGCTGACTCTCTGGAATAGAAAGGGATACAATCAGAAATACAAAAGGTTTCAGTAATTTGTTTTTGGCTTTTCAAAATACAATCAAAATAAAGACATAAGTGGCAAATATATATACCAGGAACACATTTCAGAATTCCATACTGGAATTTGTATTATTACTACAAATCACTACCAACCTTGCACAGAAGCCATAGCCTACTTCTTGCATGAAGTCTGCCAGAGAGCTCTCCATCATGGTTTTAGCTATCCCTCCAGAATCAGGCAGGATCCTGTCCATTAGAATGTCCCGTTTTTCAGAGTAAAGTAGTGGTGCAAGCACCACAGGACAACGTTCCTGGGGAAAATCTGTTCAAGAAGAGGGATGGTTAAAAACTAACAAAAATTAATGCTAATAATTATATGATTGTGCTAAAAGCACTTTACAAATATTCTCTCATTTGATCCTCAAAACAACTCTGTGAGAGAGGTGCCATTATTATGCCCATTTTCAGGAAATTGAGGCAAGTAATTAGGGTTTGACCAGATTCACAAAGCTAGTTAATTAAGACTAGAGTATTATTTTGTATTATTTTAACACTGCTAGATTGGGAATACAAAATCTACTTAACTAATAATGAGGAGAAAAGAATAACCACAAATGGAAACAATTAACATTGGTAATTATTGTGGGTAGAGAGCCATACTACTGTTGGTAGATATCAGGTTTTCTGATTTCAAGTTCAGTAACACAAGTTACCTTAAACAATTATTTTCTTGCTGTTCACTCACTTTTCAGTTGTATGCCAATACTTTGTGACCCCATTTGAGGTTTTCTTGTCAAGGAATTAGTTTTTACAGATGAGGAAATTGATACCAACAGGGTCATAGGACTTGCCCAGGTTCACATAACTAGTTAAAAGTTGAGTCTTCTTGACTCAAGGTCCAGTGCTGGTTCTAAGCACTGTGGCAATTAAGACAATTCCTATGTTAATCAAATCTTAAGCAATACATCTTCTACTTCCCAAAAACTTTGGCTGCTATCATTTACAGGTTCCTAGTGAAAGCAAGACTCTGTCTTGATCAATATTGGAGTGAGTACTAGGATGAGTTACTGAGCTCATTTTAACACCTAATTTCCCACTTTTCATGACTCATGTCAATCAGTCATAAAGACTTATTAAGCATTTACTATCTGCTAAGGACTCTTAAGCTTACATATGTATTGCTCATGGTTCTCCTGTGGAATAGATGAGTCTTAGTGAGGGGACATAAGCTACTGGGATCAAAAATACAAAGACGGAAAATTCACTTGCCCTAGCTTCAGACAGTACATTTTCTAATGTAGAAGACAACAGGTAAACACAAGATAAATATAGAATATGAAGAATAACCTCAGAGGAGAAGGCACTAGTCTGGGAAAGGCTTCCTGAAGAAGTTGAATCCTGAAAGAAGCCAGGGAAAAAAGGTGAAGGTAAAGGAAAGCTTTTTAGGAATGGAGACAACTGGCTCTGAAATGAGAAATGGACAGCATACAAGAGGAACAGCACAAAGTGAATCTAAGAAGACTGAAATGGTAAGAAAGGGAAGGGCTGTAGATGCCAAATAAAAGTCTCTATTTGATCCTGCATGTAATAGGAAGCCATGCTGTAAAAAAATCACTTTGCTTATTGAGTGGGTGAATAGCAGACCAGTTACTATTTCAGTGCCCCAGATGAGAGGTGGTAATAGCCTAAACTGAGGAGGCAGATCAGAGTAAAGAGAAGATGTGTGAGGAAGACTGCAACACAGAAATGACAAGATTCGGAAGAAGCTGAGAATGCCTCTAAAGTTGCAGGAAGATTGGTAACATCCTTTATGAAAGCTCACAGAGGACATGATTTAGGGACAAAAGATGACTGATACTACCAAACAGTACTTTTTAATCAAGATTTCTTATTAATTAGATTACAAATGACTTATTGGTATTAGTTTGATGACATTCACAATAACTAAAATATCACTTGGTTTTCCCCATAAAAAACATCTAATTGATTTCCATTCCAAAAGCTGGAAGAGAACTATGAACGCTCTGCTCCTATTTGCTTCCCTTTAAATAAGAAGATGAAATAATGAAAATGAAATCTACAAGCTGAGAAGACATCAAGAAAGGCCTATATCAATGACAACAGCAGTTATACCCTGTCATGAGGTCCTTTTCCAAAGCAGGCACATTCAGGCTCATATCGTAAGACTTAAAACTATTACTTTGCATTTCAATCCTAAACTCCTAAGAGAAAAACAAAATGTGGGGAAAGCTTTACAACTGATGACAACCTCTCAACTGCTCACTTGTTCAGCTTACAGGGCAGATATACTCCCAATGTTCACACCATATTAAGCATTCTTTTAAAAGTATTCAAAGACCCTCATTGTTCTTATCCTAAAAGATTTAAGTAAAGAACCATATTCCTATAGTTCAAGAATGAATTCCAGTTTCAACATAGCTTTTTTTGAATCACTTAATATTTCCTTCAGTAAAATGGGAATCACAATTTAGGTGAAAGATGAAACACCAAGCATTTCAAGTACAAAAAGTTATACAATGCTTTTTGCAGGACATCTAAGCAACAGAAGGGTGAATGTCTCCCTTTATAGCACCCATCTACTAAATAAAATTATTTTTAATCAACTAAAACAAAGGTGCCTAAGGACCATCATTCATAGCAATCCAGACAGATAGAAAATGCTCTTACCTCTACGCAGTGTCTTAAGAAAAGCGTCAATCTGTTCCTGTCCAACCCCAAAAGCTCCCTTCTGCCCAAAAAGGAGATGGGAGAGGAGGAGGTGCAGGACCTCTATGGCAATATCTTGGAAGCCACCTTCTTGATTTCCACTGACGTCTGCGTCAATGTAAGAGCGCAGAAGATCTGGAAGTTTCTGTTTGACAAATTGGGCAGCTAAAAGGAGAAATCAACAATAAACAATTATTTCTGTTCTATTTTAAAAAAAGACAAACCCCAAGCCCCTAAGAATCCAATACTTCTCTATCTCTCAAAATCCCATCCTATATTTTTTTCTTGCCCCAACTTTAACAATGTCCCATCAGACCAGAACCAAGACTGAAAAAGAACTAATTCAATTTTAAAGGGCACCCCACTCTAAAGTAAAGCTACATTAAAATGCCCACAATCAGTCTGGGCCTGATCACTAATATTTTTTTAAAAATAAAAAAAATTCCCCACCCTTCACACAGACACAAATTTTGTAAGCTAAATTATGAAGAGGAAAGGGCAGGTTATTATGAAACTTGGTCACTATGTTGATTGTCAGTGCTTTAAATATTTTTCTTTGAGACACCTGGATAGCACAATGGAGAGAGGATTGGGTCCCGAGTCAGGTTGTGTGACCCTGGACAACTCACTCAATTTCCATTTACTCATCTGTAAGATAGGGATAACAATAGCAACTACCTTCCAGGATTATTGTGATGATCAAATGAAATAATAATAATTATAAAGCACTTAGCATGGTGCCTGGCAAACATTGAGCACTCTATGTATGTTAGGGACAGTTTACTGAAAGGTGGGGGTAAGTGATAACTGGGAATGACTGATATAAAAAACAAAAGACATCAATGAAACAATGTTCAAACTGTAATTAGAAGTCATGATTGTGGGTTTTTTTAAGTATACAAGCACCAAAATAAGTAATAGTCTATCAAGTTAAAAGAAAATTTCCAAAGTACCATGGCTCCAAGTAATTAGCAAGGACATGTAAAAATGTATTTATAAAATCTTCCCAGATTTTCCACAGCCTGTCTTCCTTTCAAAGTGCTGCTGCTAACAGCTAGGGTTATCATAAAGTGATCTGTGAAATAGGGTAACTAATTATTTCAGCATCCTATAGGCAACAAAGGTTACACAGGAAATAAAATACCTGATTACCTGGGCCTATGTAAGTTCCATTTCACTTTGAAAGAGTAGGAATAGAAGAACAAAAGGGCAATAATATCAAGGGAATTATTGGGAATGGGGGAAAAATACAAAGGATGATGGCCTACTAGTACTAGACTTAAAATTATTACAAAGCAGCAGTCATCAAAAACATTTGGTATCGGTGAATTAATGAAATCAATCAAATATACATAACACAATAATCAATGATTATAGTCATCTATTATTTGATGACTCCAAAACTCCAACTTCTAGGATAAGAATTCACTATTTCATAAAAGTTGTTGGGAAAAGTGAAAAATAACATGTCAGAAACTGAGCATAGATCTACATCTCAAATCCTGTACCAAAATAAGGTCAAAATGGGTACATGATTTAGGCATAAAGGGTGATACCATAAGCAAAGCAGGATTACAAGGGATAGTTTACCTATCAGATCTTTGGAGAAGGAAGGAATTTATAATCAAAGAAGAACTAGAGAACATTATGAAATACAAAATGGACCACTTTGATTACATTAAAGTTTTTGCAGAAAACAAAACCAACATTAAAGAGTAAAATTCTAAATTCACTACCATTTTGAAGCATACTCAACTTACCAAAACCTCGTAGATCTGAGCTGGAAGAATTCAAGAGAGCAAGACCAAAAATGACCTGAAGTAAGAAAATAAGATTAAAGTAAAAACCTTGATATTATCATTTCAACTTAACTCACTTTCACTGTCCAAAATCACCTACCTCTTGAACCTTGCTTAACTTGAGAACTTTACTCAGCTGGGCAAATAAGTGGGGTGAAGGCTTTAGACTCTGAAACCAATAAAATTGTAAGATATGAATCATCTTAGTAAGTTTTCTTGATCTGGCTATCAGTGAAGATAAGCAAAGCCATTCTACAGAGTCTGCCTACAACAAAACATACTAGAACCTATCACCCTTAATTTTCAATCAATAATATTTCTTCTGCAAAACTATGAGGAAGGTGGTAAATATGGCCCAGGATCACAAATTTTAAAAGTGTCAGAGCCCAGGTCTTCTGGCATTAAGTTTTAAAGCCAGTCAAATTCCTCTTCTCTTTACAAGGTGATTGTAGGGCATGATCCAAACTTGGTTGAAGTCTATTTTATCATATAAGGCACCTGTAAGAGAGAGGCATGATCACAATGCCAATATTTAACTACAATAAGCATGAAAGGTGAATGTGGAATGTGGAAATAAGAAAACTGGGTTTGAATCCCAGATCTTTTCAGTACATGTTTGACTTTGAAAATACCACTTACATTGTCCAGGAATAAAACTTTCAATCTACAAGATTAAAGGGTTGACCAGATGATCCCCCTAAGGTCTTTTTATGATCAAAATTCTAAAATGTTATACCACTTAGAGTTTAGGTAATATATATATATCTTTACTGAGATCTTTACCACCAAAATAATGAACTAGAAAATCTGAAAAAGGCAAAATGGCTCCTCTGAAAAACCTAACATCCAGTTTAAAGAAAATTATAAAGAATACAAACCTTCTGATAGTGCAATGGATTATCAATGGCATAGGACAGCGTCGAGATAAAATTTGGCTTTGTAATCAATGATGCACACTCCTGAATCAGAAACTGAGTCTTAAAAAAAAAAAAAAAAAAGAACATTTGGTATTTATTCAAACTGTTGAAGTTATTATTTAAATGTTCACATAAGCACTTGATCTTTTCACAATTTTTAAAAAATAAAGAGTACATAAATCTATTAGAATACTTTCCCCTTGTTCCTTAAACCAACTTTAGAAAAACAAACCTATAAAACAGCTAAATAAATGCAATGATCAATATTAGTCTTAAGCAGATGAGCAAACATTTCTTTTTAAATACAGAAATGAGAGACCTTTATAATTTAAATGCAGTATTTACAGCCAGTACAAATGCCACTAAGCCCATGTAGTGATACCTGCATTAAACAAAAAGCTTTTTGGAATAATACCAGTTCATTACCCATTATAAATAGATTAGAAAGCAAAAAGTCTCTGATTTCAAGGAGGTCCCTGTCCTCCACAAGAGGAGCTGCTACTTACAGACAGAGGGAGATGTAGGTAGAGAAGTGTCCTATCTCCCTTAAGATTATCCCACAGAATCAGTAAGTACCTACTCCACTTTCAGGTTAAAAAAGAAAACATGCTTTCCCTGAACTAGATTCAGGACAAGTTCTGTACCCAAAGCAGAATCACTGCCTATTCTTCAGCCACTAACACAGTACTGTCTTATAACTATGAACTAAAATTTATCAATCTCCTCCCAGCTATTAAAAAGGATTAAAATCAAATGATTTAATTGATTTGTTACTGAATATTTTCTAAATATTCAAAGTGAAATGGTTGGTTAACAGAAATAGACACAATTTAATTATATGCAAAAAGTACCTGATGAAAATCTTTGCCGCTACTTTTACCATCGCCACTGAAATCCACATGAGAAAATAGGCAGCGTAATAAATGCCTATCTGCCTCCGGGCCGTGTCGATTCACAATCTGAAAAAACCAATGAATATGTCTTCTTTCAGAACAGGAAAAGAAATATATATATATATATATATATATATATATATATCAAACAAATCTCAATCCACAATGAATACCCAATTATAGAAGAAGCTGAGATGCAGGGTATATTGACTTTATATATAATGAAATGTGTATTTAAATCATTAAGTCATCAGGGACAAAAGAGGAAAAAGCTAATTAGTACACAATCTTAAAATCATTCTAAATCAACAGGTATAGCACAATTACTCTTAATTTTAAGCCAGCAACATTTTACATGGATCATGTTTAAATAATATTATATTTTTTTCTAAATTTGTTAAATTAAACTTGTTTCTAACCCTATAAACTGTCCTAGCTTTTTAAACTTGTCTACTTCAAAAAGGGCAGCTAGGTGGTACAGTGGATAGAATTTTAGGCCTGGAATAGGAAGCCTTGAGTACAACACCAGCCTCAGATACTTATTAGCTGTGTGACCCTGGACAACTCAGTTAACTCCACTCATCTAGGTTTCCTGATTATAAAATGAGCTGGAGAAGGAAATGGCAAACCACTCCAATATGTATCTTTGCCAAAAAAAATCTCAAATGAATCACGAAGAGTCAGGCACAATTGAAAAGTGATCAACAACAAACTTCAAAAAAGAAGCTACTGGTCCAAATACAGTAGTTTTGAATGAATTAAAACGCATTGATCATTCACTATGTGCCAAGCACTAAGCTAAGCACTTGGGGATACAAAGAGAAAAAGTAAAATACCTCCCACTCAAGCAGCTCATACTCTAAATCAAAAGAGACCACACATAAAGTTTGACTTCAGGGCCCTAAGGGTTTGGTGGTAAGGCAAATGCCAAGGCTAAGATATCCAAAAGTTGTATTCATGAATCAGATGACTATGTGCCAAGGGTGTGAACATGATGGAAAGAGATATGGAAGATGGTAAAATCTTAAGAACATCAGATGATCCTCCAAAAAAGTTGATTGCTACCTCATCTCAGCAATTTTAGCAGTCAAATAGGTCTAACAGTCCTTGAACAGCTGCTTTTTGATTTTTTTTTTTTTTTTTGGGGGGGGGGGGTGGGAAGGGAGAAAGGGTTTGAGTAAAGGAATGGAAGGTAGAGAAAAGAGAAGGCAAAGGACAAAGGGTATCTCTAGTATCACTAGTATCTGGGCAGTTTAAAACATTGTTCCTAGAAGTTTTCAGCTTTTCTAATCCAAATTCAAGGGAATACATTAGAGTTTAATATTCAGAAAGCTCCCAAATCAACTAGTATCCAGAGTCAGGTTTGGAGAGAGCAAGAGACTTATCTATTCCAAGAACTTGGACTGGAAGGAGAGCAAAGTCAAGAGGAAAATACTTATTATCAACTAACAGCATGCCTGCATGCAGGCAAATTAGTTGTCATTCCCCCCACGCCACTTTGATAAGATTGCTAATGTTTACAGTATATTCATCCTAACATTAAATGACTGTCTCATTTTAGTCTTCCTCCCAAGAAATCTAAGCTAATATTCAATGACACATATCCAACATACAAGAAATATTTCTTGTTTCATATATTCATTGTCACAATTTGTCAATTAGAACCAAATTATAGTATTAAAAAACCTAGCAAATCTTTCATTCTAAAATCCCATTCTCCAAAGTCAACAAGACATTAAAAGAATGTTGAAATAAGTACACTTATTTTTGTCTTCAAAATCAAGGAAAATGATCTTGGTAACAGATCCCCTTCTAAAAACCAATTTATATTAATTACTCCTAAGCTTCAAATAAACACGCCTATATTTTATTATACAAAATGTGGTGCAGTAAAAAATTGAATTATATAGCTCTGTAAAATATGTGAGACAAAAATTAAAGTTCAACAAGTAAAGTCTGCACTACTCTATTAAGTTGTAAGGACCTGTAACAAATGTTCCTGGATCACTTCATTTTCTCAGAAAGATGAGACAGCTTCCTGAACTCAAACCTGGCCTTAAGACACTTCTAGATGTTGACCTTGGGCAAATCATTTTACCTTGTTTGCCTCAGTTTCCTCATCTGTAAAATGAGCTGGAGAGGGAAATTGCAAACTACTTCAGTATGTTTGCCAAGAAAACCTCAAATGGGATCGCAAAGAGAGGGCTAAAAAACTTGAAACACACACACACACACACACACACACACACACACACACACACACACACACGGTTCTTTCTACCTCTAAACCTACAATCCTGTCTTTTAAGTCCCACATGACACTTATTAGTGGTGTCTTAAGTCAGGCTCTTCATTTCTAAAAAGGGAAAATAACTGCACTACAATAATCTCAATGTGTTAATATGAGCATTTACACTTAGAATCAGGGTGAGTTTGTTAATCTCTTTGGTGATTAATATTTTGGTATAAGGGCAGCTAGATGACAGTGAATAGAGCACCAGCCCTGAAGTCAGGAGGACTTGAGTTCAAATAGGACCTCAGACACTTAACATTTACTAGCTGTGTAACTGGGCAAATTACTTAACCCTAATTGCCTCCCCAAAACTCCCCAAAACCACTTTGAGTATTGTCCAGAAGAGAAAATATAATCATTGATATCATATTTTCAAAGGAGATGTGCTACATTAAAAGTTGAAAAAGATCGTAAGAGTAAGAAAAACTTTTACTCTTAATTGTTCACCTATTAGCACCGGTAAGTGTACAGAAGTTCAGGCTAGACAAAGACAACCCTCACACAATCACAGATTTGAGAAATAACACAAAGATAGCAAAAATAAGTTTTTAAGAGTCATCCAGGACTAACTGATAAATCACGTAACTTAACCTCAGTCTCCTCTGCTGATTCTTCTTTTCCATTTCATACCACATGTGTACCCCAAAGGTCTATTGTGGGCTCCTTATATTTTCACTCTATAAGAGAACTCATTTGGTGATCTCATCGGTTCCTTCTCTAGGCAAGTGATTCCTATTTCTATATAACCTGTCTTAAGTCTTTCTCCCAGCTTAAACATCTCAAACTGAATACCTTGCTAGGCCTCTCAAATCTAGCATGTCCTAAACCTCCCAATTTATTTCTTGTTACTGTCAAGACTGCCACCATTTTCTCAGTCACCCAGATCATAAGCCTCAGTATCATATTCAACTTCTCACTCTCTGTCACTGTACAAACCCAATCTGTTGTCAAATCTTGTCATTTGTACCTTCACACTATATATGTATCCATTTGTATATATATACCCACACACAGTACACACACACACATATTTTTCCTTATCTCCATTCATATGCCCATAACTCAAATTCAGGCCCTCCTTATCTCTCACCTATACTATTGCCAAAGGCTTCTAATTGGGCCCTCTTTCTCAAGTCTCTTTCCATTCAAT
The DNA here is from genome assembly GCF_016432865.1 of Antechinus flavipes. Classification (NCBI taxonomy): domain Eukaryota; kingdom Metazoa; phylum Chordata; class Mammalia; order Dasyuromorphia; family Dasyuridae; genus Antechinus; species Antechinus flavipes. The sequence goes on from NC_067399.1 coordinate 41,109,201, forward strand.
TTATACTCATCCTGATGCCAAAGTAATTTTTCTGAAACTCAGAGGTGACTGCGTCATCCTCTGCCCAGTAAGGTCCAATGGTTCCCTATTCTCTCTCTTCAGGATCAAATATCATATTCTCTGTCACCTGGCTTCTTCCTTTCCTTGCAAGTTTTTAGGGCTCTACCTTAGAGCCCTGCACAGACTCAGAGGCTCGATGCCTCAACTTGCACTTCTTTACAACTCCATTTGCCTTTGTACCTGGCTAACCCTCCTTTCCTCCACCACTTCAGTCCCCCATCTTCCTAGAGGCTTTCCCAGTGCCCATCCCCTTCTACTTTCTTAAGATCCCCAGTACTCAGCATAGTGGCTGTGGCATAATTAGTACTTATTAAATGTTTGTTCACAACTTCTTCATTCATTATCCAAATACAATACAACTGGCTTATAAACAAGTTACATATATATAGCTATTCTTAACAAATGAATTTAGGCAATCAACACAAAGCTACAAAAGGTGAATTATAAGTCAATGATTAGAATCAATTCGATTACAAGTATTTCTATCATATTTCTAACAAATATTTTCTTATTGTGATAACTTAAAAACAATTGCTAGGGTGAATAAAAATGTAAAAACAATTATATCTTAAAAAAAGCAACATGAGGATTTGTTAAGACATGTTGAAGTTAACAAGATATCATCATGGAAAATAAAATTTAATTTCTAATGTTACTAAATGTGATAATATTTTCAAGTTAACTTTGATTAAGTTTTGAAAATGTTACAACAAATCATATACTATTTCTTGCTAATTTCCTGGCATTTCCAAGGTCAATTCTTAATATTAAGCTGAAATATTTGGATATCTATTTCATGGTAGGTAGACAACTGGTTTCCCCACCAGGAAGAACTCTTCAAACAGACACTCTCTTGTGGTATGCTGGATAAGTCATTTAAACTCAGTACTCTAGGTCAGTGGTGTCAAACTCAAATGAAAACAAGATCATTTAATTTATAACTGAGATACCTACGGACAAATTATTAACTTGGAAAATCTTATATTTAATATTTTATAGTATTTTTATTTTGCCAAATATTTCTCCCTAATTAATATTCATCAATTTATAATGTTGCAGAGGATTACTAAATCTGGGCAATACTTTATATTAATAATATAGCAGGTCCAATCCCTAAATACAATTAGCAGTTCTGCCCTAACCTGAAAATTACCATCCAATAAGTGCTTATCAAAGAATTTTGAAAATCTTAGAAGTAAACTGGTCAAAGTCCCTTAAATACTTTGATTCATCTGAGATTATGGGGTGATAATTCAATTTATTAAAAAAGTACTTATGAAATGAACTGATGCAACCATTCTGAAGCTATGCCAAAGGGCTATAAAACTCTGCATACTTAAACTCACCATTGTATCTCTTGTAGGTGTATCCTAAAGGGGAAAAAAAAAAAAAAAAAAAAGGACCTAGTTGTAACCAAATATTTATGACAGCTCTTTTTGTGATGACAAAAGAACTGGAAATCAACTGGGGAAAGGGCTGAAAAAGTTGTGGTATATGACTGTGATAGAATATTATTGTACTGTAACAGGATCCTTTCAGAAAAATCTAGGAAGACTTGCATGAATTGATGAAAAGTGAAGTGATTAAAACCAGGATATAATTGTACACACTTACAGCAATATAGTATGATGAACTGTGAATGACTGATTTAGTTATTCTCAGTAATACAATGATCTAAGACAATTCCAAAGATCTCATAATGAAAAATGCCTCCAGAGAAAGAACTGATAGAATCTGAATGCAAAAATACTTTTCATTTTGTTTTTTCAATTTTTTTTTTGAGAGGGGTGTTTTCTTTCACAACATGACTAATATGGAAATGTGTTTTGCATGACTGCACATGTATAACAAATTGCTTGCCATCTCAAGGAGGAGGGAGGGAAGGAGAATATGGAACTCAAAATTTTAAAAATCATTTTTACATGTGAAGGGAGAAAGAGATATTTAAACCAACTATTTGACTTAATCAGTTTTTACATATAGTTACAAAAAATGAATGTTTAAAAAAAAAATAGATTGGTTCATTCTAAAATTAGAAATCAAATGCAAACTTTAGGTACTTCCTAGTCTCTGAATAGTAATAGCATTAAATATATGGAATTTTTACTGCAAAACTGGGGGTGGTTTTTAGCACACTTCAATGACTAGATTCCCAAATGGGAACCTCTCCAATTGGAGGGGAAATGTTGCAACGTGATCTAATAACAGGTTATAAAATGGTTAGGTAAAGTTACCCAAGACAGAGGCAACTAAAAGGCACAGTAGATAGAGCACTGGCCTAGAGTCAGGAAGACCAGAGTTCAAATTCAACCTCAGACATTTGACACCAGCTATGTGACCCTGAGCAAGTCACTTAACCCAACTGAGGAGGAAGAGGAGGAGGCGGAAGAGAAGGAAGTTTTATCCAAGAGACAGAACAAAGCATGCTTCATGGCCATAGAAACTTAACTTGTTTAAACACCAATAAAACTTTGTAAGTTATATAATTAAGGTTAACCTTAGGAAAATGGACTTGTCAAAATATGCTAAATCTCAAATATGCTAAAAGTAGTTTTATGATAAAAAATTAGAGCATGTGTCAAAAATTTATTCAACTCAATGCCAAACACAAAATGCCTGTTTTAGATGAAGAGGACCTTCATTATTAACTTCATGCAAGACACTTGACCTTTTCTGAGCCTATTTCCTTCTCTGTATAAGAAAAGCTTAACCAGACCTCTAAGATTCCTTTCCACTTCCTTTCTCAATCAAAGGGTTACAGATTTACAATTAGAAAGAGTGCAGAAATTCCCTCATTTTTCAGATGAGGAAATTGGGACTTAAAAGGTCTCTTACTCAAGGGCATACAATTAATGAGCATCAGAGATGGGATTTGGATCCAGATCTATTGTCCACATACAGTCAATGCTCTTCTTCCTATACTAAGCTTCCTCTGCAATCTGTGGCAATCATGAGCAAAGAAACACACACACACACACACACACACACACACACACACACCAGACTTTTAAAGTCTCAATTCCAGAGCTACAAAAGGAAGCGTCTGAACATCCCTTTCTAACTCCAGCTCCATTATCCTACCATGTTCCAGGTTATACCACACTGGCATAGCCTTTGCAAACCTATGGTCACTTCTAAAACATCTGGGAAAGATTTATTTCAATAAAGTCCTTCAGTAAATCCATGAATTATTATCATCGCATATAAAATGAACTAAAGTTTCTCACATTTTAGTATATTCTTCACCACAAGCAAGTAATATAGGCAACATTAGAATATGGATACATTGTTCTACTAATAGGCTTTCACTTTACCTATAGTAATATAAAGCATTCCATATCAACTTTCATTTCCCTACAAGTTGGAAATTTGACTTTTAACTGCTATAAGTGCAATGTTCAACATGATATATACTTCCAAGTCTTCCACCAACCCTAGATATATACCAAGTAAAATAATCTGATTAAGAAGTTGCAGTAAAAAAAAACACCAGTCTTAATAGAAAAATAACAATCTCATTCATCCTTAACTCCCTTTCTTCCTACCATCCTCAAGGACACCAGAATCTATTATACATTTTAGAATGTCATGTATAAGCTACAAGTTTATGCGTAAAGTTAGCCAACAGACAACATACCACAAAGCTCTTTCAGATTTACTTTCTAAATAAGTGCCAAAAATTATACACAGATCTTTACTGGACAATTATCTGACAATAAAGTTAGTTGTTATCTCTTTTTATGCTCTCACCACAAGATGACATGTAAAATGTCATTTTGGGATTATTGTAACCCATTTCAAGGCAAGAAAAATCAAGAATGACAGACACTTTCTTTTTTATTGAATGAATAGGTGAATGAATGAAAGAAACAATTATTAAATGATTATTATGTGCCAAGCTCTATACTAAATACTGACAATAACTTAACCCCAAGGAGCTTACATTCTAACAGTGGAAAAGAACACATACAGAGGAAGTAGGGACCAGGAGATGGTGTTTTGTTAATTAATAAATATTTAATAATCACTCGCTATGTGCCAGATATCATGCTAAGTGTTGGGGATGCAAAGAAAGGCAGAAAGTGCCTATTGTCAAGTTCACAATCTAATGAGGGAAATAACACAAAAACAACTATTTGCAAACAAGCTATAAACAGGATAAATTAGAGATAATCAAGAATGGGAAGGCACTAGCATGAAAGGAGATTAACAAAAATTCCTCAAAAAAGTTGGATTTTTAGAAGCTAAGAAATAGAGAATTTCAGTCATGGAAGATGACCAGTGAAAACGTCCATTAGTTAGGAGATGAGTATGCTGCTCAAATAATAGCAAGGAGCCCAGTATCACTAGATTGTAGAATATGTGGGTGTTGAGAAGTAAAAGGGAGAAGAGAAACAAAGGGTTTTGAATGCCAAGTTATATTATATTTGATCCTGGGGAAATGGAGAGCCAGTCACTGGAGTTCAAAAGTTCTGACATGATCAAATCTGCACATCAGGAATATCACTGATTGCTGAGTACAGGATGAACTGGTGTGGAGAAACCTACCAGCAACTACTATAATAATCTAACTGTGAGGTGAACAAGGCCTGACCCAAAATGGGGGTACTATCAGAGGAGAGAAAGGACATGCAAGAGAGATGCTGGCAACCCTTTTTTGTGGTGTTAAGGAACTGGCAATAAAGTGGATGCCCATCAATTGAGGAATAGCTGAATAAGTTATGGTGTATGAATATAAGGGATTATTATTGTTTTATAAGAAATGACGAGCAGCAAAAAGTTATCAAACTATGCAATTTGATGCAGCAGTGTTTCTACTAGCTTATGTACCAAAGAGATCTTAAAATAGGGAAAGGGACCCATATGTGCAAAAATGTTTGTGGCAGCCCTTTTTGTAGAGGCAAGAAACTGGAAACTGAGTGGATGCCCATCAATTGGAGACTGGCTGAATAAATTATGGTATATGAATGTTATGGAATATTATTGTTCTGTAAGAAATGACCAGCGGGATGATTTCAGAGAGACTAGGAGAGACTTACATGAACTGATGCTGAGTGAAATGAACAGAAGCAGGAGCTCATTGTACACAGCAATAATAGATTATACGATAATCAATTCTGATGGATGTGGCTCTTTTCAACAATGAGATGACTCAGAAATTGTGGTATATGAACGTTATGGAATATTATTGTCCTGTAAGGAATGACCAGCAGGATGAATACAGAGAGGACTGGCGAGACTTACATGAACTGATGCTAAGTGAAATGAGCAGAACCAGGAGATCATTATATACCTCAACAATGATACTGTTTGAGGATGTATTCTGATGGAAGTGGATCTCTTCGATAAAGAGAGCTAATTCAGTTTCAATTGATCAAAGATGGGCAGAAGCAGCTACACCCAAAGAAAGAACACTGGGAGATGAATATAAACTGCTTGCATTTTTGTTTCTCTTCCCGGATTATTTATACCTTCTGAATTCAATTCTCCCTGTGCAACAAGAAAACTGTTCGGTTCTGCACACGTATATTGTATCCAGGATATACTGTAACCTATTCAACATGTAAAGGACTGCTTGCCATCTGGGGGAGGGGGTGGAGGGAGGGAGGGGAAAAATTGGAACAGAAGTGAATGCAAGGGATAATGTTGTAAAAAATTACCCTGGCATGAGTTTTATCAATAAAAAGTTATTAAAAAAAAAAATGAGATGACTCAGGCCAGTTCCAATTGTTCAATGATGGGGAAATTGGAACAAGGTTATGCAAGGGCTAATGTTGAAGAATTGTCCACACATATGCTTTAAAAAATAAAAAGCTTTAATGAAAAAAAGAAAAAAATATTGAGCAGGCTGATTTCAGAAAGGCCTGAAGAGACTTACATAAACTGATGGTGAGTGAAATGAGCAGAACAGAAGATTATTGTACACAGCAACAAGAAGATTATGTGATGATTGACTGTGATGGATTTAGTTCTTCTAAATAATGAGATTGATTCAAGGCAATTCCAATAGATTTGGGATTGAAAGTGCAATCCACATCCAGAGAGAGATGTGGAGATTGAATGTCAATCAAAGCATAGTATTTTCACTTGTAGCTTTTCTTTCTTGTTTTTTATTTCTCTTTGATTCTGATTTTTCTTGCACAACATGACAAATTAGGAAATATATTTAAAAGAATTGCAGAGGCATGATTTCAAAAAGGCATAGAGAGAGTTGCATGAATTGATTCTAAAGTAAAGTGAGTAGAACCAAGAGAACATTGTACACAGCAACAAGATTATGCAATTATCAATTCTGATGGATTTGGCTTTTTTCAACAATGAGGCCAACTGCAATGGTCTTGTGATAAAAAAAAAAAAAAAAAAAAAAAAAAAAAAAGCCGGAGAGGGGACTGTAAGGACATAGTATTTTTACTTTTTATATTATTTGCTTGCTTTTTGCTTTCTTTTTCTTTCCCTTTTTGATCTGATTTTTCTTGTGCAACGTAGTAATTATGAAAGTATGTATAGAAGAACTACACATGTTTAATACATATTGGATTACTTGCTGTTAAGGGGAGGAGAAGGGGAAAGGAGAGAGAAAAAGATTTTGCAAGGGTGAACGCTGAAAACTATCTTTGCATGTATTTGAAAAAAATAAAACTATTATTAAAAAAATTTTTTAAAGTTATATTTGGCTGAATATGGGAATAGAGACAAGAGGAGAGCGAAGGATAACACAGGTTGTAAGCCTAGATGACTGGAAGGATGGTGATTTTCAACAGTCTGAGGAAGATAGGAAAAAGGAATAGTTTTCAAGAAAAGCTAATAAACTCAATTCTGGACAACTAAGTCAGAGGGAATTATGTCTTGTTCTGCCTAGTGTTTGTCTGTCTCCCTTTCTTGGTTCTTTTTGAAATAAAATACCCTTTTAAAGCTAACAAAGCACTTTTCTCCAAACAATCCTGCTAGATTGAGTAGAATTGATCTATTTTATGAATGAGGAAAACAGACTAGAGAGATTAAAAAATATTGACAGCATGATCCACACCATTTATTTTCTGTGCAATGACTGGCTTCAGAGATATCTAGCAGTAGTTTGGGAAGAGCTGCTCTACCAAAAACAGACAAAAAGTCACAATAACTGTCATCAAGCCATGTACTTCAACTTTCATTGACAGCCATCCTACCTCCACACTTTCGAATACACTCAATGACTCTTCCCAGCTCTGAGAAGATGGTAGGATAAGACACTCAATAACATTAAAAACTGAGACTAAAACAAATCAAAAGAACACAGAATTACAAAGCCTAGGAAAGTTAGAAGCACTAAAACTCAAAACAAATAAGAGACTTTAAGAAGGAAGCTAAGGACAATGAACAAGTTTTAAAACCTGTCTTGCTCAGAGCAAACAGGGTAATTAAAATAGATGAGAGTAAAAGCACAAGTGCTTAAATATTCAACCCTTACTCTGGTCTGGGAAGAATCCAACAAAAATGGCTCATCAGCAAATAACCTTCAAGACCATCTCACTATATTTAAGAGAGCATCCAACTGACATTAATGAATTCACACTATGAAGCCCTGATTACAGTATCCAGGGAATGCACATGACCATTGGGTCCTTGTCAATGACCTCCAAGAGACCACACATAATTAGGAACATGTCACAAGATTAGGGAAATATGAACTAGACTGGTAACCATGACTTGAATCCATGACAAAATTCTAGCACATAAAAAAGGGATAGTTAGTGAACATCTACAAAAGGAAGAAAAGATTGCAGAATCAAGAAAAGATTATACCAAATTAACTTCATCTCCTTTTTTGATAAGTTACCTGACTGATAAATTAAAGGAACCATGTAGGTAAAAGACTATAATAGATTTAGAATTGGAAGGAAGCTCAAAGAGGTCATTTAGTTCAACACCCTCATTTTGCAAATAAGGAAACTGAGCTACAAAAAGATAAAGGCTCAATGTCACAACCAGTAGTCGGGAAAACTAGTACATGAACTCTTGCCATCTTTCTATTATAACATGCTGAACTGCTTAGATTCTAGCAAAGTATTTGACAAAGTCTCTCATCCATTCTTCAGGACTAGTAATAAAAGTAGATAACAATACTTGTTTATGATTATTAAATAATAGGTCAGTATCAACTTGAATAAAAGCTTCTCAAAATCACAGAGGGCACTAGAAGGGATGATTCACTTCTATAATTCAATGTTTTTTGCCAAAGGCACTTTTCTTATAATTATGTGAGGTAAGAAATACATCAAATATTAATAACCTTTTATAAGCTCTGCAATTAAATAACTTGTTCGTGATCACATAAACATTCTAATAAATAACAAGTATAGGATTTGAATCTAGATCCTCTCACTACAAAACTAGTATTCTATCCCCTGTATAATGTGCAATGACAGAAATAGGAAAATTTATGCTAGAATTAAAATACTGGCCTGAATAAAATTTAACAGAAATAAACAAACCCTTACATTCACACCAAATAAATGCTAGATATCAGCTCATCTGAAAAACACCTATGGAGCAGCTCAAAATGAACCAACTGTGTAATACAGTAGCCAAAAATCCCAAATACTGTCTTCATCTACATGGAGAGACCCATAAGATACAAAATTAAGAAGAGCCATATCTCACTAGTCAGACTACATGTTAAGAAGGCTGTCATTAAACCAGAGATATTGAGAAGAAGCTCTCCAAAAATGGTAAAGTACCTTGTGATCATACACAAATTATCAAGATCTACTGAAAGGACTGTGAATATTGAGGAAGACTCCCGAGAGATGTGAAAGCAATTGTGAAGTACTTCAAGAACAAGGATTATAACTCTGTCATCCAAAAACAGAAGGACCACCAAGGGATAGGGGTTCTCTTTCCTTGAAAGTCTTCAAGCAGAGATTAGATGATCACTTGGCTATGGTACAGTGGGAATTCTTTTCATATACATGGGCTAAGCTAGTGCTAGTATGTTTGGCCAGACAGCTAAATCAGGAACAATAAATGAATTGTAAAGAGGTAGATTTAGGTTTGTTTAAAAAAAAATTCCTAACAATTAGAATAGTTCCCAAAACAAGAGCTGCATGCAGACATGAACACACAGAGTTTTGCAGCAAAGGTTAAATATCACTCATCTGCTAAGATGTAAAGACAATGCTTATTCAAGTACAAGTTGGACTAAATGATCCTCCCAGCTTTGCAATATTATGATTCTATGGATCTGAGCTCATGCCCTAAGTATATTTCAACAGGCTCTAAAGGTATCACTATATTATAGGACAGTTTAATTATAGATACATATCATGAAAACTCCAAATCATGTAACCCAAAAGATGAAGAAAAATATACAATAAACATTTAAATTAAGAAAGATTTCCAATAAAAGTATTTTGGCACTCAAAGAATGCTTCATTTGTCACTTACATGGAACAACCTCATCTCCTAATACCAGATTTACACAGGATCAAGAAAATATAGCTATAATCTGCTCAACTACCACAACAAAAATTTATCTGCAAATAGAACACGTTAAAAACTTTCATTAGCAGAACCATGAAAGCATGATTCAGAAAAAATGCCACCAATCAAAATGAACTCTTAAAGCTAGCCAGATTATCAAAATTTGCAACTCACTTCACCTTTATCTGCTACATTAATAAGGTTTAAAAAACAGGATGTTCATGCAAATACCCTTAAGTGTAATTTATCCTGTGATTAAATGCAGTTCTAATTTTGTATTACATACAGTTATAGGTGACTAATACTAATTCTAAGAACTAACATGGGGCAGCTAGATGACACAATAGATAAAGCACTGGCCCTGAAATCAGGAGGACCCGAGTTCAAATCCGATCTCAAACAATACTTCCTAGCTGTGTGACCCTGGGCAAGTCACTTAACCCCAATTGCCTCAGGAAACAACAAAAGAACTTTTAGCTAGAAACAACTCATCATATACTACCAAAGAACAAAATAATTCTGGCAGCCAAAATAACCATTCAACTTCAAAAGTTCTTATACTTTTATCTATTAATAATTATATAACAATATAAAATATAAACTGTCATTTCAGGATTTTTAAGTGAAGAATAAGGCATGTTCAAAAGTCTTTAATTAGAATACAAGTTTTAGAAGATATGGAGAGAACACCCCTAAAACAATTTATGATTTAACAAATACTAACAAATACCAATAAACTAGTATTAAAATTACAAAGCTGTTCATCAAAACCAAAAGGAGATTCCATCAGTGAATTCTCAGACAATCTGAATTATAAGCAAACTAGGAAAAAAAGTTAGCAGTGCTACCCTAAAATACATAAGAACATTAAGGTAAGCAGATCCAAATTGCTTTTCAGCTTTTCCCTCATTTATCAAATAGAATACTCTCTTGCAGATTTACTCACATGCTGTATTTCCTGCTGGCTGGCTCGGTAGTTTTTCTTGGTTAAATTGTCCACCAGGTAGCTGATTTGAGACAAGGCCAGCGAGAGCGAGTCAAGATTCATTGCTGGTTGGGGCGGAAGCAGGCGGCCGAGCCCGGCGCAAAATCACCATTATTCCCCTTTAGTCACCTCAGAGACAGGTTAATTCTTTCTTGTAATTAGCCTATATCTGATTTCTGTAGAATTTTTTCAGTTCTTCTTTACCAAGGATCTTATTCTGTTCTGAAACATGGCACCTGAAAGAGATTCAAAATTCCAAATGATATTAATTTTTTAGAAATAAAAGCCCATAAAAAATTTTTTTGAAAGAAATTGAAGAGTATCCTTTACTTCTAAGACCATTCTTTCAAAAGTAAGCTACCAAGCTCTTTTCTCCAGCCCCATTCCCAGTTCTAGTATAGGGCTCAAATTGCCATTCCCAAACTGCTCCTCCTTAAGAATATGTCAATCTACTACCATGTGATTCCACTCACCATCCCTTTCACCTCTACAGCACTTTCATTTATCAGTGGAATCACACTCTTAAAATTTAAGTTCTGTAAGTATAAGAAATTATTTTCCTTTATATTAGTTTCCTAATATAAATATAAATATAAAGTTCACATGTACTGTGTTTGGCACTTAAATGCTATTTAAATCCATACATATAGATAAAAGATACAAAGATGGGTCAGGTACAAGGAAAGAAAATAGAAATGAGTTATCTTTTCTTTTCAAATCTTGACAAAGAAGATTCACTATTAAAATTTCTACAGAATGATAGTCTGGTTTTACTAGCATTAAGTGCTTTGGACTTGATGAGACATAAGCACTATGAAATACTATAAAATAGTGGTAATAACTCCAATGTTCTATCCTACCACTATCCTATCTTATCACTCATCAAGATTATTGTTTTTCATTATGTTAACATGTTAACTCATTATTGTTAAAATTCACAGATAAGAGAAAAATATTCCAATTTGTCAGGGATTAAAAAAATACATATATGTTACACACATATATAATACATATATAGAGACCCATTTATGCCTTCTTCTTAGTCCAATTAATTAATTCAAACTTGTAAAATTAATACTTGCAAAACTAAAGAATACAATTTAATTAACTTTACTACCCAGAAAGTCAGATAGTTCTGATAGTAGTTTCATTTAAAGCTGTACATAGGACAGTAAAATACCTATTTGAAAAGCAAGGTAGGACCATTCGAATCACATTCCTTCTAATTGTGTAGAAGCTATTCAGTAGGACAGAGCAAAACAGCTAAAATGAAAGGAAGCTTATCAGTTTACTTCCAGACACCTAACACAAACCCAAACTGCAGTATACACTACAAGAATTCACTAGCCCCTCATTCCCGCTGCTCCCTCAGTATGGGACATGTTTTTATTTTTGTTTTGCATGCTACTTTGCACAATTAGCTCAAAGACAAAAATGATAGAATCCATTTTCAATGACTTTGATGGGGACAGGCACATCCAATGTCGACTCAGAAGTGCAATGAAGCAGAGCAGAGAACTTAAGCTTTAGACCTAGGTCTGTCACTATCAGTTTCACCTTGGACAAGTCACTTAAACACTGAACAAGGCCTCAGTTTCCTTAATTGCAAGATGAGGAGTTGGAAGTAGAAGATTACTAAAAAAAAAAAAAAAAAAAAAAAAAAATTCCTTCAAACTAATTCTAAAGAATTTCCAAGCTTCATAATAGAAGCCTATTGCTGGATTAGAAAGAGTACATTGTTCAGAGGACACAAAGCAAATGTTTGTTTACACAGAGTAAAGGGTGGAAAAGGGGGGAGATGTGTACAAGGATAAATGAGGGGCAGTGTACAAAGCCCTGCTAGCCCTTGTCTCTTGGGGGATAAGTGCTCCTGCTGTGTTTCTATTTATCTCTTCATCAGAATGCAATAAGATATCCTAATATAAAAATATCGATATTATAAGTTAGCGATGCCAACATAAGCTGTGCACAGAAATTTGTTTTAGTTCTACTGAAAAACTTCCAAGACATCAATCTCTAGAAACATTATATAGGGTGGTTAAATTCCCAGAGCAGTTCACAAAAGTCTAGATAGCACTGTACCAGTAAAATTTAACTACTGTGTAGTTCAATGTTTCTATGGGAAATTTTTTCTGGACCTTCATATCCAATTATTTAAAATGAGAAGAGAAAATATATTTTAAATTCCCAAATTCACAAGGCTATGAACAGACAGCCAATGTGCATGGTAGCCTGCTTTGTAATTGACCCATCTACATGAAGTTAGGCTCATGGCAGCAATTCAGAGTCATCCACTTATGTTTTAGAGTCTTAGCTATCTAGAAGATCTATTTTTTGGAGCAGAGATCCCATGAAATTTCAATACCTTAAATTCCAAACCACTTCAAATCAAAGACTATGATAGGTCAAATCAAAGAGTATGATAGGTCAAAGAACCTGGTCAAGATTCCTGTAATAATATCCAACATTATTAAAATCAGATTTCTCCCAGCCAAACAAGTACACCTTGCCATCTCCTACAAATTAAAATGGTCTTAACCCACTTCTCAATTCCCCTACAAAACAATTTACAGTATCAGCAAATTGCTTTGATAGTTTATCTACTAATAAAAAGTATTTTTATGAAAGATTTTTTAAATCACTAGTTCAAGATTTTGAACAAAATGTCATTTTCTTAAGACATCTACTATATAGGTATTACAATTATCATATAAAGGAGTATTATATCAAAAGAAACTCAATATTTGAAACTTATTAGATAGATTTTCTCCTTCAATATAATTCACTGACGCCAAAACACAGACTTTTAAGATGGGAAGAGGAAATAGACTCCTTTTATTAAGGTAGACTCATTCTAATTTTTGCAGCTCAATTGTATACAAGGTACTAAGGTGTATACCCTATCTTCAGGGAGCTCATAACCTAGTGATAAATATAAGCCACATCCACAAGTAATATATAGAATACAGTGTATGACAGTCATAAAAGTGCTAGCTCAAGGGAGTAGAATAGAATAAAAAGGAAGGATTTAGATTATGCTTTGGTGGTGTTCAGTCATGCCCAACTCTTTGTGACACCACTTGGGCTTTTCTTGGTGAGATCCTGGAGTGGTTTGTCATTTCCTTCACCAGCTCATTTTACAGATAAGGAACTAAGACAAATAAAGTTAAAAGTGACTTGCCCAGGGACTACTTTTTCAATATTATTCAATTTAATTTAAAAAAACTTATATTACGTATCTACAGCATATTCAAAGGCACTATACTAAGGAAAATGCAAAGTTTCTATAAGACAATCCCTACACTAAATGAAACAGTCTAAAAGAATGATATATACAACCATAATTTATAAATGCATTAAGAGTTGCTTCAGAATAACATGGACCTTAACTGAACTTTTTACTTGTTAAGCAAAAGGAAACCACTGAAGAGATTTCAGCAGAATAAATGGAAATTAATTTGGAAGATTGGTATGAGGAATAAATTAGATGGGAAAAGGCAGGAAGATCTGTCAAAAACTTTGCTATTGTTGCTATTTGTTTTCATTCTAAAAAAGGACCATGACAGAGAGGTGACGCCATGACATGCAGGGCACTAGATTAAAGTAAGGAAGGGCTGTGCAAAATCACCTGCCTCACTCTTCCTCCACAGTCAACTGGGTTCAGTGACCAGACAGAGATCAAGCCGCCTGCAGATGGCCCTGGAGGCTGTGGGAGGCCTTGGCCTTATAAGCTAAGGTCTTTAAGTTGTAAGTGGGCTCAGGCTTAATTGAGGAAACTAAGGAGAAGGGAGAGTTGTGTTGCCCAACTGTCCAGTTCTAGTTGGTTTCTGAGTGGAACAACTCCAACTCCTACTCACAGAAGTTAGTTATCCTTTGTTCTCAAAGAGAACCATGACATTCCAAGTGAACTGAATTCAAATGTGCAAAGTCACCAGCCTTACTTACTTTCTCCTCCAAAGCCAACTGGGTCTAGTGGCAAGATATAGGTCAGAATTGGAAATGGCACCTCATTAGAATCCTAGTTCAATAAAGAAAGGTACAGGTAAAGTGGGAAAAAGGAAAAATATGAATAATAGGGAGAACAGAATGAAAAGAAATAGGGCCCAGGCTGATTATGAGAAGGATCACACCAAAGTTTTAAATTGAAAAACAAACAACAACAACAACAACAACAACAACAAAAAAGAGTGAACAATGTTGTAAGGAATAGAAATAGTGAGATTAACAGTATGAATAGTTTGGCAAATTTGATAGGACCATTGTATACTCAAGTATCTATATTATACAGACAGTTGAATATATCTATCTGGAGCTCAGAAAAGAGACTAAACAGAAAATAAAAATTTGCAATCAACTGGATACAAATGAAAAATAAGCTAATAATGGGAGCTACTGACATGGTCAAAAGAAAAAATGTAGAAGAGAAGCTCAAAGGAATTAAAAAGCTTAAAGAAAATGGGAACTGATAGAGAGATGGAAGGAAAACCAATAGGATAATGTCTCTAAAGCCAGGAGAGAAGAGGAGACTGTTCAGAAGAGGATTATCATATTATCAAAAGTCATAGGGAAATCAGGAAGAAATTTGAAGACATTTATTACATTTAGGGATTAGGAAACCACTGGTAATATTTGAGATATGTGTTTCAGCTTAGGAAGGGCATGATACTCAATTCAAACAGGCAGAGTGTTTTTTGAGAAACTTTACCCATTTTTAAAAAATATTCCCTTACTTAGCCACCCAAACAGTACAGTCACAAAACAATAAGTAACCCTTTTAAAACACTGACTTATCATTCAACTCGGACATTATGGTTTAAGAACTGATTTGATACAGGATCATCTCAAAATGTGTTTCCAACAAGAACATCAAAGCCAATGAATCCTATTTGCACAAATTAAATTTTCATCATGCCAGATTAAAATACACCAGTGAAATGCTCAGCATGCTTTAATAGACTACATGTTTTATTAAAGGGACAGCTACAAATTGCATTTTAGGATTGACTTCCCAACTTCCACCTGTATGGATTCAACAAAAGAATGGCTAAAACCTCTGTGCAACTAGATGGCACAATGGATAGAGCTTGACTCCAGGCCCCATTTTCTAACCACTGTACCACCTACCTTGTCAGAAAACCCTTAGTTTAAATCTGGCCTCAGACACTTATTAGCTGTATAACCTTAGTTAAGTCAGCCTGCTTACCTCCGTTTCCTCATCTGTCAAATGAGCTAGAGAAAGAAACAGCCATCCCTTCTAGTATCTCTACCAAGAAAAGCCTCAGAAGGGTCACAAAGAATCAGACATGACCAAAATGATTGACCAAACCTATTTCTTTAATCAGAAGAAACAATTACATTGTTAGGTAAAGAGCAGTATTTAGTTCCATGTGTCATAAAGTTGATGAAGCTGTCATTGTTAACCTTTAACCTTAGGGACTACACAGATCTCTAGTTCCTTCAAACAATTAAAGTAGGTTGTGTTTGTTTTCCTGGTTAGGCCAAAATCTAGACTCTTTTCTTATCCCACTCTTCACATACACTTTTAGCCCAAATGTCCCTGCTGTTTTCTGATTTTCCCTCACAAGTTTTATTTACAACTCACTAGGGCACATAGAATTCAGAAAGTTCTGACTCTCATGAATCACATGTGCTAATAAGAAATTTACTCAGCCAGAGAAATTGATCTCTCTCCTTCATTCTCTCATTTTTGGAGGAAGATCCAGGATAAAATCCTTTAAGTGTGGCCATAAAATCATAGCTTTCAAGTTGGTAAAGACCTTAAAGGTTATTAAATACAATCCTCCATTTTATTAAGAAAACCAAAGCACAACAAGGTGGTCTTGCCCAGGATCAATGACAAATTTTTCACCTTTGGCAAATCGATTCTCATTATCTTTCCAACTCCCAAACACCTTCTCTAAATTTTCTTGCCTCATTCAGTGGCTAATAGGCTACTCTCCTTACAACTCAAAAGAAAAATTTTGGTCTGATATCTGTCCTCTCTACAAGTGCCAAGAACAATCTTGAAGTGTGCAAGTAACCCACTCCCATCTACCCTTACTCCATAAACTCCAGACTCTCCCTTTTCCCTCTTGATATTCAGAGACACTTCACATTAGTTTAAAAGGCCTCTCTTCATCTTGGCCATTTCTCTCTTCTTTACACTTAACTTTTCATCCTGTCTTGAGGCATCTGCACCTGCTACAATGTTCTTGTCTCCATCACTACCATGAGTTCAGCTGTCTCACTACTTCCCCTCAAGTACTGACTCCTTCAAATATCATTTACTGATTCCTCTAGCTGTTAGGGACTCCCTCCCCAATCACTTTGTATTTATTTTGTATTCATCTTGTATTTCTTCAACTACCAAACAGCATTAGCATTCTGAATAGAATGGAATCTCCTTGAAAGCAAGGCCCAGTTCACTTCTGAATTTGTATTCCCTGTTCCTAAAAATGATTTCTATGGGGCAGGGGCTTAAAGTCTGTTAACTGATTAATTCTTTTTCATACAACATATTCTTCAATTTTTCTCTTTGTAAGTCCATTCATTCCCACAGTCACTATTGAAGTCCTGGGTTTCACTATGAAACAAAGCATCAATAAATATTTTCTAAACACCTTTCTGCCAAGCACTAAGCTAGGTGCTGTTTATGCAAATTCAAAAATGAAAATAGCCAATTGGTGATATATGCATTCAGAAAAGTTATATACAAATAAATATAAAGTGATTGGGGGGAGGGGAAGACTATTAAAACTAGGGTGATATTTTAGTTAAGCTTTACAAGGAGCTACAAGTGGAGATAAGGAAAATATTCTAGGCATGGGGACAGACAGTGCCAAGAAGAGAGGGTATACACACACACACACACACACACACACACACACACACACACACACACACACACGGACTACCAAGCAAACTAGCTTGTCAGGAGCAGAGACAGACAGAATGAGACATGAGATTGGTGGGGCAGGAAGAGGTTAGAGCCAGCTTATGAAGAGCTTTAAACACCAGAAGTGTTATTTTATCCTAGAACAAACAGGGCACTATAGAAGCTTCTTGAAGAGTTAAGTGACATGATCAGACCTGTACTTTAGAAGAGGGCTTCTTAAATTTTTTCCACTCACCACCTCTTTTCACCAGAGAAATTTTTATGTGACCCCAGGTATATAAAATAGGCACACAAATAAAATATTTACTGATAATAAATCATAATTTTTCAACTTCCATATTCAATCAAGAGACATCATATGAGGCATGATATGGGGTTTTCAACCCACAACTTAATAAGCTGAGCTTCAGAATAACAACATGGTAGTTAAATGGAATCTGAGAAAGACTGGATGCTAGAAGATTAATTAGCAAGATAAGAATATAGACTATGGTGATTATGCTACAAGAAAAGAGAATGTATGTAAAATGTTGGAGTCAAGCTTGACTAATACTTAGAGAAAAGATCTTTAAATTACCATAAAAATGTTTATTCCTATAAACAAGCTGTTACTTAAAAAATAAAAATTGTACTATATGGTAGTTTTTAAAAAGTAGAATTAGTCTTTTGAAGTTCCTCTGTTAAACAGTTATCTTAATGGTTTAAATGTGGTACTTTTAACTTTCTTTTAAATTCTGTACAAAACTACTCACACACACATACTCTGTTTCCATTCTTTTTTTTTTCCTTTTTAATGCATACTATCAAAGTAGTTCCTACATTTAGCTTTCCATTACTAATGGAGGGCTAACTATGAATAACTCAAACATGGTTAGCCAAAATAATTTATATTCATAGGTAAAAGGAACTAAATAGTTTTTGTTGTTTTGCTTTTTTTCTAGATGGGGGAAGGAGCTATAAAGAATAAACATGCTTTAGCTGCAGGAATGTTAGTTTGAAATTAAGAATTTGCCAGGAATATGGCACTAAAGTGAAAAAAATCAAGAAATGGCTCTATGGCAAAGAGAATATGCAACGTTAAACATTTTGACTTGCTCAACTAAAAATACAAATCAGTACTTTTTTTTTTTATTTCAAGGCCTACTAACACCAAATCAGATTATATGGGTGGAAAATTATTCAACCTAATAATACTCTGTAAATCTTAGCATATTTTGCATGACACATGGCAGGATGACACTGCAGACACAGGATGACACAGCTGGCCTCAGACCTGGGTTTGAGTCCTGTCTCAGACACACATGGCTAAGTGACTCAGCAAGTAACTTAAGCTTCCAGGGCTACAGACAATGAAGACTAAGGTTAATCAGTGTATCTGCAAAAATAAATGGAATTTAGAAATCAAGTTTTATTGAACACAGTAGATGTATCCTATATAAGTTATAAGTTTCCTCACACTTTAAAGATTAAGAAATAAAAGGAAGCCAGAAAGGTTCTAACCTCTAAGACCTTACTATATAAGGTATATATTCAATATTATTCAAGCCAATATCTTAATAGCACGTTTTCTAGCATTTATTTTTTAAGTTACATTTTCCAACAATATAAAATGTAAGATTGTGCAAGATGTCAATAACTAGAGCATTATTCAAATCACTTAATTAAAAAAAAAAAAGTGGAAATCCATCTAGAGACAGAAAAGAAGTGCAGAACAGTAGAAAATAACAGTCAGGAGCACTAGATTAGAATTCACACACCAAGTAAAAATTAGCAATTTTGCCTCATGAAAGTCTTATATTATTTTAATGCAATCTTTTCTACCTTAAATAACTTTTCTACTTTATCATGCTTTCTTTCTTAGAGGAGTCACAAATTATAACAAAATTAAGATTAAATGCTCATATTCATTTTAAGAGGCTGTCTTTTCAAACATTAACATGTTTGTGAACTTTTCTACCAAAAGTCAGGACTTGGGATAGCACCAGATCAGCAGCAATGTAGAACTCAAAAAGGAAAACAAGATAATTCTCATGCAACAATGTCAATGCTAGATTATTGTACACTTTATGATATATGGAAGGGATTCACTGTGGGCACACTGGCATTTTGGTACACGGTAACATAAACACATCACCTTCAAAACATGCTTTTGACATATAAGTTAACCATCCCACTTCATTATACTCCCCCATCTTTTAATTTAGTGATGATAAATGTTTTCTTGTTTAAGTGACAACCTAGACAAATTGCCTTAAGATCAGTTTTATGACCATTCAACAAGTCTTTAATTCTTACCTTTGACTTGTTTGTCACTGTTCCCACTTTAACTTCCAGTCAAACTACTCAAAAAGTGATCAATAAATTCAAAACACCACTACTGGAAGAAAGAAAAGCCATTCATAAATAGGTAATACTAAATGTACTGGGTCCTACTAAAAGACACCATTTTCACCAAAACAGAAGAATATCCAACAAACATTTAAACTCTTGTTCTAAGCAAGGCACGTATCCTCAGAAAGTTTACCTACTGAAGTCACCATTCATCTAGTGAAAGAAAACAATTTCTATAGGCAGTATGAAATGTTTAGGGGAGAGAAGGTTACATGATTGGCAAGATGATTTAATGCCCTCGTTTCTATTTTGTTTCCATGGTCATAGAAAAAGGAAAGGAGACCCTGTCTTCAAGATAGTCAGTGAGAAGGAACACGACCTGTTCTCAATACAACAGCATAGACTGGGCTAAAAGCAAAGCTACTATAGGAACACAGACGGAGAGATGCTTTCTGGTATGAAAGATGTAAGAACAACAACAAAAAAAACTGTACTTGAGCTGGTCCTTGAAAGATCAATTGGATTTCAACAGGTGGGCAGAACAAACTAGGCAGAAAGAATAATATGAACAATGGCAGGAAGGAAGGGAAAGTTTAGCTAAAGGCAGAATGTGAAGGAGCGTAGTTAAAGAACCCTAGATTTAAGATCAGCTCAGATTTGTAGGAGGTCTAATGCAAGGGGTTCTTAATCCAGAGTTCATCAACTTAAAAAAAAAAAATTTGTACTAAAATAAGTGGGTTCTTTTGTAATCCTATGTATTTTAATGTATCTATCTAAAAACATTATCTGAAAAGGAGTCCATAGATTTTACCAAACAGCTAATGAGGTACACACACAGACACATACAAAACTAGAATTTGGGCTGTATGCACTAAGCAACAGAGTCCCTGAAGATTATCTAAGCAAAGGAATACCATGATCCAAGAAGGAAAGAAAGACAAGTAATTATGACATATTTTGATGGAATCAAGGACCTAATCTTGTTTTTATATAATGATAAATACCACCTCCAATAATAATAGCTAGCATTTATATAAGCTGTCTCCTATGTGCCAGGCACTGAGCTAGATGCTATTTGTACAGCACATTTGAGTTATCCTCAAACTACCTTAGTAAATTCTCTTTTTACAGCTGAGAAAATTGAAGCAGAGATTAAGTGGCTTGCTGAGAATCACCCAGCTAGAAAGTGCCCAAGTCTGGATTTGAACTCAAGGTTTTTTGACTGCAAGTTCAGTGTTCTATCCATTGCACCACCTAGTTGTCTTTTTCTTTATATGGATTAGCTAAGAGGCTACTGGAACAGAAGAGTGAATAAAAGAAATGGAGAGAACAATTACAGTATAAACTAGATGATGATGTCAGTTCTTAAACATTATTGGGCAATATATTGGGAAGAAGGAGCACAGTATCAGCCATTACCAATTATCTCATCTATGTCTTACCACTGGACTGTTATAAGTGGAGGAGAGAGTGACACTAAGGGTTTTGCAAAGCTCCGCCTCACTTAAATCCAATTCACACTCAAAATATAACCCTTGGAATGTCAGTGATCCTCTTCAAGAATGAAGGATGGACAACATAGTACCAAAGTTAGGGATAAAGGGGCTTAGAGGTTATCTGGTATAACCTCTGAGCTTTAGATAAAAGAATCTTGGGCCCAGTTAAATTAAATGGCACAAGAAGAGGGATGAGGAAAGAAATAGGCATTAGTCTAGAAAGGAATTTCAGGGAATAAACATAAAACACCAGAGAACAACAGTGAATACCCAGCAGAGTGAAAAGTAAAGTAATACGGGAGAACACAATTCACTTCAAAGCCCCTAAGATTCATAATGGCTCAAAGTTCTAACTCCCAATACAACAAAAAACAAGATGACAGACCTGCACTGTTCAGATCATAATGAGCAGCCCATAGAAAAGCTCAAGCAGCCATATATACCTCTGGGACAAACATTCTGTACAATGAAGGAACTGGGCCCAGAATTAAAAAAAAAAAAAAAAAAAAAAAGAGAGAGAGATAAATAGGATTATAACTGGGAAACTGCAAACAACTTCAAAGAGCCCAAGCTTCTACTGAAACAAAGACCCACTTTTGTATCAACAGACTTCCAGTGATGCTATCCAATTCCATGGCTTTGGATCATTATCTTAGAAGTATTAAAGTTGCAGGTCATCCAAAGAGTAACGGAGAGGCAGTGATGAGAGGGAAGGAGCACATATTGCCAAAAAATCCTGGGGGAGCACTTGAGTAAATTGTAAAGGTTGTCAAAGCACTGACTTTGAAAAGGTAGGTCAATCAATCAACAAGAAGACATGAAGCCCTTTAGTGATGAGGCAGGCACACATCACCAAGATAAGTAAAGTCTGAGGAACAACCAACCAAGGGAACCACCCCCAAGCAAGTATTAAGAGAGCTACAGGAAGGCCCTAAGCATATCAGCTCAAGCTCTCTGGAAGGATTTACTAGAGGGAAAAAAGAGTTACACAGGCTAAGATGATGGAGGAGGGAAAGGATTTCAATCTGCACTATAAAACAAAGTACTCACCCAGATAAAACTTCACAGATCCATGTTCAGCAATACAATTTAATACCAATCTGCTCCTAAGAAAATTAAAGACCCTGGTGGTGGGAATCTTTCTGAGGGACTCATTTACAAAGCAATATAAATAAAAATCGCAAGTGTATTAATATTCCAAAACCTAAAGAACCTGACAAAAATTATCTGAAGTATAAAGTATCAATATAATATATATGGGCTAGTCACCTTGCATCATAAAGGTTCCTATTCTTGTTTCAGGTATAAATACATATTAAAAATTAAAACAAATATATTTAAAAGCATATTTTAAACACAAATACAATTAAAATTAAGTTAAATTTAAAGTAGAATTGCACTTCAAAACTACCAACTATATCTTGATCCAAAGTGTACAACCCTTCTACTGGCGTAAGGGTTTCAAAAATCTTTCCTGACATCACTCTATCCTTATGAACTTAAAAATCATCACTTACTAATCTACAACTAAATTAATTGCCTGGGTGAGAAAATGTTTAGCTGTTAATTTGAGGCCTCCTAACTATATCTATGCAAAATGGTAAATGCTGGAGAAAGTAAAAACTAAGAATACAAGCATAAATTTCAACTAGAAATTCTTATATTAAGGAAAAACTTCCCTGCAACTTGTTACAGTTATAGATTCTTTGATGCATTTGACTTTGGTTAGGAATCTTTTAGTAACTATAGCAAGTACAGACAGAAGCCAGAAATATTTTACTCTCCTTTTAATCAGACACAGAAAACTTCCTAACATTCTCGCTTTTCTCCAATTGTAGAAATTTACTCAAAATCCTTACAACTCAACTTATAAAACTACACGATTTCTTACAGAGAACATTTTTCAAGGGCCAGGTTTACTTTATTTGATTTTACTTTAAAACATGGTGCATACTTGGGAGTCTATGCAAATGAAAATGTAATTGATTTTTAAGTCTAGTAGGAAAAAAAAAGGCACCTCTATGAATTTTACCCTTAACCTTTCCTTTTAAAAAGCTAACCACAAAATATGTTTAAAAGAATCACACATGTTTAATCTGTATTGGATTACTTACTAAGGTAGGGAGGAAGAAAAATATGGAACACCAAGTTTTACAAGGATGAATGTTGGAAATTATCTTTGTGTGTATTTTGAAAAATAAAAAGCTATTATTAAAAAAAAGTTAACCACAAATACAAGATTTAAGCGGAAATAGCATTACTGGTTTTTCTATATTCACAGTTGAGATTGATGCCAGTCTCAGTAGGATGCCATTTTGAAGTTTTCCAGAAAGAAATTCAGTGTGGTTTGAGGACTTAGAATAAGGTAAGGAATGCAAAGTAAATGCAAAAATTTAAAATGTCAGTATATTAGTCAATACATTTTTAGAGATTCCTAGAAAAATCAGTTTTTTCTATTACCATAAAGAAAAGTTCCTGAAGAGTGACATTTTAAAATGGCAGCCTACAACTTGTGTCCAAAAGTGCAAATATTTTTAAAGGTTTTTTTTTTTTAAGCTGCTTAAAAAAGCATAGTGCTAATATTGTGCCAAATAAATTTCTCTCTTTTTAAAATAATGCTACAAATTTCCTGATTTCTTTCCAGGTTGTCACCCTGTCTAAATTCTGGGAGGTCACAAATTTTAGAAAGTATAAAACTAAACAATAAGATCCAGAACTCAGTATCTGGCTTAAAAAACTGCAATTACACTCTTAAAAAAAAAAAAAAAAAAAAAAAGCTATATTTTTTAATTCAGTCAAGGATGGGAAAGGGGGTAGGTAAGTGACTATTTCATTAAAAGTATATCTTAAATAAGAAAAGATTTGGCATTTTTCACCATATTGACAAATTCAAGAGGAGTGTTTGTTTCAATTTTCTTCAATCAGAAGTTAAGAGTCAAGGAAAAAAAAAAAAAAAACTTCAGTTATCCCTTGCAGATTGTTCCACTTTGGGTACCTAAAACTATTAAACTTTTCTAAAAAGTCCAGGACCTAAAATGCTGTATACAAAAGAACTGTACATTTAAGTTAGTTTTATCAAACACTACCACTAGAACTGAGATACTCAAGAAAGGCCTAAAATCCACTAGAGAGGCAGATAAGTAGTTTTAGTTTCAGTCTTCCTCAAAAAAACAATGTAACAAGTTTCTGTCTCCTGAAATATGAACTATTAACAGTAACTATGTCACATTAACCCATTGCTAATATACTATGTATGGTCAATCTTTGGAATGTAAATAATTCTAGTCTTGATCACAGAAAACTAGCCTCTCAAAAAATTATCAATTTTAATTTTTTAAGTTATTCTATCCTCATTCATTGTAACCAAAGTATCTACCATTTTTTTAAAATCTCAGACAAACACAAATAACCTACTGATGACAAGGCAAGCAGAGAAAAGAAACTATCACATATTCAAGAGAAGGGGAAAAAGTTTCCATTTTGAGAGTCCCCTTATCTGGGTCACTTATTAGAAGGGGGCAAGTTTCCTGGCAATGGGGTTGAGTTGCCTTTCAATCAAAGGACAAGCAGCTTTGTTTCTCTCCCTTGGCTTGGGAGCTAAGATAGGCACACAGTAGGCACTTGTTTTTTCAGTGCCAAGGTTTAAACAAAAGTCTAGAAGCGCCTGAAGGATCAACCCACAGTAAGCACTTACTGAATGTGGGAGGATTTATCCACTATACAAAAGTCTAGAGGCACCTGAAGGATCAGCACACAGTAGGCACTTAATGAGTACTGGCTGGTTTAGGACCTGGAAGATAGATACACAGTAGGCACCAAATGCTATTGACAAAGTCTTGAGGAGGAAGAAGGAAGAGTCGGCATACAGTTGGCATTCACTGTGTGCTGGCGGACCTGGAGGACAGACACAGGAGGCACTTGTTTAGTGCCAGGGCTTATTCACTATACAAAGATCTAGAGGCACCTGAAGGGTCAACACACAGCAGGCACTTACTGAGTGCTAGCTAGCTTGGGGTCTGGAGATCAGACACACAGTGGGTACCAAGTGCTAGATGGAGGACTACTCCAGGCAAAGTTTGAAAAGAGGAGGAAGTGTCGGTATACAGTAGGCATTTACTAAGTGCTGGCTAGTTTGGGACCTGAAGGATAGACCCATAGTAGACACCAAATGCTAGTTGGTGTGACTACTCTAGGCAAAGTCTGGAGGAGAGGAAGGGTCTGCACACAGTAGGTGCCTACACGGTGCCGGAAGGCCTTGGATGGGCACCGAGGCCTACAAGTGTCCAGCTCACAGGGAGGGGAGGGGGCGGCACGTGTGAGCCAGTGTGGTGTGAGTGAGTGTATTCGCGCGCGCGCGTGTCCGTGGGGACGCGACGGGGGCCGCCCTCTTCTCTGGAGTGACTCGGTCCGCCGGGGGCCCCGGCGCTGACAACGTGCGCGGCGCGGCGGGCCCCCCGGGTCGCGGCCCGGCCCGGCCCAGGCCCCGGCCCCGCGCTCCAAACCCGGGGCCTTCCCGCCCGGCCCCTGGCCCTCCCCGCCCGCCCGCCTCCCTCCGCGGCCTCCAAAGGCCACGGGACCCCCATCCCCTTCCTCGCTCCCCTCCCCCAGCCGCGTCCGCGTTCCGGAGCTGACGCGGCGGGCGACTCGCCGGGCCCCACTCTGGCCGGGCTCACCTCAGGCGGCTCCGGGGGCGCTGGACACAGGCAGGCTCCTGGGTCCCGGCTCTCCCTCTCCTCGTCCCTCCTCCCCTTTCTGTCTCTCTCCTCTCTCTGTCCGCTCGCTCGCTCCCTCTCTCTCTCTCTCTTTCTCCTCTCTCTCTCTCTCTCTCTTCTCTCTCTCTCTCTCTCTCTCCCTCTCTCTTCTTCGGTTAACTCCGCTTGTTTCTCGACAAAATGGCGCCGGAGGTCGCGCGCTCACGTCGCGGCCTTTCCCCTCCCCGTTTCCATTTCACCATTCGCTGCCTGCACGGGGCGGGAGTCCTTGGACCTGGACCAATCACGCTTCCAGACTTGTGACTTATATCCAATCAGCGACGCAGGACCGCGGATTTAAACCAATCACATGCTATCACTCGAGGAAAGTAAGGAAGAAGCCCGGCTCTTTCTATCAACCACCAATCCAAACTAATCTTTCGCGGGCCTTGACCAATGGCAGCTCACTCGTCCCTAGGGAGCTGGAGTCAGACTGCTCGCGCCTGCGTTCGTGAGTCAGACCAATGAGAGTGCGCCCATACTTCCATTTGGGGCTTTTCGGACATCCCGCCTGCTCTCGAGAGTTTCGACCAATAAGATCGCAGCGCCGCATCCCCGAGCAACAATAAATGAGGAGGAGGGAAGCGGGCGGGATACAGGGAGAATAAAAATGACCACAGGCGGGAATTTCTTCAGCACCAACAGCGTTTTTCTCTCTTCCCTTCTTTCAAGAGTAATACAGCTCAAGAGACCAGAATGACAATCTGGATTCCTCTCTTCCTCTTCTCCTCTTGAAGTATTGAGAGCCATCCCCTCCTAGGCAACCTCCTTACAAATACCTTCTTTTGATTGCTCCTCACCTCCGGACTACATTTCCCATAGTGCAACGCAATCTCGGGCAAAGGAGGGTTGAAGACCGAGTATTTGCGTATTGCATTTTGGGACTCGTAGTTCCCGCAGAGGTTAAAAGTTGTAAGGGGAGCAGTCCTTGGAGCGAAGCGTGCTGGGAGCTGTAGTCTCTTGTACTTTACACCTGGCCTTTAAAGAGAAATGTTCCATGCTGCCCTAGTTTCCCCAAGACATACCTGTGTCCCCCATATCCAGTCCAGATGGAGTAGGGGATCTCAGTAAGGGCCTCCTCTTTGTAAAAGGACCATAAGCACCGTCAGAGATTGATCAGCTGGTCAAAGCCTCTTGTTTTCCAGAGGAGTGGGGACCGCCCCAAAGTTCCAGGAGTGGGAAAACCTTGAATATTTGGAGAGTTGGAATTGAGAGGACTTGGGAAACCTCCCTGAGTCCAGTTCAGTTCCTCAGGCCCCCGCAGGCTTACTCGGGCAGGAGCTAACCAGAGGTAGCATCCAGGCACAAAGCTCTTAGCCACACCTTAGGGCCAACTCCTCCAAGCATTTCTGCTCCTGAGAAGGAAGCCTCGGAGAAGGAACTCCACCCTAACATCATCAGGAGTCGATGCTGAGGTCTCTACAGCAAAACTTTCCCAAACTATGTATCCCGACTTACTCCGATCCCTCACCCCTCGCCTCCCTCCAAAAGTCCAGATACAATCTTCATATTCACCGGGAAAATTCTTGAAACTTGCCTTCAACCCAATTTTCACTCCTTCACTTTTGTGTTGTAAACATTTCTTTTGCCTGGAAACAATAACAGCATTTGTGTAGTGCTTTGAGATTCTCAGAACACTTCACAAATATTATCGCATTTGATGCTGATCAACAACCCTGGGAAGTAGATGCTGGTTTTATCTCCATTTTACAGATGAAGAAACTGAGGCAGAGAAGCAGTGAAGTGATTTGACCAAGAAACACCTGAGGCTGGTTTTGAATTGAGGTGTTTCCAACTTCAGGTCCAGTATTTTATACATTGAGCCAGATATACAAACATTTCAGAAGTAAGGAAGACTAATTAGCACATTCATTAATGGACAGTTGCTCATAGTTCTATAGTACACAATTGTTGCTTCAGCAAATATCAAGTAATTGCTATGACTCTGGTGCATCAACACAGGGCAGAGGCAAGAGTCAGTCTTCAGGCATTTATTAGATACTTCCTATGCACTAGGCATTATGCTAAGTGTTGAGAAGACAAAGATAGAAAAAGGTAGGGAAAAGGTAGAAAAAGAAAAGTAGAAGCTCCAAGGACCTCCCATAGCAATGGGGAAGACACCTCGAAAAGAGTTAGGTACATGAAACATGTAGAAAAAAAGTAGAATGTAATCTCAGAGCAGGACACTCTAGGATCTTGGAGGATAGGGGAAAGTCTCCTGCAGAAGGTGGGATTTGAGCTACCTGGAAGGAAGAGACAAAGGTAAAGAGCGAGAGCATTCCAGGCAGGGGAAGAGTTTACCCAGAGGTACTACTGAAAAAAGGGGTGGACTGTCTTCTTTAAGGGACAACAAGTAGCTTAGTGGAGCTAGTTCATCAGCTGCATGAAGCCAACTGCAAGTATCAGCAGCTTACAAAAATGACAAGGTGCCAACTTGCTGTTTTTGTTGTTTAGTCAATTAGCTGCATCCAGCTCTTCCTGACCCCATTTGGGATTTTGTTGGCAAAGATACTGCAGTGATTTGTCATTTCTTTCTCCAGCCCATTTTACAGATGAGGAAATTGAGGCATGGTATTAACTTGTTCAGATCACATAACTAGTATCCAAGGCTGGATTTGAATCCAAGTCCTGAATATAGGGTCAGTGTGCTATCTACTGTGCCACCTAACTGCACCTCAATTTGTAAAGGACGTTATATGGCTAAATGTGACCCCTGACCCCCCAAGAGCTAGACCAATGGAACCCAAGTTGTGGGGAGTTCTATCAAGATGCAGAGGCTTTCAGGTTGAGCCCTGAATAGACAGTGTCTGTTGTCTAAGGACCAACCTAGCTAAGTAGGCCAAGGCTCATCACCAGCCCAGCTAGGTGATAACCAGCTCAGTGATGGATTTTTTGTCATGATCTACCATACTATGAGCAAAGCATTGTGCTAATTTCCCAAGGGGGGGTTTAGCTTACTAGTAGACTCTGAATTCCATAAAAACAGAATGTTCATGGAATCTTAAGTGTGTATCTCCCCCCAGCAACAAGCATAGTATTGTGCACACACAACAAATATCTGTTGGATGAATGGGTGGGTAGTTAATTGATAAACTAAATAGTAGAGAAGGTATGAAGCTGATATAGACAAGACTATATAGGGGAAGGAAACCTAGAAGAATAAGAAAGGGTCCCTGCTCTCAGAGAACACAGAGCTCAGTAGAACATAGAGAATAATCTAATGTTAGTTTAAATCAGATCCCATACCACCTTTCAAGTGCCAATATTTGGCAGAAATTGACCAAGGTTGGATCCCCTTTTAAAAAGCAAAAGTATAAGTTGTAATTTGCTATACACAAAGAAGGTGAGAAGTTTCAGGGAGAAAGGGTGAGAACTACAATGAGAATTCACGGAAGGCAGGAAAACCTAAAGTTTTCATAGAAAAATGGTAGCTAAGCTGGTTACGTGGGTTCCTTGAAAAATGGGAAAGATTTTAGCAAGAATCGATAGAAATGGGAAAGGAAGCTGGATGGCATTCCAAGCCATGCTCTAGGGATCAAAAGACATGAACAAAGTCTCAGAGTGAGAGGTATTGAGAAAACAGCTAGGTTGTATGGAGTAGGTATGGACACAAGCAACTCTATTACAGCAAAAAGAAAGGAAAGGAAGGAAAGATGGAAGGGAGAGAGGGAGGGAGGAAGGAAGGAAGGAAGAAAAAGAAAAGAGAAAAATAGAGAAAAGAGAAAGAAAGAGAAAAAGAGGAAGGAAGGGGGAGGGAAGAAGGAAGGAAGGAAGGAAAGAAGGAAGAAAAAGAAAAGAGAAAAAGAAAAAGAGGAAGGAAGGGGGAGGGAGGGAAGAAGGAAGGAAGGAAGGAAGGAAGGAAGGAAAGAAGGAAGGAAGGAAGGAAGGAAGGAAGGAAGGAAGGAAGGAAGGAAGAAAAAGAGGAAGGAAGAAAGGAAGGGAGGGACGGACGGAGGAGGGAGGAATAAATAATAGCTAGCATTTATAGAATGAATTACAGTTGCAAAGTACTTTATATCTCATTTGATCCTCATAGTCTAGCAAAGTAGGTACTATGACTATTCCCATTTTACAGAGGAGGAAACTTAGTCACACAGAGGCTAACTCATGTAGGCTTACATGCTTAAGAGTCTTAGGTAGCATTCAAATTCAGTCTTCTAAACTCAAAATTCACAACTCAGTTCACTCTCTGCCTGCTTAATAATTTTATGATAAGCATCATAAAAGAGATGTAGACATTCCTCTTAACATCCTATGAGAATGCAGAACATAATCTGGGATCAGTTACATTAAAACCCTATACTTTGATTCCAAGTGTCTTTATATAAAAATATTGTCTGAAGTTGGATCCCTTCTGTGGAAACTTGAAATTCAAGAAGTTTGAACACAATTACTCACTGGAGTAATCCATGGATGGGAGAATTCAGCGCAAACAGGAGTAAGCTGGCAAGAGGAGAGAAGCAGGCTACCAATGTTCTTTCTCAGACTCCAGACTTGGTACTCTGTTTCTCTCTACCAGTGACAGATACATATCTTGAGTCTTTCAAGTATAGGGAGAGTATCATGTATCAATATAGCAGGGATACTAAGAGCTCCCATTTATACAAATCTTTATCTTCTTTGGGCCTCTCTATGGTGGAACAGATGGGGCAAGTATTAACACGCAAGTATTATCCAAACTTTTTGAGTTCAACTGAAAATATGAAGAAATAATATTTTCTCTAGGCTAACACTCGGATCAGACTTTTACCTTTGGCTATATAGGGCAAAAGCAAAGAAAAAATTCTTAGGAAGATGGAGCAAGAATAATAATCCATCTTAACCCGATTTATGGAGATAGGGTAGCCAGCACAAGTCATTGACTTCAAGACCTCTTACCCAAGGGCAAGTATCTTCTTTTCCATTTCAGGATTAACATATTAATCACAGGAAAGAAGCCCTTTCAATCTTTGAAGGGGGTAGTCAAGGAAGGAATTATATAGAGTATTTTCTCCAATTTTATCCTGTAAATAATAATTTGCATGTTGACTCTCCTGTAAGAGTGAGCCCCTTGAGGACAGAAAATGATTTTTTTGCCTTACTTTCTATGTCCAGATTTAGATTTAATACAATGCCTAGTACAGAATAGAAACTTAATAAATGCTTGTTGACTAATAATTATAATAGCCTTTATATAAAATCTGTTATGTTAGGAATCATAACTGCTTTATAGATATTAACTTATTTGATCCTCACAACAACTCTGAGAAGTAAGTGCTATTATTATCTCTATTTTATAGTTGAGAAAATTGAGGCAGAGTTTAAATGACTTGCTCAGAATCATACAGTATCTGATGCCAGAACTGAACTGAACTTCTGACTTCAGGCTGAGCATTGCACTGTACCACAGAGCCTCAGAAAAGTAAAATGATTAGTTAAGGAGACTGAACCCTGGTTTTCTAGTTCTAAGTCCAATATTCTTTTTCTTGCTTCCAATTATAGACTCAGAAAAAAATCTATATTGTCTAGGGTCAATGCAGCAACATTTATTAAACACCAACTAAATGCTCAGAAAAAAATGTGATTCCCACCTAATTAATTTTAAGTATTTCCTCTGGAACTTACATGAAAATAATGGAAAATAACGACTCAGGACAAAAATCTTAAAAGTAGAAGCCATTGGGAACCATTCAGGAAACTGCTTCTTTTAATCATTTCATTCTGATTTCCTGTTGCTAGACTGAATTACATTTGCTGAACCTGAAGTTCATAACACATAAATTTTGAGCTTAGAGAACATCTGAGGAAACTAAGGTCCAGAAAGAGAGAGAGAGAGGGAAGGAGGGAAGGAGGGAAAGAGGGAGAAAGGAAAAGGGGAGAAAAAGAGAAATGAGGAAGAAAAACGGAGGAGGGGGAAGAGAGAAAGAATGAGAGAAGAGAGAAAAGAATTGTAAGAGAAGGAAGGAGAGAGAGAGAGAGAGAGAGAGAGAGAGAGAGAGAGAGAGAGAGAGAGAGAGAGAGAAGAGAGAGAGAGAGAGAAAGAGCATGCTTCCAAGACCACACTGTTTTGTTTTTTTTGTTATCACAAACAACTGTTAAAGCAAGAGGACCACCATAAAGTAGAGAATGACTGAACAAAGACGCTGGAATGTGATGGAATAATATTGCACTATAAGAAATCATGAAGGGCATGAGTTAGGGGAACCCTGGGAAGGTCTGTATGAACTGATGCAGAGAAAAGTCAGCAGAGTCAGCAGAACAATTTATACTGTAATCATAAAATCACACAAAAAATTAAATTGAAAAGATTTCAAAACTGTTCTGGGTAATGACTAATGATGATTCTATAGAATTTCCAAGCATGCTTCTCAGACTCAAGATAAAGAATGAAACATGTCTTTATTACATTGGTTTTATTGGCTATGCATATGTCACATAATGATTTTCTTCCCCCCCCCCCAAGTAGAAAGGAGTGAGGAGAAGGAAGATAGTTCCTGCAGAAGGCGAGACTTGCGCTGACTCTTGCAGAAGTCCAAGGAACCTAAAAGGCAGAGGTTGAAGAGGATGGGACACAGTCAATGCATAGTTACAAAGATAGTACTGATAAAAGAACCGAAAATAAACCAGCAAAGGTACAGTGGAGTGGAGTAAAATGTAAAAAGACCAGAAAGCTAAGAAGGGGCCTGGTTGTAAAGGATTCTAAAAGCCAAATAATTTTATATTTGCTCCTGAAAGTAATAAGGAGCCATTGGAATTTTTTAATATTATTTTATTTTGTCAAATACATGCAAAGATAGTTTTCAACCTTTACTTTTGCAAAACCTTGTGTTCCATATTTTTCTCCTTTTTTCTCCTCCTAACCAAGACAGCAAGCAATCTGACATAAGTTAAACATGTATAATTCTTCTAAATATATTTCCATATTTGTCATGCTACACAAGAAAAATCAGATCAAAAGGAAAAACACAAGAAAAAAAACACAAAAAAAAAAAAAAAATTCAGTCTCCATAGTTCTCCTCTGAATGCAATTGGTATTCCATCACAAGTTCATTAGAATTGCTTTGAATAGCCTCATTGTTGAAAAGAGCCAAATCCATGACAGTTGATCATCACATAATCTTATTGTTATGTACAATGTTCTCTTGGTTCTGCTCAATTCATTTAGTATCAATTCATGTATGTCTTTCCAGGATTTTCTGAAATCAGCTGCTCATAATTTCTTATAGAACAATAATATTCCATTATCTTTACCAGTGGAATTTATTGAATTGGGTCAGGTTTGGGAAATCACTTAAGCAGTTGAATGCTTTCGAAGGAGAGATTTGTGGTGGAAAAACCAATGAGAAGACTACTGTCTGGATGAGAGATGATGAGGGCCTATACTAAAGGAATATGCTAGGTGACTAGAGAAGAGGTGTATACACAAAAACTTGTAAAGATAAGAAATATAAAATTACACCACAGATTGCACATGTGGAGGGAGTGAAAGTGAGGAGTCAAGAATTATGCCCATATTGGATTATGAGGGATAGTGGTACCCTTGATAATAATAAGAAAATTGAAAAGAATGGAAAGTTCAGAGGGAAAGATAATAGGTCTATTTGGCACATGTTGAGTCTGAAATACATTTAGGTACATCCAGATTGAGATGTCTAAAAGACAACTGATGATGTAGGACTATGGCACATGAAAGTAGTTACGGTTAGATATAAAAATCTGGGAATCATTACCATAGAGATGCTAACTGAATGGAAGATATTGATGAGATCACCAAACAAGACAAAGCAGAGGCAAAAGGGAAGGGGACCCAGAACAGAACCATTGGCTTTTCTCACCATTATTGAGCATGAACTAGATGAAGATTTGGCAAAGAAGACAGGAGCATGTCTCCAGGTAGGAGGAATAGCAGAAAAGAACCATGTCATTAAAACATATGGCAGAGAGAGAGGAGAAAATGGTGCTCACCAGTGTCAAAGGTTATAGAAAGATCATGAAGGAGGAAGAGCAGGAAAAGGGCATTAGATCTAGCAAGAGATCATTCAGAACCTTCTCTGTAAGAAGGTAGTTGCCTTTAAAAGAAGGCCAGAAGCCAAAGGGCAGAGAATTTGGTAAAAAGGGAGAGAAGAGAGAAAGGAGAAATATTGAATGTAGATGGCTTTCTCAAGAAGTTTAGTCTAGATGAGAAAGAAATGTGGAGAATGATAGTGTAAGTGGTTGGATCAAGCTAGGATATTTTTAACTATGGAGAAAACAAAAGTATGTTTGTAGGTGGCAGGGAAGCTGCCAAAAGATAGGAAGAAATCAAAAATTGAAAAGAGAATCTGGATGATACAGTGAAACAATCTGCTGGAGAAGATGAATAGAGGATGGGGATCAAGAACACATATAGAGCGATTTCCTTTGGCAAGGAGGACTACCTCTTTATTAAAAACAGGAACAAAAAATGAATAGTGGGGGAGGATTTCTAAATGATATGAGAAAAAGAAAAAAAGGCACTCTCAGCAAATGGCTTAAATCTTCTTAATGAAGTAAGAGGTGAAGTTCTCTGAAAGGGAAAATGGGGTAAAGATTGAGGAGAATTGAAAAGATTTGTAAATAGCTGTTAGTTAGTTAGAGTTAGTGGGATAGAGAATTGATTTAGGAAGAGTAGAATAATTGCTTTGCTGCAGTAAGGGCCAGTTGAAATTATGGAACATAAATTTCAAGTGGACTATTAGCATGATTTTGATTCGGGTCCTTTCAATAACATATGAATAAGAGGGATGGTGGCCTTAAATCTGGTTTGGGGTTTCTAGAAAGGTGAGAACAGTAATAGGACAAAGTTTCAAGGGATTGTAGGTTAGAGAATATGGTAGCATTGAATTGATTCACCAAGGAGTGAAGACAGAGATAGTAGAAGAGTAACTAGTATATTGGTGATGGCTTAGCAAAAAACTATGAGGGTGGACAATTCTCAGAAGAGGAAATTGAAACTATTTATAGACATATGAAAATATGCTCCAAATCATTATTAATCAGAGAAATACAAATTAAGACAACTCTGAGATACCACTACACACCTGTCAGATTGGCTAGAATGACAGGGAAAGATAATATGGAATGTTGGAGGGGATGTGGGAAAACAGGGACACTGATACATTGTTGGTGGAACTGTGAACACATCCAGCCATTCTGGAGAGCAATTTGGAACTATGCTCAAAAAGTTATCAAACTGTGCATCCCTTTGATCCAACAGTGTTTCTACTGGGCTTATACCCCAAAGAGATACTAAAGAAGGGAAAGGGACCTGTATATGCCAAAATGTTTGTGGCAGCCCTGTTTGTAGTGGCTAGAAGCTGGAAAATGAATGGATGCCCATCAATTGGAGAATGGTTGAGTAAATTATGGTATATGAACATTATGGAATATTATTGTTCTGTAAGGAATGACCAGCAGGATGAATACAGAGAGGCTTGGAGAGACTTACATGAACTGATGCTAAGTGAAATGAGCAGAACCAGGAGATCATTATATAGCTCAACAACGATACTGTATGAGGATGTATTCTGATGGAAGTGGATCTCTTCGATAAAGAGAGCTAATTCAGTTTCAGTTGATCAAAGATGAGCAGAAGCAGCTACACCCAAAGAAAGAACACTGGGAGATGAATATAAACTGCTTGCATTTTTGTTTTTCTTCCCGGATTATTTCTACCTTCTGGATTCAATTCTCCCTGTGCAACAAGAAAACTGTTCGGTTCTGCACACGTATATTGTATCCAGGATATTCTGTAACCTATTCAACATGTAAAGGATTGCTTGCCATCTGGGGGAGGGGGTGAAGGGAGGGAGGGGAAAAATCGGAACAGAAGTGAGTGCAAGGGATAATGTTGTAAAAAATTACCCTGGCATGGGTTCTGTCAATAAAAAGTTATTAAAAAAAAAAAACTATGAGGGTGGAATGACTAGACTGGTAATCATAATGAGGAGAAAGAATAGAATTAGAGAGTCAAAAGACTTCCCTTTAAGGACTGGATGAATATATTTTAAAATGAATGCAATGTCAAAACAGAAGATATTTATTAAAAAAAAAAAAAAAAGGAAAGAAAGAATGAGAAGGAAAGAAAGGGGACCAATCCTTTCCCTTCTTTCCAGACCCAGCTCAGGGGCCACCCTTCCAAAAGGAGCTTCCCCTCAGCTAGAGGGAGCTAGAAAGGCTCCGTCTCAGAAGCTCTCTTATTTCTCTGTTCATACTTATGCACTTCTCATTGTAACAGACACGGTATTTCTAAGGCTAAATGTCTTATTCCCTATAAAATTACAAGAAGCCAGAGACTGTGTAGTTTTTCACAAGTGTATCCTTGGCACCATAAGCCATGCTGGTACAAAGTCAATGCTCAATGAATACATTTTTGTTGCATCAAATTTTCTAAATTTACATTTTAACCCAAAGAGGATCAGAGATGAATGAGTTAAAAATCACTTAAAAGCTTTGAGGTCTTGGGTTGGAAGGAGCCAAAGCCAATGGTAATATTATTGTTATATCCTAAGGTCAGCTGCCCTTTGACTTTTGCCATTACTCTTTCCCAGAGTCCACCCCACCCCCTGTCTAGCCAACATTTGTTTAAAGATGGTTCTCAGCCGGGGGTTTTATCTAACATGTAGCAGGACAAAGCACCATCATCACTTGATTGATTCTATCACAGCTTGTGAGATGGTACTTTGTCTCCATCCCTTTTTTTAAACTTGGGGTCAATGGAGTCTGATGTTAGAAAGGGGAAAAAATTACAACTTTA
The DNA here is from genome assembly GCF_016432865.1 of Antechinus flavipes. Classification (NCBI taxonomy): domain Eukaryota; kingdom Metazoa; phylum Chordata; class Mammalia; order Dasyuromorphia; family Dasyuridae; genus Antechinus; species Antechinus flavipes. Next base: position 41,145,931 of record NC_067399.1, read on the forward strand.
TTTTCCCTAATCTTTGGTTTTCTTTGTAATCCTATGCAATTTATTTTACACATTTAAAAATATAATTCTGGGAAGTCCCTAGGCTTCCTCCAGACTGTCAAAAGGATCCAGAATACTTAAAAAAAAAACTGTAAAACTAAAAAAACTCCTTCTTTTAATGGATTGGAGCTAAGAGGTCAATCAGGGTGATTCCCTGTTGTTTTTCCTCCCATCTTCCAAACTGTGAGCCAGAGAGGGGAATTATTGAATCATAAAATGTTCACTCCATAAGAGAAGTTAGAGATACTTTTATGTAGTCAGTTCTATATATATATAGAGAGAGAAAGAAATGAAGTCTTCTGAAGTCATTTAAAAAAGACTTTAAAAGATCTGCAAAGAAGACAGTTTTTGAGAAAAAAACACAATTTTTTGCAAGAGCCAAAGCCTCTATTGTTTTGAGTCTGTAGCAAAAGGAATTCCCATCTTAATTTTCATTCCCTGATCTACTCTATATACCACCCCACACACTCCCAGAGAGCCAGATTAAAAACCATCGGCAGCCCCTTTCCCCTCAGGTGAACATCCTCAAAAGCCATTGGGGAGAAGGCTGCAATTAGCTACTAGGAGCTCCAAGACCCTACAACTCTAGCTAGAAAACCAGGAAAAGAGGTAAGTAGCAGAAAATTCCCCTTCTCTTCTACCCTCCACCAGCCAAGGCTTATACCCAGGGTTCTTTGAATCACTTGATAACTCACCTATTATGTGTCCTGAGGTTCAAAGGTATTTAGGCACAGCTGAGATGTGTCAGCCAGCTGTTAATTACTCACCAGGTCTCTTTTAATAATTAGTTTTGCATCCAAGGATCTAGAAGTGCCTCCCAACCTCACTAATTGTTACTCACAACAGCCGGGAGAGGAGATAAATAGTGAGGAGCAAATTGTTATTTAATAGAGGGTAGGTGGTAGAGTTAAGGCCAGAATTCTTAGCGCAGATCAGGATCTGGCATAAAATTCTTGGAAGAAAAGTGGGGGAAATATAAAAATCCTTGCTACGGTTGTCCCCTGATAAATATTGCTGGTCTCATTTGTAGAAGGGGCAGTGGGGGTTGGGGGAGGAGGGGTAATAGGAGGGTGGAGTCAAGGAACGAGGTCAAGATTTGGATTCAGAGGAACTGGGTTTCAATACTGCCTTTCCAACTCCTGCATAGTGCAAATCACCTCAATTATTGGGGCTTTTGATACCTCATCTGTGAGAGGAGAAGATGGATGAATCTCCCTTCCTCTTCCCCAAAGCTGCCACCATTTTACTCTTCTCTGCTCAAACGTTCTTTTCAACTCTTTGACTTTGGGCAAAGCTCCTCCCCCATTCTAATCTCAATTTCTCAAATGGAGTGTGGGTTTGGATGATCTCTGAAGTTATTTCTAGCTCTAAATTCTATGAGATGTAGAAAGGGAAAACAACCTAGTGAGTGGCCAACTGCTCCTGGGAGGACATGTGCTCGCTAGAAGTCCCTCCCCTCCTTTCCCTGCCCTCAGGACACCTGGATTCTGATCTCAGCTCTGGCCACTGAGGCCTGTTGTCCAAAGCCGAGATCCTTATCTTTTCCCCAAACTGTTCCCTCTTCCTGAGCACCAAATATTGTTGAGGAAACCACCTCTTCACAGTCACACAAGTTTGCAAGGTAGGTAATTACCCTCAACTTCTCATCTCACCTCCCAATCTGTCCCGATCAAAGCCTCCTGATTTTAAAATCTGTTATACCTCCTTCTCTCCTTTGACTTGGCCATCCCCTTATCACCTCACATCTGGACTACTGTAACAGCCTTTGGTCTGTTTGGTCTTTGTAGGGCATTTAGCATAATAGGTGCTCAATAAATGCTTGTTTCCTTCACACACACACACACACCCCAACACCAACCAGTCTCTCTCTCTCTCTCTCTACCATTCCATTCTCCACAAATCTGATCATGAAACTTTCCTTTTCAATAACTTCAGTGGCTCCCTATTACCTCTAAGAACAAATATGAAATCCTCAGTTTGCTGCTAAAGCCTTCTATAATTGGAAATTGAGGGAATGCCCATCAATTAGGGAATGGCTGAACAAATTATAATATATAAATGTAATGGAATACTATTGTGCTATAAGAAATGAGGAGGAAGATTTCAGAAAAACCTGTACATGAACTGATGCTGAATCAAGTGAGAACCAAGAAAGCATTGTACATAGTAATAGCAACATTATGCAATTATCAGCTATGATTGGAAATTTGAAGGATTCATGATGGAAAATGCTATCTATATCGAAAGAAAGAACTATGGATTATAAATCAAAGCATATTTTTTTCACTTTTTTTTTTTCATGGTTTTTCCCTTTTGTCCTGTTTCTTCTTTCACAACGTGAATGATGTGGAAATAAGTGTAACATGATTGCACATGTATAACCTATATCAGATTGCTTGCTGTCTTAGAAAGGGTGAAAGGGAGATAAGGAGAGAAAAATTTCAAAATCAAAATTTTCTTTTAAAAAATGAATGTTGGAAAAAATACGATTCACCCCTCAAAAGAGCCTTCCATAACCTAATTCCTTTCTATCCTCTCAGTCTTATTATGACACACCCTACTCCCACCTCCTCTTTGATAGAGTACCACTGGCACCCTTGCTGTTTCTTGAACTACCATTCCATCTCCAAACTCTGGGTATGGTCTTCATCTCTAGAATTCTCTTTCCTCATTTCAGCTACAGGGCTTCCCTGGCCTCCTTCAAAACATAGCTAAAATCCTAGCCTTTTCCTCCATCCCCTCCACTTAATGCTAGTTACCTCCCTCTGTAATTATCTGTAATTTATCCTGAATGTACCTTGTTTGGACATAATTGTTTGCATGTTGTGTCTTAGACTGTGACCTCCTCCAGGGCAGAGACCATACTTTTGTCTTTCTCTGTATCTCCAATGCTTAGCACAGTGCCTGACACATAGGAGGTACTTAATAAATGCTTGTTGACTTAACCAGATGTCCCTCTTCCCTTTTCTACAGTGACTCATGTGCCTTTGTCTCAGTCAGCATCCTGATTCATTAATGTCCTCAAGAAGCTTCCTCTGATTAGTAGTTTGAGAAATAACACGGTCTAAATTTGGGTCACGATTCCTTATAGCACTTAGATTATTGGTCAAACATCTGGATGAGATTATTTAGAAAAATCTTGATCTATTTAATCTTGAGTGATTAGAAGGAGTTTGTATGCCAGAATTTTTGTGTACACATAAAATATTTTTGTAGGCCAGCTTTTTTGTGACCATACCTAAATGGACATCATTGCATTCTGATGAGTAGTTATTAGAATGGCATTCATTTGCTTATTCATATCCCGAGTCATCTACCCAACTGGTTATAAGCTCGTTCAAGGAATGATTAGAGTTTTATTCATCCTCTCCATAGGAAGCAGATTCTTTCTTCCAAAGAATTCCAGAGTTGGGGAGGGGACCTCAGAGTTGAAAGAGACCAGCCCAGATTTGGAAGACGAAATCTGGTCCGATCTTTGAACGGAAATCCTTTCGACAATATAACCAAAATGTGACTATTCTGCCTCCGACTGAAGAGCAACTACTTAAACAAATTCCTCTTTTGAAATTTGGGGCAAGGTGATCATACAGAGGAGGCAAGAGAGATGAAGACCTGAATTAACGTGTGACTAGAGATCTAGATGGGTGTGGAACAAGATTTCTGGTAAATGTTTAACAATCTGCTAGAGAAAGGGAATGCAGGACACACACTTTTAAGTTTAATCTACAATAGCCACTCCACAAAACAATAAATCAAGTCCTTACTTGTACTTCCCTTTGCTAATTTCCGAAGTTTAAATGGTGACACTGAAAATTTCCCAATTGGGTCTTTGGAGTCTGTAGGAGCCAGGGCTGCAGCACGCCTCAAATAGTTAAAGAAATGAGTTGGGGAAGGGAGAACTCCTTAACCACCCCAACCAGGAAAGAATCAGATCCTTCTTTGTTAATTTTAAATACTGACTCGTATGCCTTTCTCTGAGTCAGGATCATAGGTACCCACGAAAATAGACATCCCTGAGCCAAAAACTTCAGTAATAACCAGCAGACCAGAAGATAATATGTGTTCTAATATCTTAGAGAAAAGAGTTCACTTCTGAGGAAGTGAGAGAGATATCAGGGAGATAAAATCACTAAGACCTAGCAACTGAGGGAGGAAGGAGTAACTAAGGAAGAACAGAGGATGACTAGTGAGTAGGAAGGAAACACCCAGTTATCATCTATTGAGCTATTGAGCACTAACTATGTACAGCACTGTGCTAAGTGTTTTACAAATATTATCTCATTGGAAACTCACCACAACCTTGTGAGGTAGGTATTGTTGAGTCCCATTTTACCCAGATGGGAAACTGAGGCAAACAGAAAGGAAGCGACTTGCTGCTAGTGTCTGAGGCCAGATTTCAAGTTTATTCTTGTTGTTCATTTGTTTTCAATCATGTCCCATCCTTGGCAACTCCATTTGGGATTTTCTTGGCAGAGATACTAGAATGATTTGCCATTTCCTTCTCCAGCTCATTTTACAGATGAGGAAACTGAGGCAGACTGGGTGAAGTGACTTTCTCAGGATCACAATCTGGGTTTGAATTTAGAGCCTTCTAACTCCAGGTCTGTGTCCCGTTGTGGCCGCATGCACAATGGGCCATTGTTCTCCTCAACCAACTTAAGATTGAATTGATAAGAGATATCTGAGATCAATAGGAGCCACCCAGATAATGTATCAGGGGCGAAGTTTCAATCTAGGTCTTCCAGACCTAGCTCATTATTCTTTCCATTGAGCTAACCTGTCTTTATATATCTTGCATATAGTAGGTGCTTAATAAATAAATTTTTGGGGCAGCTAGGTGGCCCAATGGATAACACTGAGCCTGGAGTCCGGCACACTCATCTCCCTGAGTTTGAATCCAGCCTCAGACACTTCCTAGCTGTGAAACTCTGGCTAAGTCATCTCACCCTGTCTTCCTCAGTTTCCTCATCTGTAAAATGGGCCGGAGAAGGAAATGGCCAACTACTTAAGCATCTTTGCCAAGAAAACCCCAAATCGGTTACAAAGAGTCATATATATTTGCCCTTGTCAGAAATCGGAAAGTCCAGAGAGGGAATGGCCTCGGAAGGAAAGATAATGAGCTTGGATTTGGAAATGTTCTTATTTGTGATTACTATCCAGATAGAGAGAGGGAGGAGGATTGAAGGGGTAAATCCCTGCAGGAGATAGGATTTAGGACCCAAATGGAGAGGCTCTAATCTTGTCATTCCACCAGAATTGCCCTCTTCATAGTTATCAATGCTTTATTTGCCAAGTCCAGTGGCTTTCTCTCACTCCTCATTCTCATCGATTTCTCTGTAGTCGTTGACACAGCTGGTCACTCTTTACTCATTAATACTTTCTGCTCTCTGCTGGTTCTTCTCCTACCTCCGTGACTACTCCTCTTGTTTGCTTTGCTAGATCCTCCAGGATCAAACCCTCTAACCATAAATGATGTAATATAGCCCCTAGGGGAGACAGCAATAATTTTAAGGTCCCCTGATCTTAGGGGGCTTCTTTTCTAACAATGTCAGTGATTCTAAATCTTCTGGCTTTGGAATCTATAATCCTGAAGCTCTCTTATCTAAGAATGCTATTATTCTGTCAATGATTATAAAATTCCTCTAGCCTAGGAATATAATATATAATATAATAAAATAAAATAATATAATAAAGTCCCTTAGACTTTAGGGAAGATATATCAGTGAACCTGAGACTATTGTTCTAACAGTTTGTCTGTCAATGATTTTCTAGTCTTCTGGTCTTAGAATAATTCTACAAACATTACTGTCTGTTGGTCAGTGACAACCAAACTCTTGAGACCATTCCTTGGTTCTATCCCTAGACCACAAAATTAGCATATATATAACATGAAAAACTAGATAAATGTGTCCACTTGCTTCTGTTTTTTTGCTAAATTCTCTTGGAATTTAGACCACTCCAATTGACATTACAATTACAATAAACTTTGCCCCCTTGACTTGGAAATGAATCATTCATTCATTCAGGTTCAAACTTGAACATTCTTTTGAAACACCTTGCGATACCAGTCTATGACCCTAACCTTTTGGGGTCCCTTCCCAACCTCAACATAAGTGTTTCTTGGGGATTCTACCCTGAGTCGTCGTCTTCTTCCCTTAGTGATCTCTTCAGCTCCCATGGAGCTTTCAAAACTATCTTTTCTGCCTTAAACTCCCTGGTGACCTTTAATTTCAAATCTCCAACTATCTTTTAAATATCTTAAACTGGATGTCCAGTAGGCAGCTTTTAAAAACTCAATTACATCCAAAATAGAACTCATCATCTTTCACCCTAATCCTCACCCCATCCTACCTTGCTTATTAATGTAGAGTACATCACCATCCTCCAAGTCCTCAGGCTCAAAACGTAGGAGTCAGACTGGATTCTTCACTATGTTACCCCTCCATATCTAATCTGTTGGCAAGGCCTATTATTTTTACTTTTGCAATATCTCTCCTGTGTGTCCCCTCCTATCCTTTTACATTGCCCTTACTCTGGTACAGCCCCAGTCACTTCACACCTAGATTATTGCCTCAAATCTCTCCTCACTTCAATCAAATCTCCATTCACTCACTATTATCTGGTCTTGTCACACACACCCACTCAATAAATTTCAGTGGTTCTCCTTGCCTCCAGGATCAACTGCAAAATGCTCTGTTTGGCATCAAAGCCCTTCATAACCAACTCCTCCCTTCTCCCACAGACAGTCTTTCCAGTCTTATTACATCTTTCTCTGTCACAATTACTCTCAGAAGCTGTGACATTTCCTCCAGTTGGTTCTATTGCCAAGCCACTCCCATCTCTGGGGATTCTCTCTGGTTGTCCCTCAGGTGTGGAATACTCCCTCTTTTCCACTGCAACTACTGACCTTTCTAGCTTCCTTTAAATCCCAACTAAAATCCATCTTTTACAGGACGCTTTCTTCAATTTCTCTTAATTGTAGTACCTTCTCTTTATTTTGTACATAGCATATTTTAATTTAAAAATATTTATATTTAAAAAGTAATATTTGTTTTCATGTTGTCTACCCTATTGCATTATATGCTCCTTGAGAATAAAGACTATCTTTTCCCTTCCCTATTCCTTTTCCCCCTCTATTAATTATTCCTTATTTATCTTGCATATCTTATCTTGTATTGTTTATCTTGTGTGTTTGCTGTTTGTTCTCAATAGATGATGAGCTCTTTGTGCCTGGCACATTAAGAAGGTGCTTAATAATGTTGATTGATTTATTGATGTTGACCAGAATTCTCATCTTCTGAGACTGGACCAAAGAGAGAGTAACTAAGTGGCCTAATGAGTTGATTTGAAGCATATGGAATTAAAGAAGTTCACAACAGATGAAGTCACATAGTTTTTTATTCATCCTCTCATTTTTGTTTCCATATCATATGCTTGTCTCTTTTTTTTTAAAGTTAATTGATGTGTAACCTATTTAACATGTAAAGGACTGCTTGCCCTCTGGGGGAGGGGGTGGAGGAAGAGAGGGGAAAAATCGGAACAGAAGTGAGTGCAAGGGATAATGTTGTAAAAAATTACCCTGGCATGGGTTCTGTCAATAAAAAGTTATTTAAAAAAAAAAATTTTTTTTAAAGTTAATTGATGAATTTCCTGTACAAGTACAGGGGTCTCTTCAGTTCAATTTGCAAATTGTAAATGAGTACTCTATGCAGTCATCCCTTTTCCTTCACATTGGAATTATTTCTATTTATGGTTGTGGAGTCAGAAAGAAGTAAATGTTGAAAAAATTATTATGATTGATGTGATCTTGGGCAAGTCTTTTAACCTACAAAAGCCTCAGTAAAATGAAGGTTTGTGGGTTAGAGAATGGTAGAGAATCTCTGGATCTAAATCTATGCCTAATGATTTCATAAACCTCCAATGCCTCCCAAACTTCTTCCCCTTACATAATTTTAGGCCATGAGGTCCAATCTGCCCTTTCTGAGAACCCTTTGAAATCTGATTAATTAATAATAAAATCTCCTTTTTTTCTGTCACAAATTCAGAAACTTCCCAGAATTTCCAGTTCTTCCTTGTTGGTCAATATCAGGTCCAGAATCTTCCTGACTTTCTCCATTATTTGAAAGAAGAAGCAGTGAATGTCTGAATGACTTTTAAGCATAATAGACTATTGGACCACTAGGAAAACAGGGCCTTAATGAAGGAGGGTAGTTTGCAGTTTTCCCAATTGGGAAAAGAAAAGCTTATGCATCTGAAACTATTGGATTCCTATTCTGCATGGTAACCAATGAAGTTTGCTGAATGAATAGGTCAGATAAGCACAAATGAATGTGTCAGAAACTAGAAAAAGGACCGAGATCCAAAATTGTATAAGAAGACTCCCAAAATGCTCCATATTTTCTCAACACCAGTGTAGTGGCTGGAGTCCCTTCACATGTGAGTTTCCTGAAAGCTACTCTGGATCCAAGGAATATTGGAGGGTAGCATTCACTCAAAGATATATCTAACAGCCCTCATCTATCTGTTTTTTTAACACACAAACAGAAGAAACATCAACTCAAAGTAAAAGCCATTGAATCAGTGACTAAACAGATTTCTTCCTCATGTGCATTTTCCCCATGGGTCACGACAAAATCGGGAACATACACCAGGAATACTCATGTCCAGAGAGCATACACATGAGGAACATGCCCAGGAAATATCACAGATCAGGGCAACTCCTTTTCTTGATTGTTTTTTCTGAAGTGATGCTGATTTCTTCCAGTAATAAGATCAGGCTGAGATGGTTTCTGCTATTGTTGCTGGTCACAGCTGGTTGTCTCTGTTGAACTTTTGCTGCTCTCCAGTTATTTTGTAGCTTCTTTCTCCCACTGTGGGGAAGGGTCTTTCAGCTCTTTTGTATGATAGCCCCAAGAGCTTTGTTATCACTTTTGAAACGGAGATCTCTGCCTATAGTACCTAGCCTTCAGTAGCCAACCTGCCCACTAACTAGCTAGAAAGCCTCAGTCATTTAAGTCTGTCTTTTGAACTAAACTTCTCTACTGCCACTGGAATCACCCCATTTTAAACTATTGTTTGACTGAAATCCTTTTAACTTCTGCCCTGGTTGCCTACCTGAGTCCCTGAAAATTATCCTCAGAGTTCTCAGTAAAATTACAAAGAAACTGAATGGAGCTGGGATAAGGATTTCTTTTAATCCCCATCATGCAATTGGATCATATTGGATAGAAAATAAGAGAACTCAGTGTAGTTGATGACTTCTACCGAATAACCAAATAATGCATATCTTGTACCAACATTTTCTCTACGATATTATATAACTGCAAATCAGTGAATTCTACACTCTCAGAAAATCAGACCTGCTAGGTGACCCAAAGGGCAATGAAAAGATGGACAATGGGTATCAGCAGTCTATATAACCTTACAGTGACTTGTGGGAGAGAGGTGGTGTAAAGAGACATCAGTGTCCCTTTGACAGAAGAAAGCTGTCTGGCTGGCTGTGTATGTAGCAAATGGGAAAGATAAGACACAGCTTCAGTGCTGTCCTTGTGTCCCTGAAATATCAATGGAACCAGAGGAAGCCCTCTGGAATATTGGATAGATAAGCCATTGCTGAGAATCCCAGTGGAGGGGCTGTGATAAGCATCTATGAAGGAAGTACCCCACACTCAATTGGGATTACAAGACCTCCCCTAGAACACTAAGTACAATGCACATCACTGATTGAGCTTATAATTAATTTTTACAGAGGTGCCTTATGAATAAATACTTTATCTGCCTGAAGGCAGGACACTGCAGAGAAAGGAGCAGCCAATTAACTGGTTTTGTGACCAGAACAAGTCTTTGTATCATTTAAACTCTGCTTCTTCAATCATAAAATGGGAATAATGGTATTTGTGCTGCTTACCACACAAGGAAGACACATGGCAAAGCGTAAAGTGTTATATAGACGTGAGTTGGAGTGATGGGGCTGGCTATTATTATCTCTTAAAGTTCCTTCTGTTTCTAAGATCTCCGAGTCTATGATTATGTCTCACTTCTACGCCTGTCCCAGGAAGTACACAGCCTGAGGCACACCTCTGGAGATCTGGAGGTGAAGGAGAGGTGCTGGGGAGAAGGGGATAGAACTGTCAGAGAGACTAATTCTCCCTAACTAACCAGAGGTTAGACGAAGACCAAGAACACATTTGGAAACAACTTTTTATTGTAGAAATTGAAATTTTTTCTGGTCCTTGAAAACTTGCAGAGAGTTATTCATTTGGAGAAACATGGTGCTTTTCAAGGACTCCAGGCCTGCTATCAGGATTAGTAATAAGCATCCTGGGAAGTACCTATGTGGGCAAAAAGAGAAAGAAGTTTAAGAGAGAGAGAGAGAGAGAGAGAGAGAGAGAGAGAGAGAGAGAGAGAGAGAGAGAGAGAGAGAGAAAGAAAAGGTTTCTAACATGCTCCCAAAAATTGATATTTAATATAGGAATGTATGCTTTCAAAACATTTCTTCCATCTCTGGAGTTTCTCAATGACTTAGTATTTAGGTGTAATTATTATGCATGGAACAATAGATAAGAGCTTTGGATTTCCAGGTGGAGGATCTGGTTTTGAGTTGCCATTTTGATACCTTCTCTTGGCAAGTCACTGAATCACTTACCCTTTATGAATCTGAAAAAAATTAGGAAAAGTCAGGCATCCAAAACCTAATGTTTTGAGAACACAGTTCTCTAACCCTAACCCCTCTATAGATGTGAGTCATCACATCACTTCTTTAACATTTTAAGTTTTAGTTTAAGGGCTTTACACATATCTTATTTGATCTTCATAATAACCTTGGGAAGTAGGTGCTACCATTTTACAGCTTGGGAAACTGAGGCAGAGAGGCAAACAGAAGTGTTATCTGATTTGCCTAGAGTGACATAGGTATAATAAATGTGTGAAGCCAAATCTGAAATTACAGCTTCCTGAGAGCAGGCTTGGTGCTCTATCTACTGTCACCATTTTGCAGATGATCCAGAAAAATTAAGTGATCTACTCAACATTACCTGGCAGATTTGTGGGAGAATTGGAACCTATATCTCAAATAACCTCAGGTCTGAGTCCCCCTCCTCCCACAACTGAATCCCTTCTTCT